>NW_020174929.1:1694173-1709713 GCF_003031525.2 Neophocaena asiaeorientalis asiaeorientalis | reverse complement strand
CGTGAGGGGCCTGCGTACCAAAAAAAAAAAAAAAAAAAAGAAAAAAAAGCAAGCTAAATTTAGAGGAAGAAATGAGTAAAGAACAGCATGGGAATAAATTTAATAGGTAAATTGACTAGCTGGCATTTAAAAATTGATATCATAAGTTAACGGTAATTAGCAAATTGGCCTGGGTAAACCAAGGAAGCAAGATTAGGTATTTATTATCCTTGAGAGTTTATGCATGGGACAAAGAGGAGGTTGGCAACGTCTGTAAGTCTGGTGTCTGCTGGTGTCTTTCTATTGCCTTTCTACCTTAGGACGTCCATATCTGTACTATCCAATATTGGAAAATTTCACTTTCTCTCTGACTTTCATCACAGCTACTTTTTTAAATGACCAAATTTGGCTATGACTTTGTTCATCTTTCTATTAGTTTTCTAGGGCTGTTCTGAAAAAGAAGGCAAAATGAGTGATATAACAGAAATTTATTGCCTGACAGTTCTGGAGACTGGAAGTCCAGTGTCAGTGTCCACAGGGTCTTATTCTTTCTGAAGCCACTATGGAAGGATCTATTCTAGGCTTCTCTCCTAGCTTCTGGTAGTTCCCTGCCTTGAGGCAGCATGATTCAGTTTTCATATGATGCTCTCTCCTGGTCCAAAATTGTCTCTTTAATTAGGACACCAGTCATATGTCCAATCTGTTGGCTTACAGCTGTTCGTTATATTCTCTTACAAACCTTTATACATCTGTGGAATCCATTATTATTTCTCCTCTTTTGTTTCTGATTTTACTTCTCAGTGCCTTCTCTCCCTTTAGTGAGTTTAGCTAAAGTTTTGTCAACTTGGTTTATCTTTTCAAAGAATCAGCTCTTAGTTTCTTTGATACTTTCTGTTGTCTTTTAAGTGTCTATTTTATTTATTTCCACTATGAACTTTATTTTTCTGCCAACTTTGGGCTTTGTTTGTTCTTTTTCTAGTTTCTTTAGGTGTAAGGCTGTACTATTTATTTGAGATTTTTCTTGTTTCTCGGTTTTTCTGTTTTGCTCTAAGCTTCCTTCTTAGTACTGCTTTTGTTGTATCCCATGGATTTTGTTATATCACATTTTCCTTTATATTTGTCTTCAGGTATTTAAAAAATTTCTCCTTTGATTTCTTCATTGACCCAATAGTTGTTCAGTAGCATGTTTTTCAGTCTCCACATATTTATTGTTTTTCCAGCTTTCTTCTTGCAATTGATTTCTAGTTTCATACCATTGTGATTGGAAAATATGCTTGATATGATTTCAATCTTCTTAAATTTATTGAGGCTTGTTTTGTGTCCCAATTTATGGTCTGTCCTTGAGAGGGAAGAATGATGTGCATTCTGCTGCATTGGGGTGGAATGTTCAATACAAATTTATTATGTCCATCTGGTCTAATGTTTCATTTAAGGCTGCTGTTTCCTTGTTGACTTTCTGTCTGGAAGATCTATCCATTGATGTAAGTGGTGTATTAAAGTCCCCTACTATTATTGTGTTGCTGTCAGTTTTTCTCTATAGGTTTGTTAATAATTGCTTTATATATTTTGTTGCTCCTGTGTTAAGTGCACATATATTAAAATAGCTGTTATGCATTCTTAATGAATTTTCCCCTTTGTCATTATATAATGTCCATCTTTGTCTCTTGTTACCTTTATTGGCTTAAAGCCTATTTTGTCAGACATGAGCATGGCTACACCCATTTACTTTTGGTTGCCATTTGCTTGGAGTATTGTCTTCTACCTGTTCACTTTGAGCCTGTGATTGTCTATAGAACTGAGATGCGTCTCCTCCAGACATCATATAGTTGGGTCTTGTTTTTTAATCCATTCAGCCACTCTGTCTTCTGATTGGTGAATTCAGTTCACTTACATTTAGGGTGATTATTGATAAATGACAGTTTAGAACTGCCAATTTATCTTTTGTTTTTTTTCTGGTTGCTCTGTATCTCCATTTTTTCCCCTGTGTTTCTGTCTGCCATTTTAGTTTGGTGGTTTTCTATGATGTTTTTCTCAGTGTTGTCTTTTTTTTTTTTTTTACATTTTGTGTTGCTCTAGATTTATATTTTGTGGTTACCATGAGGTTTGTATAAAATATCTCATAGATAAAATAGTCCTTTTCCTGTCGTGATAGTGTTTTATCTTCATTTGCCTATGTGAGTTCCATCCTTTTTGACCTCCCCTGTTGGGTTTTTGTTGTCTCAAATTATTCCTTTTTATATTGTGAGTTTGCTATCAAATTGAAACAGCTGTAGTGATTTTTACTGTCTATACCCTTTAGCCTTCGTGCTATAATTGTTTAATAACCTGTTAGAGTTGCAATTTTCTAATTCTGTCTATTTATCAACTTACTCAAAGTTTTGTGTACTTTTGCCTTTTCCTTTCTGGTAGAAGAGCTCCTTTCAACAATTGTTTATCTCTGTAAGGCAGGTCTAGTGTTGATAAGCTCCCTTAGCTTTTATTTCTCTTTCATATCTGAATAACTTTGCTGGATATTCTTGGCTGACAGCTTTTATTTTTCAATATTTTAAGCATGGCATCCCACTCTCTCCCAGCCTATAGAGTTTCTGCAGAGAAATCAGCTGATAGCCCAATGGTGATTTATTCGTAGGTTGCCACCCTTTTAATTTTTTCCTTTGTCCCTGACAGTTTTTCATATAATGTGCCTTTGCCATTGACTTTAACAGTTGTTAATATGTCTTGGAGAAGGTCTTTTTGCGTTGAGGTAATTAGTTGTTTTTGTAGCTTCATGGACTTGTATATTTGGTTTCTTCCCCAGGATTAGGAATTTCTCACCTGTTACTTCCTTTTTTTGTGTGGTACACGGGCCTCTCACTGTTGTGGCCTCTCCCGTTGCAGAGCACAGGCTCCGGACGCGCAAGCTCAGCGGCCATGGCTCACGGACCTAGCCGCTCCACGGCATGTGGGATCTTCCTGGACCGGGGCACGAACCCGTGTCCCCTGCATCAGCAGGCGAACTCGCAACCACTGCACCACCAGGGAAGCCCTCACCTGTTACTTCTTTAAATTATCTTTCTTCCCCCTTCTCCCTCCCTTCTCCTTGCATACTAATGTTACCCTTCCTAATAGAGTTGGATTGTTCTCATAGAATTTCTTCATGTTTTTTGGATCTTAATTCTCTCTCCTCTACTACCTGTATAATTTCTAGATTTCTATCTTTTAGATCGCTAATTCTCTCTTCCATATGGTCTGCAATATTTCCATTGTTTTCTAGTGCATTCTTCATCTCACTTATTGAATTCTTCAGCTCCCAAATTTCTGTTTGGTTCTCTTCTAGAGTTTTAATCTCTTTAGTAAAGTAGTACTTCTGCTCACTAATATTCTCCTTGAACAGCCTTTCTTTCTTGTAGCTCTTTGATTTTTTTCATGACAGCTATTTTGAATTCTCTCTCAGATCGCAATATTCCATGAGTTTAAATTTGGTTCCTGGAGAACTGTCATATTTGAAGTAGTGAACAGTGCTCTTCTTAAATATATCTGTTTTTTTAAACTTGATTATACTGACTCAACAGATTAGTAACTGGACGCCTTTTGTGTTTTCCGGTAGGTGGTGCTATAGCACAAGCTTTTATTTTCTCATACCTGCGCTGCTTCTGGTTATATTTTAGAATTGGTATCTTTCACCCTCTACCACCTCTGTCAGATGTGTTGCCTGGCGCCCTCCTTGCTGCTTGTGATACCAGGTCATTGGTGCCTCGCTGCTGCTGGTGTCACAGGTGTCACTGCGTGGGACACCAAGCTGGTGGGTGTTTTCCACCTTGTCTGGGGTCTCCTGGGTCACAGACTCTGCCACTGCAAGGGGAGGAAGAGAAGGAGGGGGAGCCAGTATTGCAGGTGTCTCAGCCGTGAGCAGGGTTGTCAGGTTCACAGGCTCTGCCACTGTAAGCAGGAGGGGGTAGAGTCATGGGCACTTCCACAACTGGAGGGACAAAGTTGGCAGGCTCCACTGCCACTGCTGTCAAGTTCCCCATGGCTGCAGGTACCACTTTGGCTGTGAGGTCAGTGTGGTGCCTCCCCTGAAGCTGCCCAGCTCTCTGGGATTGCAGGTTCAGCCACCGTTGCTGAGGGTCTTGGATTACAAGCACTACCTCCATTGTTCTATGGTCCCATCTCCTCTGTGTGGTCCAGTTCACCCACCTTTAGATATATGATGTGCAGGATTTTCTCATGACCTGGTGTGTTGGGCACAGGTACTTTTGTTGAGTTATGGATGTTTTACTGGTTGTAGATAGAAGGGGTGGGACAATGGGAACATCTCATGCCACCAAGATACTGACATCAGTCCTGTATTTTATTCATTTTGATGCGATTGTAAGTGGGATTGTTTTCTTAATTCCTCTTTCTGTTAGTTCATTATCAGTGTATAGAAATGCAACAGATTTCTCTCTCTTAATTTCGTATTCTTCAAATTTACTGAGTTCATTTATTAGTTCTAATAGTTTTTTGGTGGAGTCTTTAGGGTTTCCTATGTATAGTATCCATAGGAATCTACTGAGATGATCATATGATTTTTAACCTTCGTTTTGTTAATCTGGTATATCACAATGATTGATTTGCAGATATTGAACCATACTTACATCCCTGGAATAAATCCCACTTTAACCTTGGTGTACGATTCTTTTAGTGTATTGCTGAATTTTGTTTGCTAATATTGGGATGAGTAATTTTGCATCAATGTCATCAAAAATACTGGAGATATATATATATATCATATTGTCTTTGGTTTTGGTATCAGGATAATGCTGGTCTTGTAGATTGAAAATTTTTCTTTCTCTTCAGTTTTATGGAATAGTTTGAGGCGTATAGGTATTAACACTTCTTAAAATGTTTGGTAGAATTCATCTGTGAAGTTATCTGGTCCTAGACGTCTGTTTGTTGGGATTGTTTTGATTACTGATTCATTTTCATTACTAGTAATTGGTCTCTTCAGATTTTCTATTTCTTCCTGATTCAGTTTTGGAATTTGTATGTTTCTAGAAATTTATCCATTTCTTTTAGGTTTTCCAATTTGTTGGTGTATAATTTTTTGCAGCAGTCTCTTATGATTTTTTATGTTTCTGTTGTATCAGTTATAACTTCTCTTCATTTCTGATTTTACTATTTGAGCCTTTTCTCTTTTTTTCCTTTATGAGTCTGGCTAGAGATTTGTCAGTTTTTAAAATCTTTTCAAATAAACAAAGAACCAGCTCTTAGTGTCATTAATATTTTCTATTGTTTTCTTTTAGTATCTCTTTCTTTTATTTTTTCGCTGATCCTTATTGTTTCCTTCCTTCTACTAACTTTGGGCTCTGTTTGTTTTTACTTTTCTAATTCCTTTAAGTGTAGATTGTTTACTTGTGATTTTTCTTATTTTTTGAGGTAGGTCTGTATCGCTATAAACTTTCCTCTTAGAAATGCTTTTGCTGTGTTCCATAGGTTTTGACAGGTTGGGTTTCCATTTTCATTTGTCTCAAGGTGGTTTTTATTTGGGTGCCCTGGGTGGGGTGGGAGCCACTTTGGAGGAGACCCAGTCTCTGGCAAGGTTGCCTGCTAGGTATGAAAGGTAAGAGCTGCTTTGGAGAGGCACTTGACAGGTCTAGGCTGTCTGCTGTGTGTGCAAAGCAAGAATTTCTTTGGAGGCGGTGCCTGTTCCAGCTGTGGCCACCCACCAGATGTGGTGGGGCAGGAGCCACTTTGGCCTCCCACTGGATGTGTCAGGGGGGCAGCTGCTTTGGAGAGGTGCTGGTCAGGATGGGCGAGTCTGCAGGGGAACACCAGGGTGGGGTGAGCAGTGCTAGCAGGGTAGATGATGTATGTCAAAAATGGTGCCCACCAGTGCCAGGACATAATAGCTGTTTCTTGATGTCATGTTGAAGTTCCTGAATATTCCTAACAAGACACCGTGAGAAAGATCAAGATTTAATTACATTCTCTCTACTTACCAAAGTATTTCCTCTACTACTGCTTTCTTAGCAATCCTAGGAGTGGGATGTAGGCCTAAGTCATTTATTTTTATGATTGGAATCCTTGCAGACCCAAGTCTTTCCCACCAGCTTATACTGTTGGCAAAGTTTCAGCTGGTTTCTTTTTTTTTTTAAATTGAGATATAACTGATATATAATACATTAGTTTCAGGTGTATAACAATGATTTGATATATTTATATATTGTGAAATGTTATGTTTGATACTAATGCAAATGAAATGAATTTTCGATTTCAGTTTTACCTGCTTGTTACTGGTAGTTAGATAATGAGCATGGAATACTGACCATGTAATCAGCAACCTTGCTCTATTAATTTAGTTATTCTGTTAATTTATATTTTCTAGGTATAGTATAATGCCACATGTGAATAATAGCAGTTTTATTTCTTCCATCTTTATTCTTATGCCATTTTATTTCTAATTTTATTCAGTCTAGCACATCTAGTAACATGTTCATAACAAGTAGCGACAGGGTGCCATTTTTGTCTCTTCATCAATATTCTTAGAAAGTCTCATACAGCTCACCATTATGTATGATATTTCCTGTGGGGCATTTTAGGTCATTTTTTTTTCTAGATATACTTGATTATATTAAGAAAATCCCCCTCTCTTCCATGTAGACCAAGCAATTTTATTAATAAATGTAGACTTTGGTGAAATAATTTTTGTGTTTATTGAGATATGATTTTCTCAGGTACTCTGTTAATGTGAATTATAGAGATTGCTCTTCTGATAATTTAGAAATACCTAAAATATAAACCATTTGATCATGAGGATGCATTATTGTCTACAAAACATGCCGAAATTTATTTTCTTTACAAACATTTTAAGAATATTATATTGTTGACCTGAAACAAATATACTGCCAGTTTTTTCTCTAGCTAAATTGGGTTTATTTGGGATCAGCAAAGAATTGCAGCTCAGAGTCTGCAACCATGGCAAGCCATGTGCAAGCTCCCACACACAGGGAAGGAGAACTCTTTTGTAGATAGGAAAAGGAAGTTGGGTGGGCCATACTAAGCAAAGAGTCCATGGTGTTTCATTAGCTGAGTTGCTGCCAAGAAGGAAGAAGGACCTTTCTTCTTCCTGTTGAGTTCTGCTATCATTCAGGGTGTGAGAACTCTTCCTTCTGGTCTCACAACTCTATTTAATTGAGGTTATTGTTTATTTATTTATTTTTTACAATATCTACTTTCATAAAAGAAATAGGAAAATTTTGGGGGTGTAATGCCTTTGTCAGGTTTGAGAATTAAGTGACCCCAAGTCTCGTAGAGTTTTGAGCTATTCCTTTTCTTAAATTCATGACATATAAAGTTAAATCAGTGCATCTTCAGTCTTCTTTTTTTTAACATAGGTATATGAGACTATACATTTTCCTTAAAACACTGCTTTAGTTGAATACTATGTAATATACATATATTGTAGTTATTTGTGTTTCAATTCAAATTATTTCTTAATTTGTTTTGATTTCTCCTTGACATATAGATTATTTAGAAATATATATTTTATTTCCAGTTGTGATATTGTGATTTATAATAAGACATATATATTTGAGCTTTAACCTTGTTCCTGTCACAGAGCTACTAAAAGCCTTGGAACTTTTAAAGTGATGAGAGCAGTAAAGTTGTCCTTTGTTCCATTAATGAGGTGACTTTTAGAAACCACCTAGGGAAGGATGCTGGTTGCCAGTGGAGCAAACCATGTGATTAGAGGGTAGGAATTTTCAATCTCCCTTGCCCCCTACCTCTGTGGAGGGAAGAGGGACTGGAAATTGAGTTCAGTCACCAATGGCTAATAATTTAATGAATCATGTCTAAGTAATGAAGCCTTCATAAAACACCAAAAGGGTGAAGTTTGAAGACCTTCTGGGTTGGTGAACACGTAGAGATGCAGGGAGAGAGGTACACATGAAGAGGGCGTGGAAGCTCTGCACCCTTCCCACGTATCTTGCCCTGTGCATTTCTTCCATCTGGCTGTTCCTGAGTTATATTCTTTTATAATAAGCTGGTAATTTAGTAAGTAAAATGTTTATCCGAGTTCTGTGGGCTGTTCTGACAAATTAACTGAACCTAAGTAGGGGGTCATTGGAACCTCTAACCTATAGCTTGTTGGTCAGAAGCACAGGTGACAACCTGGACTTGTGATTGGTATCTGAAAGAGGGGAGAGCAGTCATGTTGGGCTGAGCCCTTAACCTCTGGGATCTGACACTGTCTGCAGGTAGTATTAGAATTGAGTTGAATTGTAGAACACCCAGCTGGTATAGGAGAATTTCTTGGAGGTGTAAGGAACCCCCCAAACACACATTGAAATTGGGTGCAGAATCTTAGTTGGTGTCAGATGTGGGATCAGAGTCAGAACTGTACCAGGCAGTTGGAGTTTTTCTAGTTATATTTAATGATATTGACTTCCAGCTTAATTATATAAGGTCTAGAGAAAATATACTCTTTTTAATTAAAACTGTGTGAAATTTGTTGGGGCTTTTTCTTTGGCTCATCATAAGGTAGACTTTGGTAGTAGTCCATACGCAGATGAACCAAAGTGAATTTATCCACTTTTGGGTTTATCCCTTCTCTTTGTATACCTATTATATCAAGTTTGTTAATTATGTATTGAAAGTCTTCTGATCCTGCAGGATTTATTTTCTACTCTTTCTGTTACTACTGAGAGAAGTGGGCTAAAAGTATCCCTACTGGTAATTGTAGATTTGTCTATTTCTATATTTTCTCCTCTATATTTGAAGTTCTATTAGTGAATGCATACACATTTAAGATTGTCATATCTTCTAGTGATTTGCCTTTTATCATTACAAAATATTCCTTCTTATTTATAGTAATGCTTTGTGCCTTAAAGTCTTTGTCATCAGATATTAAAAAGATTACACTAACTTAATTTGGTTAATATGTGCATGAAAATTCTTTTAAGTTTTTACACTCTCCATGTCTTTATTTTTAAATTGTTTCTAATAAACAATGGCATAATGCTAGACTTTATACTTTATTCACTTGAAATATGTCAGCCTTCTACTTAATGTAATCCATTTTACATAGATCTTATATCTACCAGGTTTTTTTTATTTTCACGTCTGCGTTATGCTTGTTTCTCCTCAATTGCCTATACTTGTAGAAACAAATATCATTTATTATGCCTTTTGTTCCTTCAATAAATTTCTTATATGTACGTAGTCTTATTATTTTAATGATTACCCTAGATTTGCAACATGCATCTGCAACATCATATAGTATAATCCACATCATTAATTTACCTCTTCCCAATATTGCTAGAAGTTTAGACCTTTTATCTCTATTTACACACCTCCCGACTTTTGTGACAAATATATATTTGCATTTTGTTCTGCATATATTTACAGTCCATAAGATACTACTAGTATCCTTGTACAGTTAATTTTAATTAGTTTACCCACATATTTACTGCTTCTTGTGTACTTCACACCCACCTGCACATTCATGTTTCTTTCTGGTATCATGTTTCTCCTGACTGAAAAAGAAATGATATTTCTTTGAGTGCTGGCCTGCTGGCAATGATTTGTTTGCCAAAGGAAAGTTTTGTTCTCCGTTATTGAATGTTATCTTCACAAAATAAAGAATTCTAGTTTGGCAACTACAATTTATTGAGTAAATGTGTTATTTCAGTGTCTTCTGCATTCAATTATTGAAGTCAACCATCTATATTTATTGTCATTTCTTTTAAGATATGGATATTTTATGTCTGGCTGCTCTTAAGATTTCTGTGTCTCTGGTTTTCAACAGTTTTACTATGATATGGTTAGGTGTGTATTTCCATGTGCTTATTCTGCGTGAAATTCATTGATTTTCTTAAAGCAGTGGCATAATATGTTTCCATACTTAGGGGAAATTCTCAGCCATTATATGTTTTTTATTACTTCTATTGAATTCTCTTCTTCCTCAAATGATACTCTATTTGAATGATTTCAGATTTATTGATGTGTTTCACATATCACTTCTCTATTTTAATGCTTTTTTCTATGTCAGTCGTTGACTTTTTTAAAATTAACTTTTCTATAGTTAACTAATTTAGCTAATTATACAATGCAGTCAATAATTCAAACTGTTTACTGATTTTCTGAATTTAATAAGTTCACATAGATGCCAATTTTCTGGTGAAATGAATCTACCTTCTTTCACATGGTCTATTCATTTTTCTTCCAGTTTCTCTAAAATACTAGCCATAGGGAATTTTTGTTCATTATCATCTTTTCCACTCTTTGGATCTTTTAGCTGGCTTCTATCTTTTCTTTCACTATCTTTGTTGTTGTTTTCCCTTTATTATTGGCCATAATTTCTTCCTTTTGATATATGTGAATGCTTTATTGTATGCTAGATGTTCTATATAAGGAACCATAGGAGTTAACCTTCAACTTGAGAAGTTTCTATCTTTCCTCTGTTTGGAAGTTAGGCTGAGTGACTGATGACTTTAATTCAATAAGGAATTGAGTTTGGTCAGAGATAGTGTAGTTTTAGTGAGACACATATACTTTACTGGACTTTATACTGGGAGCCCAGAAGCCTCTATTTTCTCAGCACTGAAAGCAATGGGTGACTATGTTCTGATACTCAAATCTTCAAAACCAAGTTCTCTAGCTTATATTCCAAGCTCCTTCAAAATCAGCCAGATGTTTTAAAGAGAAGGCATTACATGTCCTTGAGGCAAACTCCTTTCCACTAGGTCTTTGCTTCCTAACTAGAATTGCAGATATCTTTGTCTTTAAAGACTTTAACCTATTTCCCAGCAAATGGATCTAAACTCAGCAAAAGTGGTGTGGGAAAAACTCATTTTGAATTTGATGCCCTTAAGTGCCTAATTTATCAATCTAGTCTATTCTGCACACTAAGAGTTTTTCAGGTTTCTCTTTCTTCAACAGAGGAATTCTAACTGGGTAGGCCAAGCTTGATCATTAATTTATATTCAAAACCATCATGTTACAGGGAACAAAGATTTTTGTTCCAGGGGAAAAAGTACTGATAATTTAAATTGTTTTCCCTTCCTTGTAATTTTTAAGTCTTCTAATCTTCATTTCCTCCACAGTTCTATGATACTTTAAAATAAAATTTTAAGAAATGTTCTTGGCATTGTATAGCTGTCATTTTCAGAAAAATTGCTTGTCTGCATAGACCTAACTAAAATTGAAAGTATCTTTTTTACCCTATTTTATAACCAAAGAAACCCAGAAATTTAGAGACAACTATTATTATCATTCTGTACTTTTTAAAATTTTGTTGGAAACTTGCAGTAAATGTAAGTAATTTTCCCAAGATGGTTAAGGGCAGTGGTAAAGAAAAACTCAATCAGACAAAGAAAAAAAATTGATATTTCCTCACTCCCAATGAATGGTACTTAATGAATAAGTACTTCATTATACCAAGATGAGTACTGTAACAGAATTCAGTCAGAAAAAAAAAATCAATGATTTTAGGGGGATGGAATTAAATATAAGGCATTGGGTAACCAGCTACTAAAGAACACAGCAAGTTAAGGGAGGCATTGTGCTAGTAACTGGTTAATAACCATAAAATACTAATTGCAAGAAGGTGATTTCATTCATGGAGCTGAAGAGCAAAGGGCAGAAGTAGGGTTACTTGAATCTGGAGAACTGTAAGGCTGGCCCCATGAATCTCAAAAATGAGACTCAAAACTCTCACAGCAGGTACTGCTAAGCTGGTGCAGAGGATCTGAGACATTGGTAGAGAGATCAAAGACCTGGGGCTCAGACCCAGACAGCTATGCTGGTATCTTTTAGACTGACAATGAGGTTGGTCTGGATTGAATTTTTTTTTAAAGGATATTGAAACTAAGTATAACTGCCAGTGTAATATTTGTTATTAAGATTGACATACAGGAAGCAGATCTCCCAGATTCCCAAATCCCCTTGCATTCACCCTGCTGCAGATCTCTGTAGAAAGAGGGCTGATACAGCAGCAGTGTGGTTCCTGTAATGCAGAGCACAAAATGGGAAGGGGCTTTGACACTGAAAAAGAGTAACTTAAAAACTGGTACACCACCCAGGTACCATGCCTTTTTCTAGAAAATATAAAGAAATACATTTCAGGAAAAATAAAATTTCTAATTATTTAAAATAAAGAAGAATAAGTAGAAACATTATAGGAGTTACCTTTTTTAATGCATATCTATTCAGATACATTTTTGGGTACTAATTGTTTTTATTTCCCATGTTGAGTCTGAGTCTTTTGCTTGCGTTTTCCAGGTTGAGGCTGAACTTCTTTCTTTTTTTCCTTAGGTTTTTTCCTCATACAGAGCAATAGAAGACAGCATAATAGAATTAACAACAAAATAAGACATATTAGGGCCAGGTAAATCTTCTTTATCCTCTCTCTCTTAGGGGGTGGGCCACTGTCAACACTACCTCCATTGCCTTGTTTTAGGCAGTTGGGAGGGTCCCACTTATAGTTGCAATGGCAGTGATGTTTATTGTTGCAGATCCCCCTCATGTTACAGAACTTAGGTGAACAATTACTATCCAAGCGAGAGAGATGGACACACTTCCTTCCGATGCAGACATGTTCTGGGCCACACTCTGTGCCGTCTTTCACATCACCAATATCAGGTATGGTCATCCCAATGTGGTAGTCTGTACCCCAGCAGGTGGTATTGTTGAAGCGAGTCCCATGCACAGTAGAATGCTCTGTCAGAAGGGGAATTTCTGACACGTTATCGCACTGAATTCTCCCACATAAGCTGTCCAACATACTGCATTTTAGATATGTAGGGCCTTCGACTCCACAGTTACCAAAACGGTCACCTTGAGTGTTTACTTGTTTGTAGCAACTGTCGTTTGCATTTTTTGCCTTTTGGCCGAAAATCTGCCTACACTGTGCGTTGCGGTCATTACATCTCTTTTCATAGCAGTAGGCATTGTCATTACAGGGAATTCCATCCTCTACATATACATCGTCTGGGCACATATGGGATGATCCATTGCACCACTCTGGAAGATCACATTCATTGACCTCCTTTCTACACATTTCTCCTGATGGTAAGAACTTGCAGTCCTTGCAACAAAGCCCAAAAGCACAAGTAGACCCAAAACTCAGACTGCAGTTTGTCAGACAACAGGCATCTTTTGAACAATCCTGAAAAGATCCACAGTCACACTCTTCTCCTTCTTCAACAACACCATTTCCACAGCGCTTCCTTGAAAACATGTCCTTTGTGTATACAGTGTACTGCAAACATTTTGCCTGCTGTACAGAATATCCCCAAAAATAAGAATAACTACAATTGCTAAATTGGGCTATTGGTGGGTTGTCATGACGCATTATACATCTATAATAACCTGCAGAACATACACACAATACATCATCATGAAACATACCCAAATTATGACCTATATGATGAGCTACTGCAATTCCAATAATGGCCAAGGTTTTGTTTGCAAAAGTAACAACTGCACAACTAAAGTGTGACCTACACATTCCTGCAACAAAGCCTAAACCAGTTAATCCTCTCAAGGTCTTATTTATAAAAAGATGTACAGTATCATGTGCCATGCGGGCATCAATGGTATTAGCCTTCCAATGGCAAAAATCTCTCAGAGACCTCCTTACAGCATCCACTTCAACCTGGTTTCTTTTAGTCCAGATCTCCATACCAAACAATAACACCTTCATACCCATTACCTGATAAATGGAATCCACTATATTTACAATAAGAAATAGATCCTCCTGCAACTTTGAGACATTCCTTTTAAAATGATTATATAGAGCATTGTCCACCACCAGTGCAATTTCAACAAAGAATGAATGGATCCACCAGCCATCATAATGACTTTGTTTCTGGGTAGGATTATCAGTCTCTTGAAACTCAAATTGGTGTACAGTTTCCTCTTGCATAAAATCAGATTTCATGTTTGGGAATTGGGTCTCCTCACTGTCCATTTTATATACCAGGTGTTCAAATTTCGTAGAGAAAATCATGGGCTTAATTTCATAAACAACATCGTTTATCTGTAATAATCCTCGAAAGCCACCAGAACAGGTACTGAGGGCAACAAGGGATTCTGGGTCCCCCTCCACATAACCATGGTAGTAGCAGTCATTCTGGACAAAAGGCTGGTCCTTCAGGAGAGCGCCCTGGTCTGAGTAGGTGAACACTGGGAGGTGTCTGGACAGCAAATGCTTCTTGATATTCATGTGGAGAACGTGTCTCTGGCCCCCAAAATGCAGGCTGTAAGAGAGCTGGCCTGGAGGCTTCATGCTTCTGCCAGTGTGTGTTACCTTCAAGGGAATCACCACTTCTGGAGGACTGTGATATTGGGGGTGTTCAGCCCGGATGTGTCCTGAAAAAGACAGAAACACCCCAAGCCAGTGTAGCAAGAGTATGATCCTCATGTACAACAGGGCTTTAATCACAGTCATTATGAAGCTACTATTATTGGTCCAGAGAAGAAGGCAGGCAGGGTTGGGAGTCACAGATGGTCTGGCTCCTTATTCTGAGCTGCTTAGTGTACAGAGCTTATCATTAAGTATCTGTCTTCTGGCAGAGTTGAACCATTAGAGCATAAGCCCTACAAGTAAAACAAAATATAACATATGGATGGGGGTGATTAGAAAAGGGCCTAATAGGGAGAAAGAGAAAGTCATACAACAAAAGTGATTAGTGTTTTGATCAAGGGTTGACTCTAGAAACTGCACAGAATTTGCTTTTAATTATTGATAAGGCAGAGGGGCATTGGGGGAGTATGGAAGAGTGAAAACTGGCCATAGATTTATAGTTATTGAACTTGGATGGTGGGCAATTAAGGATTCATTATACTATTCTCTAAATATATGTATATGTTAAATATTTCCACAATAAATAGTTAAAAAAAATCTTAAGGGTAAGGTGACCATATGTCTTGGATTGCTGGGATTTTCCTGATTTACACACGTTAAATTGGTATAAGTAATAATACCTGTTTTTTTCAACCTCAAGTCCTAAATTACTCAATTACCTAAGATACATATTAAAAGCAACAACAACAACAATAACACTCTCCTGTTATTTTAAAATCTCTTTTATAGTACTTATTACCTCCCTAGAACAAAATGTTTAGTTTTATCTTTCTTACATTACTCTCCTCACTAGACTTGTCATATTAGAAGTACTCAAGAGCGTTATCTATGTCTTTCACAAATGTTAGTATCCCCAAAGTGCCTAGCTTAATTCTTTATATAGTAAAGAATGGTCAACTTGACTTTTATTGTGCCTTGGAGTGTTACTCAAAAGGTATTTACACTTGATTACATTTTAATGTACAATATTATTCAACACCTGTGGCTAATTTTGTTTTTGGAACAAAGCGTTATAGACTCAGTTTTCCCTGCTTATTTTCTCTATTTACAACTAAATACTCTGGATATAATTAAGTGGAAGACAAAAAAATACCTCTGAAAGCTAAAAAGCAAAAGACAGACTGGCTAGAGACCTCTAGACTTGAGGAATGGCAACAAGGTGAGTTCCCTGGGTTTTCTTTTTTTTTTTTTTTTTTTTTTTTTTTTTTTTTTTTTATAATTTTCTCTAATAA
>NW_020174929.1:1627595-1694054 GCF_003031525.2 Neophocaena asiaeorientalis asiaeorientalis | reverse complement strand
CCCCTGGGTTTTTTTTTTTTTTTTTTTTTTTTTTTTTTTTGGTTTTCTTTTAATTGCTCTCAGATATCCCAAATTGGGTGCTGGAGAGGTCTTTAACACCGAATCACCAGCAGGCGTAGACAAAAACAAACAAACAAAAAGCCTCAAGAATAGTTTTCTTTCTCTGTTCACATGACAGAGAATGGAAAAGCTCAACAGAGAACCAGTAAGGTGCTCCAGCATCTGCTCTTGAGCCAAGACACATGTGGATTGATTCATCCAGAGCAGCAACCTCAAAGACTTGTAGGCCAACCCAAAACACACTCCACAATCAGTGCACTGGTGGGCTGTTCAATCCACCTACATTGGCAATATAAAATCCCTGGCAGGCCAGCCTAACACTGATTCAATATCTAGGTAACTAACTACCTGATCTGCCTTCAGAGGCAGCAACAAAATCCCAACAATTTGACCCAACCTCAGCTCAACACTAGGGCAGGGAATGGAACCCTGTATTAAACATAGCAGTATCATTCATAAAGCCTGATATATCCCACCCCTTCACCAAATGACATAGGAGACACAGCCTATTGGCTTCTGTTTCTCACATCTCCAGATATGAATATGGACCAGTGACACCAGTTAAATCCAGAATGTTAGAGTAGATCAAGCAGAAGAAAGGACCACTCAGCTCAAAGATGGGTCATTGATAATTATTCAGTTAAAGTAGAAAAAAAGAATAAAGAAAGCAAACGGCTTATAGGACGCCGACAAGAAGACCAGTATACACGTGATGGAAATCATAGAAAGAGAAAAAAAGAGAGAGAAAGGACCAGATAGCTTATTTAAAAAAAAATAATGGCTGAAAATTTCCCAAATCTTAAAAAAGAAATGGGCATCCACATGCACAAAGCCCAAAATGTCTCAAATGAGATGAATCCAAAGAAACCCAGATGAAGACTCATTAAAACTGTGAAAAGTCAGAGACAAGAAATTCTGAAAGTGGCAAGAGAAAACATGTCACATACAAAAGAACCACCATAAAACTGTGAGTAGATTTTTCAGCAGAAATCTTGCAAGTCTGGAGGGAGTGGGATGATGTAGTTAAAATGCTGAAAGAAAAAAATTATCAACTAAGAATGCTATACCTGGCAAAACAGTCTTTCAAAAAATAAAGAAGACATAAAGACATCACTAAACAAACAAAAGCTGAAGGAGTTTATCACTGTAAACTGTGATAAACTGTAAGGCACTGTAAGTGCTAATGAGATTTTTTAAAGTTGAAAGGATGCTAAACAGCAACATGATAGTGTAAGAAAGTATGAAATATACATACATATATATTATATAAACATATAAATGTAAACTCATCTATAGATAAAACCAGAATACATTATGACTTTAATTGTGATGGGTAAATTAATTTTAGTATCAAAGTCAATGATGAAAGTATTAAAAATTACTAAAACTGAAAAACATGTTAAAGAATACACAGTAGAAATTGAAATATAAGTTGTGACAACAACATAAAGTGTGAGCTAAAGAGAAGTTAAGTGTAGAGTTTTTGTATGCAGTTGAACTTAAGTTGGTATCAGCTTAACATAGACTACCTTAACTATGATATTTTATGTAAGCCCCAAGGTAACCACAAAAAATATACTTATAGAAGTTACACAAAAGAAAGAGAGAAAGGAATTAATGCATATAAAATACAAAAAAGTTCAACAAAACACAATGGAAGGCAACAAGAGAGGAAAAAAGACATACAAAAGAACAAAAAAGATTAATAGAAAACAAAGGACAAAATGATAATATTAGATCATTTCTTACCAATAATAACTTTAAACATAAATGGATTAAATTCTCCAATTAAAAGACATAGAGTGGCTGAATGGATGTAAAAAAATAAGACTCAATTATATGTTGTCTAGGAAAAATCCTCACTTTAGATGTAAGGAAACACATAGGCTAAAAGTGAAGATTGGAAAAAGACATTCCCTATAAATGGTAACCAAAAGAGCAGAAATGACTAGACATATCAGATGGAATAAACTTTAGGTCAAAAACTGTCAAAAGAGATAAAGAATAACATTATATAATGATAAATGGATTAATCCACCAGGAAAGTATAAGAAATATATATACACACCCAACATCAGAGCAATATAAATATATAAAGCAAACATTGACAGAACTGAAGGGAGAAATAGACAACAATTCCATAAAAGTAGACTTCAATACCCACTTTCAACAAAGGATAGAACTTCTAGACTGAATATCAACAAGGAAATAAAGGATTTTATAGCACTATAGACCAAATCAATCTAAAAGACATATACATAATATCCCACCCAACAGCAGCAGAATACAATTTCTCAAGATTACATGGATGTCTCTTCAAAATAGATCACATAGCTACAAAACAAATCTTAATAAACTTAAAGATACAGAAATCATACCAGGTATCTTTTGTGATTACAATTAAATGAAACTAGAAATCAAAGGCAAAGGGAAAAATGGAAAATTTACAAATAGGTTGAGATTTAAAATCATACTGTTAACAACATTGAATCAAAGAAGAAATCAAAAGAGAAACTAAAAAATGCCTTGAGACAAACAAAAATGAAAATGCACGTACTGTAACATATGGGATGCAGCAAAAGCAGTACTAGAAGGGAAGTTTATGATAGATGCCTACCTCATGAAACAAGAAAAAATCTCAAACAGCTTCACATTCCACCTAAAAGAACTGGAGAAGAACACACTAAGCCTAGAACTAGTAGAAAGAGAGAAATAACAAAGATCAGAGTGGAAATAAATAGAAACTAAAAATACAGTACAGATAGCTTATTTTTTGAATAAAAAATAAAAATATGTGATACACACACACACAGACACGCACATCCATATTCTTGATCCATTCAGCCATCAATGGACACTTAGACTATTCCATGCCTTGGCTATTGTAAATAATGCTGTAGTGAATATGAGAGTGAAGATATCTTTTTGGTATAGTGATTTTGTTTTCTTTGAATAAATGCCCAATAGAATTACTGGATTATGTAGTTCTATTTTTAATTTTTTGAGGAAACTTCAGGCTGTTTTCCATAGTGGCTATACCAATTTACATTCCTACCAAAGTATACAAGGGTCCCCTTTTCTCCACATCTTTGCCAATACTTGTTATTGCTTGTGTTTTTGATAATAGCCATTCTGACAGGTGTGAGGTGATATCTCATTGTGGTTTTGATTTGTATCTCCCTAATGATTACCGATGTTGAGGACCTTTTCATGTATGTGTTGGCCATTTGTATGTCTTCTTTGGAATAAATGTCTATTCACTTCCCACGCTCATTTTTAAATTGGGTTTTTTTTAAATTGAGTTGTATGAGTTTTATATATATATTGTATATTAACCATTTATCAGATATATGATTTGCAAATATATTCTCCCATTTGGTAGGGTGCCTTTTCATTTTGTTGGTTTCTTTTGATGTACAGAAACTTTTTGGTTTGATGCAGTCCCACTAATTTATGTTTGCTTTTATTGTCTTTCCTTTCAGTGTCAAATCCAAAAAGTTATTGCCGAGATTGATTTCTAGGAGCTTACCGCCTGTGATTTCTTTTAGGAGTTTGATGGTTCAGGTCTTACATTCAAGTCTTTAATCCAATTTGAGTTGATTTTGTTTATGGTAAAAGATTGTGGTCCAGCTTCATTCTTTTGCATGTGGCTGTCCAGTTTTTCCAACACCATTTATTAAAGAGACTGCTGTTCTTTCCCCATTGTGTTCTTTTTTTATTTTTTTTTTTTGTGGTACGTGGGCCACTCACTGCCGTGGCCTCTCCCATTGCGGAGGACAGGCTCCGGATGCGCAGGCCCAGCGGCCATAGCTCATGGGCCCAGCCGCTCCACGGCATGCAGGATCCCCCCGGACTGGGGCACGAACCCACGTCCCCTGCATCGGCAGGTGGACTCCCAACCACTGCGCCACCAGGGAAGCCCCCATTGTGTTCTTGAAAACTATGACTATGGCTTTGTAATATAGTTTAAATCAGGAGGTTTGATGCCTCCAGCTGTTTTGTTTTTCTCAAGATTGCTTTGGTTATTGTGGGTCTAAGGATTTGTACTATTTTTGTGAAAAATGCCATTGGAATTTTTATTGGAATTGCATCAACTCTCTAGATCATTTTGCCTGGTGTGGACATTTTAACAATTTAATTCTTCCAATCCATAAGCATAAAATACCTTCCTATTTCTTTTTTGTCTTTTTCAGTTTCTTTCATCAATGTCTTTATAGTTTTCAGTATACAGGTCTTTCATCTCCTTTGTTAAATTTATTCCTAGGTATTTTATTCTTTTTGATGTAATTAGAAATGAGATTTTCTTAATTTCTCTATCAAGTTAATTATTAGTGTATAGAAATGCAACAAATTTTTGTGTATTGATTCTGTATCCTGCAAATTTACTTATTAGTTCTAACAATTTTTGGTGGAGACTTTAGGATTTTTTACATCTGCAAATATGATAGTTTTATTAGTTTTATTTTTTCCTTTCTTATTTGGATGCCTTTTATTTCTTTTCTTGCTTAATTGCTCTGGCTAAGACTTCTGGTACTATGTTGAATGAAAGTGGCAAGACTGGACATCCTTGTCTTGTTCCTGATCTTAGAGAAAATGCTTTTAGTTTTCAGCTTTTTACCTTTGAGTGTGATAAGAGCTGTGAGCTTGTCATATATGGCCTTTATTGTGTTGAAGTGTGTTCTTTCTATACCCAATTTGTTGAGAGTTTTTATCATACATAGATATTGAATTTTGTCAAATGATTCTTTGCATCTATTAAGTTGATCGTATGAGTTTTATTCTTCATTTTGTTAATGTGGTGTAGAACACTAATTTGTGTATATTGAATCATCCTTGCATCCCAGAAATAAATCCTACTTGATCGTGGTGTATGATCCATTTAGTGTATTGCCAAATTCAATTTGTAAATATTTTGTTGAGGATTTTTACATCTGTCTTAATCAGGGATATTGGCCTATAGGTCTAATGTGTCGTTTTAAGTCCAGTGCTTCTTTTTTGATTTTCTGTTTGGATAATCCACCCATTGATAAAAGTGCGGTATTGAAGTCCTCTACTATTTTTGTATTGCTGTCCTTTTCTCCCTTTAGGTCTGTTAATATTTGCTTTATAGATTTATATGCATGCATAAATATTTACAAATTTATATCCTCTTTCAATTGAAGCAAAGTTTCTGTAGGCTAAGTAGTCTTATTTATACCCATGACTAGGAGACAGTGTTACAAAGTAGGCATCAGTCTGAAGCATTATTGCTAGGTTCAAATACCAGGACTTATTCTTACTAGATATGTTGATTAAATTCTCATAGAGTTGGTTTCTTTTCTTGTAAAATGGAAATGAAATGAGTATCTTCTGGGATGGTTTTGGTGGTTAAATGAGATAACCCAGGTTAAATATTAGGGACAATGCCTACCATATTAAATGTTTGATAAATAATAGTTTTATTATTTTTAAATAAAACCAACAAATGATTTCACAAGTTTCTAGTTAATTCTGTCTACAAACTATTCTTTCTTTTATACTGAACAGGAAATAACTTTCTAAACAAATGGATTTTCATTAAAGAGTGTCTGTTTGAAGCAGCGTTTCTCTGTGTGATTCCGTATCTTTAGAAACATCTGCACCTTAATACTTTGTTTCTTTTTCAGCAAGCAAGAAAAACAGAAAATACACACTATGAATTTCCAGCTTTTTCTAAGCCTTTAAGGTAATTTTTGTCATCAATTTTCCTCTAACATTTTATCTTCTGTTTTGTTCACTTCTCTGTTTTTCAGGAGCACAGGATTTTGCATAACAAACTGGAGAGTCACTTCCTTTTTCCTTTGAAATGGATACTTTTCCTGGCTCCTTTAATTTTGGCATAAGTACAAGAGGTATGAAAACTCTTTCAGATTTAATAATGTAAAACAAAATCTTTCTGAGAACATTTGAGTTGAACAGTTTTAAAAGGGAAAACTGCATAGTTTAAAGTCATTTCCCCTGTCTCATTGTGAGGTATTTCCTTTCAGCTCATCTTTAACAAAAGATCCATTTAGTTAATTCTATATTTCTTAGCCTTGGAGGCATGAACATATGAAATGGGCAAGACAGCTATGATATTTTAATAGTATTTAAAAAAAATAAACGGCTTTTTAGAACAGTTTTAGATTTACAGAAAAACTGCAGATATAGTACAGAGTTCCCATATATGCTCATGACCATTCTTTCCCCATAAGGAACATTTTACATTAAATGGTACACTTTTCACTGTTGAACCAATATTCACACATTATTAAGGTCCATGTTTATTTCAGATTTCCTTAATTTTTACCTAATGTTTGTTTTTAGTTCTAAGACCCCATCTAGGACACCATGTTATGATAAGACATCATGTATTCTTAGGTTCCTCTGGCTGTGGCATTGTTGTTTTTGATGACCTTGACAGTTTTGAGGAGTACTGGGCAGATGTTTTGCAGAATACCCCTCAATTGAGGCTTATCTGATTTTTTAAATGATTAGATTGAGATTATAAGTTTTTGTAAGGAAGGCCACAGAGGTGAACTTCCATTTCATCACATCATATCAGGTGTGCCTCCTGTCAACTTGATATCACTGTTGATGGTGGTCATCTAGCTTGCTCGTGTTTGTCCAACTTCTCCACTGTACAGTTACTCTTTTTTTCCCTTTTTTCATATTGTACTCTTTGGAAGGACGTCACTTTGCACAGCCCACATCTAAGAAATGGGGAATTATGCACTTCCTCTAAATTCCTAACACCCACTAGTTCTTTTATTGTTTTTTTACTGCCTTTTGCAGAATGTCATATAACTGAAATCATATATTAGGTACATTTTTCAGATTTTCTTTCACTTAGTAGTATGTACTTAAGGTTCATCCATGTCTTTTTGTTGCTTCATTTCTTTTTCTTACTGAATGCTATCCCTTGTGTTGATAAAACCAGTATGTTTATTCATTCACATATTGAAGGTCATTTTGGTTTCTTTCAGTTTTTGGTGATTGTGAATAAAGTTGCTATAAACATTCATGTTCTGGTTTTTGTACGAACATAAGTTTTCAAATTACTTGCATAAATACTGAGGAGTACGATCGTTGGATTTTATGGCAAAACTATGTTTAACTTTGCAAGAAACTTACAAACTGTCTTCCAAAGTGTTTGTACCATTGTGCTTCTACCAGTAATGAATGAGAGTTCCTCTTGCTCTGCGTCCTTACCAGCAATTTGTATTGTCTGCTTTTTGGGTTTTACTCATTCTAACAGGTATGTAGGGGTATTTCATTGTTTTAATTTGCAATTTCCTCATGACAAATGATGTTGAGAATCCCCTCCTCTGCTTATTTGCCATCTGTACATTTTCTCTGATAGAGTGTTCAGATTTTTTTCCCATTTCTAAATTGGGTTGTTTGTATTATTATTGTTGAGTTTTTAGGGTGATTTGTATTTGGATCAAATCCTCTATCATATATATGTTTTGTATATAATTTCTCCCATCTGTGACTAACTTTTAAAATTCTCTTTACTGTGTTTTCCACAGAGCAGAATTTTTAACTGTAATAAAATCCAATATGTCATTTTTATTCTTTTATGAATCATGCTATTGGTGTTATATCTAAAAATTTGTTGTCAAAGCATCCAGACATTGTCTTATGTTTTCTTCTGGAAGTTTTATAGTTTCGTGTTTTATATGTATGTTTATGATCCATTTTGAGTTAATACTTACGGAAGTTGTAAGGTTTGTGTCTTTGGATGTTCAATATTCTCAACACCATTTGTCAAAAGATGATCTTTCTCCATTGATTTGCCTTTATTACTGCAACCGAAATCAGTAGACTATATTTGTGTGGGTTTGTTTCTAGGCTCTCTGTTTTGTTTCATTAATGTGCACATTCTTTCACCAATACCATGTGCTTTTTTTTTAAACTATAGCTTTATAGTGAGCCAGATAGCATAGTCCTCCAACTTAGTTGTTCTTTAAAATTATGTGGGTTATTCTAAGTCTTTGGCCTTTTTTTAAAACTTTAGAATCTGTTTATAAATACCTACAAAATAACTTCTTGGGTTTTTGATTGTAATTGCGTTGAATGTATAGATCAATTTGGGAAGAATGGACATTTTAATAATATTTAGTTTTTTCAATCCATAAACATGAAATACTTCTCTTTTTACATAGATGTTCTTTGATCTTTTTAATCAGAGTCTTTTAGTTTTTCATACTTAGATCCTGCACATATTTTGTTATACTTAAACCTAAGTTTTATTTTCATCTTTTTGAGCTATTGGCAAATTTTTAAATCTCCAAATATTTGGAAATTTCCCAGCTAATTTTCTATTTTATTTTTTATTTCTAGCTTAACTCTGTAGTGGTCTGAAAACATACTTTATATGAGAAGTTGATAGTCACAGAAATAGTAAAGACATAGAAAATATGAATGACCCTGTCAAACATCTTGATCTGACACTGATGGAACACTATGCCCTATCTGTGTAAAACACACATTCTTTTCAAGTGTGCATGGAACATTCAGAAAGATATACCATCTATAGGACCATAAACTGAGACTCAATCAATTTCAAAATATTGAAATAGTTAAAGTATGTTACCTACTATAACAATCAAATTAGAAGTTAATACTAAGATATCTAGAAAAGCCTTTAACATTTGCAAACTGAGCAGTACACTCCCATATAATCTATGTGTCAATAAAGAAATCTCAAGAGAAATTTAAAAGCTGTTTCAAACTGAATGGTAATGAATAATAAAACATCTAAATTATGTAGTTTGCAGCTAAAGCAGTGCTATTATTAGGAAGTACTAGACACATGCTATTAGAAAACACTAGAAAATGCTATTATTAGAAAATTTCTAATAAGAAAGACTCAATCAGGGAAGAAAAAGAGTAAATTAAACCTAAAGCAGGCAGAAGGAAGGAAATAATAAAGAGTAGAAACCAAGGAAACAGAAAATTAGCAAAGCCAAATTTTCTTCATTGGAAAAACTAATAAAAATGATACGCCTCTAGTGAGGCTAATCAAGAAATAAAAGAGAAAACATACAGTACCAATTTCAAGAAAGAAACAGGTGATATCACCTCAGACCCTACAGGCATTAAAGGGATAAAAGGGATGTTATGAATAACTTCATGAAATGAATAATTTCCTTGGAAACATACAATTTATCAAAAGTAATTTAAGATTACATAGAAAATCTCAATTGCTATTAATCTGTCAAAGAAATTGAATTTATCAAAAGCTTCTGCTCGAAGAAAA
Organism: Neophocaena asiaeorientalis asiaeorientalis; assembly: GCF_003031525.2. Lineage (NCBI taxonomy): Eukaryota > Metazoa > Chordata > Mammalia > Artiodactyla > Phocoenidae > Neophocaena > Neophocaena asiaeorientalis. Next base: position 1,684,732 of record NW_020174929.1, on the reverse strand, counting down.
TTTCATGCACAGAGCATATAAAAAAGTTTCACAATGGGGTTCAAGACAGCAATGCAAGAAGTTGCTGAACTCACCTCCTCTGACAGACACACTGAATATACAGCTACATATGGAACAACATCCTCTGGAAAAAACCTAAAAACTGACTGAGTAGCTCCTAAACATACATACAGAAGACGAACAAATGGCCAACAGGCACGTGGAAAGGTACTCAACATCACTCATCATAGGGGAAAGGCAAATTAAAACCACAATGAGATATCACCTCATACTTGTTACAGTGGCTGTTATCAAAAAGATAAGAAATAACAAGTGTTGGCAAGGATGTGAAGAAAAGGGATCCCTTGTGCATTGTTGGTGGGAATGTAAATTGGTCCAGCCGCTATGGAAAATAGTTTGGAGGTTACTCAAAAAACAAAAAATAGAACTACCATATGATCCAGCAATTCCACTTCTGAAGAAAACGAAAACACTAACTCAAAAAGTAGATTCACTCCCATGTTCATGAAGCATTATTTAAGTAGCCAAGAAATTAAAATAACCTAATTGTTCATTGATGGATGAATGGATAAAGAAAATGCAAACTTTCTTCCAAAGTGTTTGTACCATTGTGCTTCTACCAGTAATGAATGAGAGTTCCTCTTGCTCTGCATCCTTACCAGTGTGTGTGTGTGTGTGTGTGTGTGCGTGTGTGTGCTAAGTGAACTGTCAGCCAGATAAAGATAAACACTACATGATTTTACTTATATGTGCAAGGTAAAATAACAGCAAAAATACAGAGGAAAAAAAAAAAGCTCACATAAAGACAACCGATAGGTGTTTGCCAAAGGCAGGGGGTGAGGGATGAATGAAATGGGTGAAGTGAGTCAAAAGGTTCAAACTTCCAGTTACAAAATAAATCATGGGGATGTAATATACAGCATTGTTCCTATAGTTAATAATACCATATTGCATATTTGAAAGATGGTGAGAATAGATCTTAAAAGTTCTTATTGCGGGACTTCCCTGGTGATGCAGTGGTTAAGAATCTGCCTGCCAATGCAGGGGACATGGGTTCGAGCCCTGGTCCAGGAGGATCCCACATGCCGCAGAGCAACTAAGCCCGTGCGCCACAACTACTGAGCCTGTGCTCTAGAGCCTGCGAGCCACAAGCACTGAGCCTGTGCACCACAACTACTGAAGCCCGCGCACCTAGAGCCCATGCTCCACAACAAGAGAAGCCACCGCAATGAGAAGCCCGCACACCGCAACGAAGAGTAGCCCCCACTCACCGCAACTAGAGAAAGCCCGCGCGGAGCAACAGAGACCCAACACAGCCAAAAATAAATAAATAAATTGATTTAAAAAAAAGTTCTTATCGCAAGAAAAAAATTACAGCTATGTATGGTGACCAATGTTAACTAGTTTTATTGTAGTGATCATTTTGCAGGGTTAGATCACTATTTTGTATACCTGAAACTAATGTTTTATATTGACTATACCTCAATTAAGAAAAAATAGTAAAATTTGCCTTGGGTTTCCCTGGTGGTGGAGTGGTTAAGAATCCGCCTGTCAATGCAGGGGACACGGGTTTGAGCCCTGGTCTTGGAAGATCCCACATGCCTCAGAGCAACTAAGCCCGTGCACCACAACTACTGAGCCTGTGCTCTAGAGCCCATGAGCCACAACTACTGAGCCCGTGTGCCACAACTACTGAAGCCCACGCACCTAGAGCTCGTGCTCCACAATGAGAAGCCACCGCAATGAGAAGCCCATGCATGGCAACAAAGAGTAGCCCCTGCTCGCCGCGACTAGAGAAAGCCCGTGTGCAGCAACGAAGACCCAATGCAGTCAAAAATAAATACATAAAGTAGATTAAATAAAAATAACCTTGAAAAATAAAATAAAATTTGCCTTAATAAAAAAAAGAATATCAAGAATAGAAAACTGAAAGTATTTGAGTATGACAGTACAAAGTGTGTGCTGGGTCTAGGAGATTTGAGGCTAGAGAATGAGTCAAAGGAACACTTGGGGAGAGCCTTGGTTGCTCTGTGGCTTACATTAGTTTCCCATAAATAATTACTAAAACCACAACAACTACTCCTGCAGGAACATGTATGTAGTTAGTATAATACATAGTAGTTTTTGTAACTTTTTCTTTTGATGTCACTCTATATATATCTTTTAGTACTCTGGAAAAGCACCATATAACATATATTAATATGAAAAAAAGGTATTACAGTTAAGTGTATAACAATATTACACTATGTGGAAGAGAATTTTAAGGACCATTAACCATTTCTCTTTAAAATGGCTTCTGGGAGTTAAATATCCTATATTTGAAAATGATATCACATTATCAAATACGCTCTTCACCTTTTTTAGTCTTATTTTAACCTCATTCTTCACAATTTCATTTTGAGCAATGCTATATATTTACCTTTGAAATCACTGCTACTGTTAAAAAAATAGGTTTCTTTCCAGAGCATTCTCATATATAAATCTTGTCTTCAAAGGAAATACAGATCTTCCTTGCTTACAGTGGGGTTATGTCCTGATAAACCCACTGTGAATTGGAAACATCTTAAGTCAAAAATGCATTTAACAGACCTAACCTACCCAACATCATAGCTTAGCCCAGCCTGCCTTAAACATGCTCAGAACACTTACATTAGCCGACTGTTGAGGAAAACCGTCTAACACAATGCCCATTTGCTGAATATCTCATGTAATTTATTGAATCCTGCGCTGAGGGTGAAAAACAGTATGGTTGTGTGGGTAGAGAATGGTGGTAAGTAGGTTTCAGTTAGCTTACCCTCGTGATCACGTGGGTGATGGGTGGCTGTGGCTGCCACTGCCCAGCATCACAAGAGAGGATCAGACCAAATATTGAAAAAAGTTCAAACCTTAGAATTCAAATACAGTTTCTATTGAATTTGTATGGCTTTCTCACTATAGTAAAGTCAAAAAATCATAAGTCAAACCATCATATATTGGGAACCGTCTGTACTTCTTGCTGGATTTCATTCATTCTCAGATTACTTTAGTAATATTAAAAATGCCAGAGAGATTTGTAGGGATTCAAACATTTTCTCCTCAAATCACATAGATTCACCCTCAAAAGCTACTATTAAATCTAAAGTGGCTGTATTTTCAACTACTACCTACCTGTCCAACTGAGTGACGTTTTTGGATAAGAGTTGGTGGCTTTGTCTAGTTGCCCTTGGCTAGCCTCTGAACCATAGCATGTAGAATTCATCCTATTTCTGGTTGTTTTGTAAAGCATGAAATGAAGAGGCTTGAGCAGAGAAGAAAAATCCAAAATTCCCCTTAGGTGATTAGGATTTTGGTCCTAAAATCCAGGTCCAGACTATCTCACTCTTGAATTCATTTAACTAAGTCTTTCTGAGAGTGGAAATTGATGAGCTAAAATGGATGCTGGGTGATGTCCTCAGCTACTATCCTTAAGGCAGGCATCTTTAACAAGGAAACACATCCCTATTCTGTTTTTGGATAATAATTTGGATTATAGCCAGTAGGCTTTTGTATTCCCAACTCAATATCAGTTGCTGGGGAGCACTCAACGATTTTTTATTAAAATGCCCTCATGGGTTTGTCCAGAAGTATTTTAAATTTTGGGTACCACTCATTAACAACAGACAATGAAATTTGTTTCCTCACTAACGTTGATTGAATACAGTGGCCAGTTTATCCTAGATGTGTGGGTAATATATATCATGTAAAAATTTTCAGGATTTTCTCTGAGGCCACAAGCAGCCACTCTAAGTGTGGAAAGAGTTATTTCCACATAAAAAATGGCTTTTTCTTACTCTGGACCAAAGGCTGGCATCATACAGTATTTCATGATATTCTCTTTGAACTTCTACAAAGTCATGGTCTCTTTTAGTATTGTGAGGTTTGGGATCTTGGTGGTGACTGCCTGTTTGGCACAATGATCAACAAGGTCATTTCCTTTTGCTTAGATATCTCTCTTTGAATGGGCTTCTATCTCGAAAATAGCCAACTCCTTAAAAAAAATTATAGCTATTAAAGTGTCCCGGGAGGGTGGGAGGGAGGGAGACATAAGAGGGAAGAGATATGGGAACATATGTTCATGTATAACTGATTCACTTTGTTATAACACACCATTGTAAAGCAATTATACTCCAATAAAGATGTTAAAAAAAAATGTCCCTAATACGCTGGCCATTCTAAACTAGGGTTCCTACTTAGGTTAAGCAGCTTTATTTTTCTCTAAAGCTTTCAGAAATAATAGACTATTTCCAAAGTATTTCTACTATTAGTGTGTGTATAAAACCCTATTCTTTTTATTTAGCCAGGAAGCTATTGGGATCACAACAGGTTCTGTCATCTGGGAAGATTTTGCCTCTGGAAAGGAGTCATATTCTAGTGGTGAGTTGAGATCTGCTATAATATATTCAGCCTGATATTTTCTGGCTCTGTTATTAAGAGATGACTGAAGAGCAAGATTAAATCTAGATTTCTAAGGATGTTTTAATAAACTTATTAGGAGTGTTTTGATAAATCTATTAAATATTTGAAAAACAGCAATTAGGGAGTCATGAACTTCCCTTCTGTGGAAGAAGAGAAGTAGAATTTAAAGTATTACAAGGATGAATGGAAATGCAGTAAGAAATGTGACTTGATAGGAAATAAGCCTTCTTACTGGTAAATATTGCATTGTTTCAGTGGGTGGCAAAGTTTGGCAACTTAAACCATTAGGTTTAAGACAGACTCTAAAAGAAATTATGTTAGCAGAAGTCTCCACCATGTTGGCAATCAGCTTTAAATGAGGAGGACCTTGATACTGGGCTAATACTAGAAAAACAGTTGCCTGGTATTGATCTGTGATGATTCCATAAAGTTGAGTCAGAACACCAAGGGCTTGTCCAAATCTCTTATGTACAAATAGGTAGCAAGATTTATGACAAGGTAGGCCCATAATGAGAGGCTGTTGAAGAGCTGATTTTTTAAAGCACAAACTGCCTATTCATGCTTAAATTCCCAGGTAAGAGATTTGGTTAACAAAGACATGGTTAAGTCGTACAGTATTGGAGCAATTCCTGTAAATTGGTGTGGCAGGCAGAATGCTTAAAATAGCCCCTCCCCCAGATTCCCTGATGTTCACACCCTAGTATAGTCCTTCCCACTTACATGTAGGTAGGGCCTGTGAACATGATAAATGGCACTTGTGTGACTAGATTTTGTTATATGGCAAAGGGGACAATATTTTACAGGTGTAATTGAGATCCCTAATTAGTTGACTGAGTGATTCAAAAGGGACATTATTCTGGGTGGGACTGACCTAATCAGGTGAAAGCCATAAAAGCAAGAGGCTCTTCCTCAAAGAGAAAGAAACAACCAGGTTGAAAGCTGCCAGTGGAGGGTGCCAACCTCTAGAGCTGAGGACATCAATGCTATAACCACAAGGAACTAAATCCTATCAATAGCCTAATGAGCTTGGAAGAGGCCTTCCAGCTCCAGACAAGAACAGCAATGTGGCCAATACCTTGATTTCAGCTTGTAAGACCCTGGGCAGGGGGCCCATCTAAGCTGTGCCTGGATTCCTAATCCATGGGCATTGTGATATTATAAATGTATGTTGGTTACTAACCAGGAAAAATTCTGAATCGTTACAATTTTTCAGAATTGAGAAATTTGCCTCCTCGACATAAATTACGACCCAAGGAATATACTTTACTTTGATGGAAATTTTACTTCTCTTCAGGAAGTGAATAGCCTATTAGAGAAGAAACAATAAATAGATAGATGGAGTCAGTTCTAGAGCTCAACTGAACTTGAGTCCAAAAAAGATGACCAATATATGAGATAAAAATATAAGGAATGTAACTCAGGTCTTGGTTGAGGACTTTATTGATTTTCCAAAGAGAGAACAAAGAAATAACTAAATTAAAAAGATGTTAAAGAACAGAAAACAGATTTATAGCTATAACATATGCACCAAAATAAGAGAATATTTGGATTTGGTACTATAAGGAAGTAGGAAATGATTATTAGATTTATACTCCTGAGATTTTAACAGATCTATATCCCTGCCCTTTGGATTATTTTTTCCTTTCCTTTTTTAGCTTAGAGAATAAAAGTATTACAAAGAATGATACAAGGGTTAATGATTCATTTCTCTGTTAGGTTTTTATCTTTTTGATTTTAGTACTTCTTTTGGTTCTGGTTTTAGAAGGTATGGACCAAACCTGGGGAGATATTTGGAGAGTTCAGTCTGATAGGTTCAGCTCAAATAATGTTGGAAAATCAGCATAATTTATGCCCAGAAGTATGATTATTCCTTAGACATTTAATTTCTATTAAGAGTACAGGGAAACCAATGTTTAAATTATCTATGACCTGATTATGATCTAGGAGTCCTCAGGAATGTCCAGGAATATGCCATCAGGAGAGCATCTATTTTAAAGTAAATCCTTCATCTCACCCTATTTAGTTAGTGGGTGTGATGTCACAAAGGAGGAAAGAATTTTCTCTCTTGAAGGTCTGAGGTTGACAAGCTGGGCCAGGCAAAGTGTTTGAAGGGTATTGAAAGTACCTAGCACATGATAGCTGTTGGTTCCCTGTGAGAGGCTGGAGAAGAGTTTCAGGAAATATGACAGATGTCATACAGCCTATCAGTCAAAAATTTGCAAGATTTTTCTTTAGTATTTAGAGAAATTGGCCCTTGAAATAAAGGGAAATTGGTCACTTGATTCCCCCTTGGAGAAACTTCATTAATTGCCCCTTTTGTATCTTAGCTATCTTAGCTAAAAAACGGTGCAGCTATTTTTCCAATACCCTTTCTGTTCAAAGTGTACACATTTGAGGAGTTAAGGAAGAGTCTTTAAGAAAGAATTTTCAAGGACAGTCTCCTGCCTTTGCTAAGCAGGATTTAATACAGTTTTACTGTCAAATTCTAGCTTTACTCTTTTTCTATATGAAATTTCACATTTTATTCTTCACTTTTTCTCACCAGAAACGATCTCTATCTTAGCTATATTCCACTTTTATTTTTACTCAAATCTTGTGAGTATGGTAGCTGGATGCTGGGGCAGGGGGGTGGGCAGGAAGGTCCATTCTCTGAAGTTCTCCTTAAGCTGCAGTCCTAAGCAGGTACTATAAACAGCGGGACCCAGATCTGAGGTCTTCACGAGTGATCCTGGCCCTTCTCCAGAGGTAATGCTTGGCTTAGTATGAGTTCACCCTTCACAAGGGGTAGGGTTCTTTTTCTCCTCATTTTTCTGTAACTATAGTGGGTTCCCATCTGTGTCCTCGGGCATCAGGTTTTGAGGACCTTGCATATTAAGGCTTTGTTTCCATAGGACAGATAAGAAAGATGAGATGGGTGGACATTAGGTATTTGGTATTTGGATATTGGTATTTCCTGTTTCACTCCCCAGACAGCACCTGGAGGGAAACTTTCTTAGGATTTTTTTCCAGTCTTCCCTGTGAGTACCTGTGGGGTTCCTGGAGGGGAAGTTTGCAGAAGGGTGCAAACTTAATTTGCTCGTGTCTCTCTCAGGCTCACCTATCCTCAGACTTGAGCAATTAGTTAAAATCTGGTTGATTCTTCTTACCAGCTTATATGCCACTCAGCATCTTATGTCTCAACTAAGCAAATTGCTGGATCCTGCGTCTCCCCGAGAGTGCTTTTCACATTCCTGATTTTAGTTAAAATGTTTTCCATTGAAATTTTTATTATCTAATTGAAAAAATTATTAATTTCCATTTTTCAAGCTTTTTTCTTATTGTAAGGGAGGGGGAAACACTATCTATTTCTCCACATCTCTGAGAAGACATCAGAACCTAGCAGCAACTGGTTTTTACGCAATTTTCCTACCGTTTTGGTTGAATCTAAAGTATTTTCCAGTACTGTGTCTTAAACAAAGCCATTTTCTCTGGAAAGTCAGCTGATCACTAGCTGTGTAGAGTGGTTAGGAGATTATAATAAATCATAGAGTAAATTAGCAAATAGTGCTAAATTCTAAGCTCCTGTTTTCATTTTTGCATGATTATTGTAATCAATTTTTATGAAGAGATTGCTTATACATCAAAAAATGAACTTGCTTTTTTATTAATTATATGACTCAACACTAATTTCAAAACCAATGAATTTGTTTAGATGGAACCAGAAATAATAATTTTATACTTCAATTCTGCATTATACCATATTTAGTAGTGGGTAATTTGTTAACAGTGGCTCTGTTTATGAGACTACAAGTCCATATAATAAGTCAATTTTTAAAATTAATATCACTATAAAACTGAGAGTTTGACTAAAATCCTAGCCTCAATAATTCATGTTAATATCAGAGAGGAAAATGTCATTTCAGATTAAAATCATTGGTAAGACACTGAGAGATATTCCCACTGATTCTACCAGTGGGTTTTATTTACATATACATTCGTATCTTTATATAAATATCTGTAGCTCTATATGTCAGTTTCTACATATCTATCTGGGTCTTTTTCATGGGTTATTCTCAGGTTAAACACAGTAATTCAAAGGTTTATATTTCCCTTTTCTTAAATAATTTGAAGTGTAAGAAGTCCTCAGAGGAACTAAAATCTCTCATTTCATTTCTCAAACTCAACTAGCCCACAGGCTTATCTAAAAAGTCAAGGGGAAACAGAAAGGGTGTGTGTGTTTGTGTGTGTGTATGTGCATGAGATCACCTTTATTAAATCATCAAACCATGTGCAATGTTGGTTTGTGAAGCTGGGGAATGTTTAAGAGGCCAAATATTTTAGTTAACACGGCTATGATACTAAAAAATAGGGTTTATACAAAGTCCCTTCCTTGTTATAATATTTGACCCAGAGTGACACTGAGTATAATGAGCAGTACGGGTTATTTACCTGCATGTGATGTGTTATCCAACTAAATTTTAACAAATCCACATTTAAATTCCAGATGAAAGATACTGGATTTCTTTCTTGTTAAAAATTCACCTAAGTGTAAGAAGTCCTCAGAGGAACTAAAATCTCTCATTTCATTTCTCAAACTCAACTAGCCCACAGGCTTATCTAAAAAGTCAAGGGGAAACAGAAAGGGTGTGTGTGTTTGTGTGTGTGTATGTGCATGAGATCACCTTTATTAAATCATCAAACCATGTGCAATGTTGGTTTGTGAAGCTGGGGAATGTTTAAGAGGCCAAATATTTTAGTTAACACGGCTATGATACTAAAAAATAGGGTTTATACAAAGTCCCTTCCTTGTTATAATATTTGACCCAGAGTGACACTGAGTATAATGAGCAGTACGGGTTATTTACCTGCATGTGATGTGTTATCCAACTAAATTTTAACAAATCCACATTTAAATTCCAGATGAAAGATGCTGGATTTCTTTCTTGTTAAAAATTCACCAGGACTTCCCTGGTGGCGCAGTGGTTGAGAGTCCGCCTGCTGATGCAGGGGACGCGGGTTCGTGCCCCGGTCCGGGAAGATCCCACATGCCACGGAGCAGCTAGGCCCGTGAGCCATGGCCGCTGAGCCTGTGCGTGCAGAGCCTGTGCTCCACAACGGGAGAGGCCACAGCTGTGAGAGGCCCGCGTACCGCAAAAAAATAAACAAAAAACAAAAGAAACCCCACAAATAACAAATGCTGGCAAGGGACTTCCCTGGTGTCACAGTGGTTAAGAATCCTGCCAATTCAGGGGACATGCATTCAATCCATGGTCGGGGACGATCCCACATGCCATGGAGCAACTAAGCTTGTGCACCACAACTACTGAGCCTGTGCTCTAGAGCCCATGAGCCCTTGCTCTGCAGCAAGAGAAGCCACCACAATGAGAAACCCGTTCTCCGCAACAGAGAGTAGCCTCTGCTTGCCACAACTAGAAAAAGCCTGCGCGCAGCAACAAAGACCGAACACAGCCATAAAATAAAGAAAATTTTTAAAATAAATAAATAAAAATTTTAAAAACAGACAAAAAAACAAATGTTGTTGAAGATGTGGAGAAAAGGGAACCCCTGTACCCTGTTGGTGGGAATGTAAATTGGTGCAGCTACTGTGGAAAACAGTATGGAGGTTTCTCAGAAAACTAAAAATAGAACTACTGTACAACCCAGCAGTTTTCCGGGAAGATCCCACATGCCACGGAGCAGCTAGGCCCGTGAGCCATGGCCGCTGAGCCTGTGCGTGCAGAGCCTGTGCTCCACAACGGGAGAGGCCACAGCTGTGAGAGGCCCGCGTACCGCAAAAAAATAAACAAAAAACAAAAGAAACCCCACAAATAACAAATGCTGGCAAGGGACTTCCCTGGTGTCACAGTGGTTAAGAATCCTGCCAATTCAGGGGACATGCATTCAATCCATGGTCGGGGACGATCCCACATGCCATGGAGCAACTAAGCTTGTGCACCACAACTACTGAGCCTGTGCTCTAGAGCCCATGAGCCCTTGCTCTGCAGCAAGAGAAGCCACCACAATGAGAAACCCGTTCTCCGCAACAGAGAGTAGCCTCTGCTTGCCACAACTAGAAAAAGCCTGCGCGCAGCAACAAAGACCGAACACAGCCATAAAATAAAGAAAATTTTTAAAATAAATAAATAAAAATTTTAAAAACAGACAAAAAAACAAATGTTGTTGAAGATGTGGAGAAAAGGGAACCCCTGTACCCTGTTGGTGGGAATGTAAATTGGTGCAGCTACTGTGGAAAACAGTATGGAGGTTTCTCAGAAAACTAAAAATAGAACTACTGTACAACCCAGCAGTTCCACTCCTGGGTATATATTGAAAGAATACAAAAAGACTAATTCAAAAAGATACATGGGCCCCAATGTTCATAGCATTATTTACAATTGCCAAGATATGGAAGCAACCTAAGTGTCCATCAACAGATGAATGGATAAAGAAGATGTGGTGTGTGTGTATGTATATATATATAATGGAATATTACTCAGCCATAAAAAAGAATCAAATCTTGCCATTTGCAACAACATGGATGACTTGGAGGGTGTTATCCTAAGTGAAACAAGTCAGAGAAAGACAAATACTCTATGATATCACTTATATGTGGAATCTAAAAGATACAACAAACTAGTGAATATAACAAAAAAGAAACAGACTCACAGATATAGACAATGAACTAGTGGTTACCAGTGGGGAGAGGTAGGTGGGAAGAAAAATATAGGGGTGGGGAATAAGAAGTATGAACTATTATGTATAAAATAGTCTATAAGGATATATTGTACAACACAGGGAATATAGCCAATATTTTATAATAACTACAAATGGAGTATAACTTTTAAAAATTGTGAATCACTATATTGTATACCTGTAACATATAATATTGTACATCAACTATACTTCAATAAAAAAATTTATACCATGAAAAAATAATAAATAAATAAATAGAAGTTAATTACAGGTTTCTGTGTTGAAATCAAATAATTATAAATTTATAATATGAAAGAGTAGCATCTATTGACACATTATAATCTATTTAAAATTTTCTTATTCTTACCTTTAATTTATTAATTGTAGCTGTTCAATAATTTATGAGGTATTGCAGAGTACTAACTTATGTCATTTATAATTTCATGTGTAAGCAAAGATAAATAACTTTCAAAATGTAAAATGAGCTTACCAAATGTGCAGAGAAATGTAAAACATTTCAAGTTTATCATTTTATTTTTGTCACCATTAGTAATTATTTACAAGGTCTGATTCAAAAGAGTTATATGTTACAGCTATGCTTTCTAATCTATAAGAATTTTCGATGAATAATTTCTTAAACATACTTTGAATAAGCTGAGCTTTATCATATGACAAAGTACAGTTATTATTTACCTAAAGCAGTTATTTTATGTTAAATTTTTGAGAGTCTTACATAATTCTTCTAAATAAATTTCCCATCAATAGGAAATACATTTTCTCCACTTTTATGAGAAAATCACTCTATACAAGTTTATAAGAAAACATTACAAAATAAACTCTACATTTTTGCAACCATACTAGTCAAAATAAATCAATCACAGCACTATAATTAAATTGCAAAAACAAAATTCTGCCTTAAGCAGCCTTCAGTAATTAATGTGGCATTTAGCTTGCATCTGCTGAAATAACTTCCTAGGCCCAAGATGGAACCACCTCTGCCAGAGGTACTACATCAGCAAACCAGAACTTAGATAACTTTCATGTCCCTGTGAATGCCCCACTTGACCAGAAATGCAGCATATCCATCAGTCAATCCCCAAACATCAAGTTGTAACTTCACCTGTTACATTATTATTATATATTTACATGTGATGACTACAGACAACTTAGTAGTGAGTTGTTATATCCTTTGATATTTAGTCAAGGTTTTGAAAAATTCCACTGCTATTGAACTATAACTAAATCCTCATGATTACCACAATAGGCATGAAAATCTACGTACACTGAGATCAAAGCTCCTTATGACAGGCTAGAAGAGGCCTTCACAAGTCCAGAAGGAGTAATCAAACTGGTAAATGAAGTTGATACTGAAAGCAGGAAACACAGTCAAGAAGCAGTTTCAACAGGCTAAAGTATTGATTATAGAAACTGGAAGAAAACAAAAAAGGATATCAGATAGCATTTTGTGGGGAAATTATAGGGGAGAAAAAATAACAGTGAATCCTCAGAGTAGATCCAGAAAACAGAGAGCTTCAATGATGACCCCAAGTGTGAAGAATGAACGATCATTAGAGGGTGTGAAGAATGAACAATCATGAGAGGGACAAGAAACACGGGTGCCTCATTTGGCATAAAGGAGACCCCATGAATTGAATATCTGAGCACCTGATGAGCAAAAGTAGTCTGAAATCAGAAGGACTTCTAAAGAAAGCTGTTAACATAATTTTATTCTTCAAATTTGAATGTGAAAGCATTTCTTTGATCTCTTCAGGTTTGTTAATAAAGACTATGTATAAAATATATTTGATTGCCATGTGTAAAGAACCAAGTCTATTGTTGTATTTTACATGGAGTAAGAATGATAGATTACGTAGTCTTTCACTTTCTTTAAACTTGATATTTAACCTTGATATTTGGGGACATAAAAAGAATCAAGAGATGCATGTCAGATTGTTCAGAGCAGAAATAAGGTGAAAGAGTATAGTAATGAAATTGTCAATGCTATCGCATGCTATAGTCTGCCCAATTATTTTCACCTCCTGTCTCAGCTGAGGCTATTATTAAATACAACGGAGATTTATTTCTCACAGTTCTGGAGGCTGGAAATTCCAAGATCAAGGTGCTGGCAGATTTAGTGTCTGTGAGGACCCAATTCCTGGTTCACAGACAGCTGTCCTCTCTCTGCACCCTGACATGGCAGAAGGGGCAAGGGAGCTCTCTGGAATCTCTCTATAAGGGCCCTAATCCCATTCATGAAGGCTCCACACTCATGACCTAGGCATCTCCCAAAGCCTCTACCACCATATCACTGGGGGTTAGGATTTAAATACATGAATTTAGGAGAGACACAAACATTCAGTCTATAGCAACTTCTAAATGACAAAATTGTAGTTTCATAAATCTATAGTGCTAGCAGTCATCTAGAATCTGAACACAGTTACAAGGAATTATATCAAATAACATTATTTCTGTGATCTATCACAGAAGGTATATCTATATTTCCTGCTTACATTCTAGAAGGCTAAAAACGAGTGTGACCTTTATACACACACAAACACAGATACACACACACTTTCTCCATTCTGCTTTCATTGCTACCACCTACTAATCAAAAATTAGGAACAGGGCTTCCCTGGTGGCGCAGTGGTTGAGAGTCTGCCTGCAGATGCAGGGGACAGTGCGTACTGCAAAAAATAAATAAATAGGAACAAAAGGGAAGCTAACAGAGTGCAACGTGAAAAATTGAAGTAAATTGCTTCTCAAAAACTGAATAATTTTGTTTGGAGGTCAGTATATGCAGGGAGAAAGACCATTTCCCTTTGTTAGAGGATGCTAAATAAATGTCTGCAGCTTTTTCATGTACTACTAGGGCATTTTGCTTCACATTCTATAAATGAAGGAAAGAAGCTCTGTTATAACTAGGATAGACTGAATAATGTCTCTCTGAAGATGTCCACATTCTAATCCATGGAAAACCTGTGAATGTTACTTTATATTGTAAAAAGGATTGCTGGTGTGTTTAAGAATCTTGATATTGGGAGACCAGCCTGGATTATCTAGGTGGGTCCAGTGTAGTCATAAGGGTCCTTGTAAAAAATAGCAGTTGGTCAGAGAGAGCAGAAAATGCTGCCCAGCTGCCTTGACAATGGGGGAAGGAACCACCAGTAGCCTCTAGAAGCTGGAAGAGGCAAGGACAAATGTCCTACCCTGGAGCCTCCGGAAGGAAGCAGCTCTGCTGACATCTTGATTTTATCCTTGTAAGACTCTTTTCAGGAATACTAATTATGTGTTTTGTTCATGATAGGACAACTTAAACCTGATGGTGACTGGGAGTGACACTAATACCAAATTTTTCGTCACTCTCTCATGTATGAGAAAATGACCAAAAAGGAAGAATTGTTAAATTAATTAAACAAGGAGGCCATTAAACAGGCGGCTCTAATACGTTGGTGGCTTTTGTGAGTAAACCAAAATCTAAGCCTGTAAATGCCTCAAGATTACGGAATCAAAACTTAAGGACAACCAATCACAACCAAGTAGGCTTTAAGCTAGAGCCAATTAAATAATTTCTTTGCTTCCACATTTTCCTCTAAGTCATTCCCAACTCCTGTCGATAGCATGCTCCTAACCACTTCTGGTTTGGCACTGCACAATTTGAATTGATTTTTTGCTCAAATAAACTCTTCTTTTTTTTTTTTTTTGCGGTACGCGGGCCTCTCACTGTTGTGGCCTCTCCCATTGCGGAGCACAGGCTCCGGACGCGCAGGCTCAGCGGCCATGGCCCACGGGCCCAGCCGCTCCACGGCATGTGGGATCTTCCCGGACCGGGGCACGAACCCGTGTCCCCTGCATCGGCAGGCAGACTCTCAACCACTGTGCCATCAGGGAAGCCCCCAAAATAGCTATTAATGAAAGTATATAATGCCTTTTCGTATACATTTGTGTTATTTATTTTCATTGATATATAAATAAATAAATGCACCCTAATGCAGTGATAAATGATTTTTACTTACAAGATGATCAAGTGTAACACAATTCTGTATCTTACTGAGTTGCTATTTGTTGAATTTGTGGATTTTTAGCCTAACATCTCATACTACAAAATATTTTATTTATGAACCATGTGATCACTGTTTCACTGAGAAGATTCACAACAGCTAGGTTTTGAAAGATTTCTTTTTTAAACAAAACCCTTGAAAGATAATGGTTCCAGTCAAATGATTTGACATTAGCAATGTTCCTAACTTTGAAGAAATGTCCAAGTTAATATACTTCCAACTACAATATTTAATATTAAACAGTGTTTGGTATTCAGTGACATTAATTCTGTGATGACTGTTTATTTCTCAATTTGTTTTTTTTTATAGACTTTCACAGGAACAAGGGAAGTGGTTGAATGTGGTTGTTTCAGCTCTTCAATGAGTTTTTGTCTATAAACAAATGCATTGATATCCAAGTAACTGAAGGAGAGCACTGAAAGATCACCAACGAAAATATTCTGTAATTTAATCAAAATAAAAAGCAGTTTTTGATACACAAAATACTGTTCCAGTTATGATATTCAATAGTGTTTTGTAGAGTAACATTATATAATAATTGTAGTGTGCTTTTTTCAAAATTAATAAAAATATATTTGAATTAAAATTGTAAAATATAAATAATATATATTAGATAACAGAAATTGCATTGTGTACAGAGAATACTAACCAAATAACTAGATAAAAAATAAAAATATTTAAAATGTTTTTAAAAAAGATACAGTCTCAGAATAAAATCCATAAAATTCACAAGAAATATAGCGAGCCAGGCAGCCAATTAGTTATAATTTTAAAATATTAAAATTTCCTGAGTTCTTAAATTCCAATGAATAGACAAAACTGTTAAGAAACAAAAATAAAAAATACATCAGTTTCGTTTAACCTTTTTACACTATGTGTTATGCTTGAAGGGAGATGTTATAATGTATTCTGTGTTCCTATAGGAAAAAAGTCATCAGAAATTCACAGAATTAAACACACTGTGTTTATTAGCAAGGCTCCAAGTACACAGTGAATGTTCACTAAATGGCACATAATAATCACCACAACAGTGATCATACTGAATAATATCTCAGCCTGATACATGTTTATAGGATACATTTACATGCTAATTTAAATTGGAAACTAGAACTTTCTTGTTTTGGGAATGAAATACTACCTTAGCAGTTGCTCATTAGTGGAACTTTAATAAAGATTATAGTCTTGAGCTATGATTAAATCTTTGTTTTGTATTGAGTATGGTTTAGTGTTGATGCCAAACAATTGTTACATAATAGGAACACTTTTCAGAAATTATTTTAACTTCCAAATCCCTGTAATTTTTCAAAGCTCTCAATGTTTGTCTCTATACTTTGTCAAAATGTGAGATAACTTTAAAATATAGACATATGCAAAGTTATTAACAGTATTTGTATGTTTGGTATGAAGAAGATCAAACAACTGGGTAAGCATCTGCATTTCTTTTTTTTTTTTTTTTTTTTTTTTGTGGTCCTTTCCCGGACCGGGGCATGAACCCGTGTCCCCTGCATCGGCAGGCGGACTCTCAACCACTGCGCCACCAGGGAAGCCCACATCCTCATTTTTTTATTTCGTTTTCTGCTGATATTTTATGTCACTTGGATATAATGATTATAAATTGTTCAGCTAATGTGATTGAGGTCACCGTCTCCATCTATGTATATATATGTGGCACTTAGGAGAGAGTATAAAATAGTGGTAAACCGATTAGTACCACCAGGTTTGGTATGATTATGTTTCCTTTCTTTATAGTATTTCTCTTAATGTACATTTACTATTGTCTATATAATAAGTATGACACATTTTACAAACTTATTTAACTAATTTCATACTGAGTTATTTCAAGTCTTATGACCTTTCCAAAAATTTCATATTCCTTTTCTGGGAATGTGATATGGTGATTGCTACCCTATGGGGTCTGTTAAATGTAAAAGCAGCAAATCAAGTTATTTGCACTTAATACATCTTCATATGGACCTTAATATGCACCAGGTACTCTTTTACAGGCATTGAAGATATTATCTCATTTGATCCTTACAATAACCCTGAGAGGTAGATCCTACAATCCACATTTTATAGACAAGGAATGAGAGGTTAAGTAATTTTCCCCAGGTGAGACACTGCAAGTAGGTCCCCTACATACAAACGAGTTCTGTTCCTAGAGCACGTTCGTTGAGAACAATTTGTTCGTTAAGTCCAACAGAGCCTAGGTACCTAACTAACACAATTGGCTATATAGTACTGTACTATATTGTACTGTACTAGATTTATAATACTTTTCACACAAATAATACATAAAAAACAAAGGCAAAAAATAAAGCATTTTAAATCTTACAGTACAGTACCTTGAAAAGTACAGTAGTCCAGTACAACAGCTGGCATACAGGGGCTGCATCAAGTGAACAGGCAAGAAGAGTTACTGACTGGAGGAGGGAGGGGAGGTGGGAGATGGTAGAGCTGAAGGATGGGCAGCAATAGAAGATGGAGGGCAGGCTGCAATTTCACTCACGCTTGACATTGATGGCGCAGGTTCTGGTTCTTTGCTGGATTCAGTGCTGTCTAACCTCTTGAAAAAAACAATCTAGTGATGTCTGGGTAGTAGCTCTTTTTTTCTTGTTGAAGATGGAATGGTAGCACTGGATTGCATTCTGAACGGCTGCTGCAACCTTCGTGTACCATTCTATGTTCAGGTTCTGTGCCTGAGAAACTAACAGTGCCTCCTCAAATCAAGAAAATCCCATGCCATTTCCTGCGTCGTGAATCTCGGTTCTTCAGTTACTTCTTCCTCCTCTTGTCTCTCTTCGTCCTTTCTCTGTGCAAGTTTGCATCTTTGAAAGTTCACAACTTGAAAGTTTGTAAGTAGGGGACTTACTGTAATAGGTGCTTAACCTGGCATTAGGAACCAGGAAGATGGGCTCTAGAGATGGTACCCTCCCGCAGTTTGCTGGGCCTGATGTGAGAACCACACCCAACCCACAAACCCCATTCCCACCATCCATGATATACTTACCTTGTATACGTTTGAATCATCTGTTAAAAAACAAACAGCTGAGATAGGGACCTAGAATAAACAATGAGGGAAAATTATTTTTTTTGAAAAGATTTTTTTTAGTAACTTTTTAAAATCCCCCTCCTACTTTCCAGTTTGCACCTGCTTATCTGAGTATTAGAGAAATAGTCTACATTTTATTCATTGGAGGATACTTTAAATGGCCTAAATATTCAAGCGTCAAATACATACTCCAGTATGTACTTTTACTTAAACAATTTCATCTTTTTATTTCCCAACTTTTCCTCTTTTCTCACTGAAGTCAACAAAGCTGTTTATTTTCTCTGAACTTTACAAACCCATCTGTTCCTTCATGAATTATGTATTTCCTCTTGTGAATGTCTTCTCTCGCAATACTTCCTGTTCAATTCTACACTGCCTGCCATTGCATCTATAAAAGCTCAGCTATAGGAATTCTTACCTGAGACACAGCAAAACAAGTTTTTTATATATATATATATGTTCTTGCTTATATCTATGTTTCTGCCTAGTTGTATTATAGAGAGGGAGAAATTTTTTTCCAAATTGTTTTCTTTGTTTTTAATGTAATTTATTATGTATACATATATACACTATATATAAACATATATGATAGATACACATATATGTTATATATACATAGCACAGGTAAACATACATAATATGCATATTATATATACATGTATATATTTATAACACACTCATATAAACACACACACAGATACACACAGTTTAACAATCTGTTCACAATATTTCTGAAAATGTAAGTCAGCTCTTGCAAGCCAAGATGAGCCTGCCCAAGCACACCACTGATTCGACTACTCTGCTTCCAGTGAGTTGCTGCCACCCGGGGCTCAGATTCCCTGGGCATCTCCATTTGATAGAGATCAGAAATCCCTTTCCAAAGGCAAACCCTCTGTCCAGCGTGCCCAGACTCTTAAGGATGGTGAGTAAAGTACTTTCTAAAGATAGTGATGCTTCATCCTACTTTTTTATCCTTGATGAAGTAAGAAAAATCTGCATATAATACATGTAGCAGATAGTGAATTAGAAGCTATGAGAGAGACTCCATGTATTTAATATTCAACATTTCTGAGCTTACAGGATACCTCAGGTATTTAACGTGATGTGGTCTGATTGAATTATTAGCTGGAAACTCAACATTTTGTTTTTGTTTTATTTTATTTTGTGATGTCTTGCATCAGCATCTCACTTTCCAAAGGACAATTTATTTTATATAGCATGCTGACTATTAGGGACAGATAAGTTAATTTTTCTCTGTCATTTCTATTTTTTTTTTGCGGTACGCGGGCCTCTCACTGTTGTGGCCTCTCCCATTGCGGAGCACAGGCTCCAGCCGCGCAGGCCCGGCGGCCATGGCTCACGGGCCCAGCCGCTCTGCGGCATGTGGGATGTGGGATCTTCCCGGACCGGGGCACGAACCCGTGTCCCCTGCATCGGCAGGCGGACTCTCAACCTCTGCGCCACCAGGGAAGCCCTGTCATTTCTATTTTTAAAAAAGCCATTGATATGGTCAAAAGTAGTGAACTATGTTTAAGACAATCTGGTTCTCCCACTGACTCGCTGTGTTACCTTAGCAAGTCACCTGAAGCAATATTACTCCAATTATCACCAGGCAGGAGATTTCGTGGGAGAAGTCAAGGAGTACAGTGTATTCCTTAAATATTCCTTTCTCACTTCTTATTGGTGATAGCAATCTTTAAAGATAAAAAGATAGATACTCTAAAAGTAAATTTTTATGAAAATGCAAGCAAAGTTTAAAAAACCAAACATAAAAATAGAGCATAGAATGGAAATTATATGTTTAAATTAATACAAATAAAGTATTATATATTTACTTCTAAAATTAGAGCAAATAAAATAACGCCAGGTTTTCTTTGAAATGTGTATCACAGATGAGAAGGCAAAATAGTTTCCTTGAAACAAGAAGTTGATATTTTTATCTCAGACTCCTAGTTAAACATAAGAATAAAAAAAAAAATTGCACTCATTATACAGGAAAATGCTGGCAATTAAAATATAAAATAGAGCTTCAAACATTATTACTTTAGATACATATGAGTAAAAAAATGTATGTAAACAGAAACCAGGTATTTCATATGCTCATAAAGACCACCACGAAGAAATGTCCCAATGGTTTTGATTATGATCATCATCTTGGTCCATTCAGGCTGTCATAGCAAATTACCATAGACTGGGAAGTTTATAAACAACAGAATTT
Organism: Neophocaena asiaeorientalis asiaeorientalis; assembly: GCF_003031525.2. NCBI lineage: Eukaryota > Metazoa > Chordata > Mammalia > Artiodactyla > Phocoenidae > Neophocaena > Neophocaena asiaeorientalis. The sequence continues at coordinate 1,664,301 of NW_020174929.1, read as the reverse complement.
TATTTCTTATGGTTTTGGAGGCTGGAAGTCCAAGACAAGGAGCCAATATGGTCATAGTCTGGTGAGCACCCTCTGCCTGATTCACTGTGAATGCCTTCTGACTGTGTCCTCATATGGTGGAAGGGGCTAGGTACTTCTCTGGAGCCTCTTTTACGAGGCGCCAATCGCATCCAGAGGGCTTTGCCCTAATAACTTAAACACCTCCCAAAGGCCCCACCTCTAACAACGTCATCTTTGAGAGTTAGGATTTCAACACGAATTTTAGGGGGACACAAGCATTTCAGACTATAGCAATCATATTAATTTTAAAAAGATTTCCCGTAAATAGAAAAGTACTTAAAATATCTGTCACACACACACACACACACACACACACACACACACACACACACACTTAACAATACAGACTGCCAGACTCATTTTGGTTAATTTAAGCAGAAAATTTTGTAACACTTTGTTTAGTTTATTGGCAAGAACATTATAAATATTTGTTAAATGAATGACATATGCACTCATTGTTTTCTATTTCTGCATAACAAATTACCATAAATTCAGTGTTCTCTGCTCAGGGTCCCCACAGACAACAAGCTGTTTGCCAGGACTGGGTTCTTAGCAGGGTCTAGGGGTTCTTGTCCAAACTCATTCAGATGTTGGTAGAATTTATTTCCTTGCAGTTGCAGGATTGAGGTTCCTTTTTCTTCCTTGCTGTTGGCCCGGGGTTGCTCTTAGTTTGTAGATGCTGCCTTCAGGTGTTCCGTAGGCCTGCTCATACTTCCAGTCTCTCTGAATTCAGGAAATTCTCAGTTCCTTTTACGGGCTCACCTGAACAGATCAAGTCCACCCAGATAATCTCTCTTTTGATTAACTCAAAGTCCACTGATAAGAACCTGATCACAAGAGTGAAATCCCATCATATTCACAGGTTCTCCCACACTCAAGGGGAAGGAATTATATAAGAATGCATGCACCAGGGGGAAGGAATCTTGGCGACCAACTTGGAATTCTCTGGCTACTACAAAGTCTATTGTTAATAATGTGTTCTGCAACACTAATGTCTCTATAGAGAAATACTGCTCTTGACAAAGCAGATTTACCTCCCTTTCAGAAATTTTATTAATGGAGTTTGAAAGGCAAATCAGGTCCTTAGGTTGAAGAATCCTGATACCACAATAAATATGTACAGGAGATAGTCTCCCAGTCTTTCCCTAAGTGGCCTCCATCCAATATGCAAAGTAATTGTATATTGTAGAAAGAGGAATTTGAAGATCTTCCTAGAGCCGTTGGAAATAAAGTCTGAGCTAAGTTCAGCCAAAGAAAAGCAAAACATTATCATAACTCACCTGTTAAAGTGGGTTGAGGGCATAGACACCAGATGTTGCATGCCTGGATCCAGTTCATGTACAGTAGTAGATCAGCAGACCCTCTCTGGTCGTCCTCGTGGCTCCTGAGTGTGCTGACATCAATATGCTAAGCAGTTGAGAGAACCCTCATATTGGTTCCCTGTTCTGTGTGTGGGACTGAAACCGAGCAGGACGCTGTGGGGCTCCTGGGCACAGAAGCCTTTCCATGTACCCCGTTTTTTGTAGGGAACAGCCTCCAGCCAACATGACCTTCCTTGAGTTCCAAAGGGCAGATTCAAACAGTTGCTAGTCCAGGAAGGGAGGGGATGCAGAGACAAGGGAGGAGCAGCCAAGAAACAATAGTGCAACCTTGGGGCAGGTCCTGGTTCCGCCTCAAGGGACACACATAACAATGTCTTTAAGCTTTCTGTAGAATTAAAACCCAGCAAAAGGAAGATGTCAGCATTGTTCATACCAGAGACGACCACCTGAAGCCAGACTAAAGGAACCAGAGAGGCTCATCAAGAAGATTACTTGAGGACTTCTCTGGTTGCACAGTGGTTAAGAATCTGCCGGATAATGCAGGGGACATGGGTTTGAGCCCTGGTCCAGGAAGATCCCACATGATGCGGAGCAGCTAAGCCTGTGTGCCACAACTACTGAGCCCATGTGCCTACAGCCCATGCTCTGCAACAAGAGAAGCCACTGCAATGAGAAGCACGCGTGCCCCCGCTCACCATAACTAGAGAAAGCCTGCACGCAGCAACAAAGACCCAACAAAGCCAAAAATAAATAAATTTATTAAAAAAAAAAAAAAAAAGATTACCTGAGGCCAGATTAAAGGAACCACAGAAACTCATCAGGTTACTGGAGACCAGATTAGAGGTGCAGGCCCTGCACACACCCTAATTCTTATCGGCAACCCCACCCTTGAACCATTGCCATAAAACTCACCAAACTCCCTTGGGTTGGGACACATAGTTTTCGAGGGCAGGAGCCTGCTGGCTGTGTCCCCCTTTGCCTGGGAAATCAATAAAGCTGTTCTTTTCTACTTCACCCAAAACTCTGTCTCCGAGATTCGATTTGGCACTGGTGTACAGAGGCTGAGCTTTCGGCCTCAGAATGAGGACCATTATGAAAGAAAAGAATAAGCAGGAATCTTTGATACTGTTTCTTCCTCCTTGTCAGGCTAGTAAATGAGAAGCACAACTGCATTTCAAGTCAAACGGTAGAAATTAATGCCAAACTCAAAAGACTTTAAAAAATTAAGTTTTGTGATCCTCATTTATATCCTCATTTAATTCACCAATAGCCACATATAAGAAAATTCACATAGGTCATGGCAGGTGACAGTGGAGTTTCACACGTTTAACCAAGAGATAGAGCCATTCTCACGGCTGCTGTGCGAGATGTGGTATATTTCCTAGAACAGAGCAACATAGATTCTGCCCTTGATTTTTAGCTGTGGGAAACAAAATAAGGACCCCACAAAGATGTCTGTGTCCCCAGAACCTGTGAATATGTTAGGTTACCTGGCAAAGGAGAGTTAAGTTTGCTAAGCAGCAGATCTTAAAATAGGGAGATTATCTGAGTAACCCAATGTAATTGCAAGGGTCCTTAAAAGTAGAAGAGCAAAGATGAAGACAATCACAGAGATGGCAGAGTGAGAAGAACTTGGCCCAACACTGCTGGATCTAAAATGTGGAAGGGGGGAGCCACGTGCCAAGGAAAATGGGCAGAATCTAGAAACAGGAAAAGACAAGGTAAAGGAATTTCCTCTACTGCCTCCAGAAAGGAATGCCCTCCACCTGACATCTTAATCTCAGCTCAGTGACATCTGTGTCAGATTTCTGATCTACAGATGACAATTTCTGTTGTTTCAAGCCACTAAGTTTGTGGTAATTAGTCATAGCAGCAATGGAAAATTAATACAGTAGCTATTCATCTACATAATCTGCATTTCATTTCATTCCCCATCAGGAAAGAAAACAGTCCTGCTCTATACTGTGTTAACTCTGCTGCATTCTGTCAGAGTATAGTCTGAAGGGGGTCTCAATTACCTGAACATTCTGTGGGACATCTCTCTGATTCTTTGTTGAGGACTTAGTAAGCAAGAAGTAGTAAATACTCTGTATGACTTGGTAAGTTGAGGGCTTGCGAGACACATTCATAAAACATTCATAAAACTTTTGAAGTTTTATGCCACATTCGTAAAACTTTTGAAGGATCTGATGATCTGGTACATGCCAAGACATTGGAACTTTCTGCCACTAAGAAAGAGTCACTGTGCTTGGTAGATATTTTTGGATTTTTGGAAGAGCATATACCATACTTAGGAATATTGCTCTAATTCATTTATAGGGTGACTTAGAAGGCTGCCAATTTCAAATGGGGTACAGAGCAGAAGGTGCTGCATCAGATGTAGGCAACAGCAGGGGGCCCCAACCACCAGACTGTGGACCAGTGCCAGGGGTTGGGGAACCAGGCCACAGAGCAGGAGGTGAGCAGCGGGCGAGTAGGCAAAGCTTCATCTGCCGCTCCCCATTGCTCCCCATCGCTCCCCATCACTTGCATTACTGCCTGAGCCATCCCCCCCACACCCCCACCCCCGTCCGTGGAAAAATTATCTTCTACGAAACCAGTCCCTGGTGCCAAAAATGTTGGGGACCACTAGGCTACAGTACAAAGAGCTCTACCACTTGGGTCATGTGATCTAGTGGATTCGATGATGTTATAGAGCGGGAGTCAGCAAACTGTTTCTGCAAATGGCCAGATGGTAAATATTTTAGGCTTTGAGGGCCATTGGGTCTCTGTGACCACTACTAAATTCTGCTGATGTGCAGCTATTTAACCCTGTTATTGTACCAAAACTACTTTACTCCATGGTTATAGTCCAGATGCAGCCACAGATAATACATAAATGATAGGGCTGTGTTCCAATAAAATTTTAATTATAAAATCAGTCCCTGAGTCAGATTTGGCCCATGGGCTAGAGTATGCTGACCCCTGCTATAGAAAAGAATATTGCATAGAGTCTTTGGAATAATTGAATAAGAGAGTCACAGCACAGACCACTAGGGTTGTGGAATCTGACCTTCCCATGTTCAGTAGGGAAGTGCATACCACTTGTGTACAACCTCTGGATTGGGGGCCTTGTTGGAGGCTGAGTGTCTGATTGTGAAACATCAATGACTATGTGGTTGAAACTGTCCAGCATGTATTGATTATTGTTAGACCCATCACGTCATATGTTTTTGCAGTATTAGCGACAAACCACCATAAGTAGTGAAGAGTAGCAGAATATTCCACCCCAAAGTATGCCTCTTTGGCACAAGGATTATTTTTAGATTATCATGTTTGAGAAACTGCAGACACAAGAGAAGCTCTAAAAACAAGAATAGAAGTTGCCGTTTTGTAAGGGAAATTTACATTTATGAAGGAATCTCCATTTCTGAGGGTGTCTCCCTCTCTGTACCAGGAGAAGAATTAACTCTGTAACACCTGAAGCTCTTTATCAATGGAGAAGGCAATGACTTAACTGTATAACAAACGTTAGCCTTGTTTACCTTGCTTTTCCTTGTAACCTCCCATAGCCGCCCCCAAACACACACACCTTTCTTTCTTTTGTCTTTAGTTAAAGACTGTATTTAAGTGGGTGGCTTGGGCCATCTCAGGGACTTAGGCACTTTCCCTGAGTATCTCCTGTGTATGCATGAGTTATACATGTTAATAAACTTCTGTTTGCTTTTCTCTGTTAATCTGTGTTTTATTACAAGGGGTCTCAGTCAAGAACTCAGAAGGGCAGAGGGAAAATTACTTCTCCTCCCCTACTCAAGATATGAACTTTGAACTCCAGAGAGCAAAGAGAAAATGGAAGGAGAAGAAGGTTATAAAAGTAAGAATGGAAATGACCTGCTGTCGATTTCTTTTCTTCCTCTTATCCCTCCTTCCTTCCTGCCTTTGTTTCTTCACTTATACTTTTTTATATCCACTCTTCAATATTAATTAGCTATGGTCAAATAACAAAAAACTTTTTAGAAATTGTTACAGAACTGAACTTGGTCCAGATTTGGCAGCAAAGCCAATCTACTGACACCAGTTGTGGTGAAGGAAAGTACAGCATTTATTTGCAGGGCACCAAGCCAGGAGAATGGGTAGTTAATGCTCAAAAGACCTGAACTTCCAAATGGCTTTCGGGGAAGGGTTTGGAGTGAGGGTTGCAGCATGTGTGATCAGCTCATGGACATTCTTCTGATTGGTTGGTGGTAAGGTAATAGGGTGATGTTTAGAGAATATTAATCATTGACTTTCTGGTTCCAACCAGTCTGGGGTCTACATGTTTGTGGTCTGCATGTAGTCATCATCCTCCACTGGGTGAGGGTCTTAGTCTCACAGAACAACTCAAAGAGATGCATCAGATTGTTATTTCTATCCCTTCAGGAGGAACTAGGAGTCCTGTGACTATTGTTCAAGCTATTATTACTTCTCTTGCTGGACTGCTTTCCTTCATTTCTGCCTTTTCCACTTCTCTAATCATGTATTGCTTGAGTCTGCCCTTTGGGACTTGGGGAAAGCCAAACAAGCAGTGGAGGACATGGAGGGGCTTGTACCCAGGAAGACCCCACAGGTCCTGCTCAGTTTCACAATGAGTTTGATGTCCTTTATTCAAGGGAAAACCCGTGGATTGGATGAGTGCAGTGCCTCACAAGCAGTGGAGCATTCCCAAGGGATGTGTTAACCAAAATTTCAGAAACAGAGACCTGATTGAAATTAAAAGGTGTTTATTTGAGGCTTGTTAGGTTTGCAGTATGGCAGGCACAGATTGAAGAAGCACTTGAATTGTGTTCCCTCGGACTACAAAATGGGAGAGGCTTATAAAGGCAAAAAACTGCAAGGTTACAGAGAGTTACATGAGTTGTTTACCAAGAATTATAATTGGACCTGGCAAGAAGTGGGGATGCTGGATAAGAAAGAATTGGTTGGGGTCCGAAAAGCTTCCATAGTTATAAGGGGAGACCTTGAGACCACAAGGTTGCAGCTGGCAGGTGTTCTGAATACAGCTGGTGGTGTCCTTGAACGTGGTACAGTTCAGAGAAAGTTCAAGTTCTCAGTGGTACAGAGGCGTGCCTGAGACCAGATCCTCAATGGCTGCCTGACTTTATTTTTGTCCGCCTGAACTGTGATCACTCCTTCATAATTTAAATTTGTCATTGGATATATAGGAAGAGTGAGTTTTGTAAAGTGTTGGAAGTAGTATGCAGAAACAGGGCGTGAATGGCTAGGAGGTCAGGGGTTTCCTTAAAAGCTAGCAGGCCAATCAGGAAATAAGAGAGTATTTGGTTTAAGTTGGTTGGCTGGGGTTGCATATCTGACCTTATTTAGAACCAGGAAATCATTACAGATTTTTGGCAGTTGGGGATTAGCTGCCAGGTTACACGCACTGCATTTCTAGTCAAGGGGAGCATTTACAGGGACACTAGAGTTACCTACGTTTCAGTCTTCTGACATAGCACCCCAGGTAGGAGCAGCTCTATCTTGGGCTTAGAAATCTATTTCAACACTACGTTCTGAGTATATATGGAGTGTCTCTCAGTGAGTGAAACAGACATTAAGTATCAAAACAGTTAAATATATATTTAACTGTTTTGTATATAAATTGTCCTAAGTGGTATTAAATTGTCCTAAGTGGTATTAAAGAAAACAATAGTACTAAGAGACAAATGTGAAAACCACTTTAAAAGCAGGTTTCTCTGCAAAAGTATCATTTAAGAAAATGCTAAGAAATATTATGAAAAATTAGAGGAAGGCAGCAGTGCATCCTGAAATTGAGTTTTCAAGGGGAAAAAAAAGAAGCCAGGAAAACAGTTCTTAAGGTTCAGAAGAGCTTGGTATGTTCAAGGAATTGAAAAAAGGCTAAAATAAATGATCAGTATGCAGGGACAGGAGGGAAATTTGAGGTAAGAGAGGTGAACAGGAGGCAGATACATTTTACTATCATTTATGGCATGTGTTCTCAACCAGGGCAACAGTGCCCCCAAGGGGACGAAAATTGGTTCTGGGTTGGAAAGGAGGTGAATCTTACTCTGTAAAGCACAGTGACATACACATATAGTAAGTAAACAGATATAGATTATATCTATGGTGTTAAAATTTAATGCAGAGGCTGTGATTAGGAAAAAAAAAGTCTAAAAAAAAGCTTTCTACGGGCTGAAAATGAAAATAAGTTTGAGAATCACCAACTTAGGGTAACACTAGTCCTGTAAGAAATAAATCTCCAATTTCAGTGGCTTAACATAATAGAACTGCATTTCTCACAAATTTATTCATGTGGCTCTTTCTTCCACTTGACGATTCAGGCACTCAGACTGCTTCTAAATTTTGGCTCAGACAGTCTGCTCTGGGCTCAAAATCCAGGATCTTGCTGTCAGGTATAATCATATACCCTTATCCCCTCACCCATCCACTATACAGCTACAGAGCAAGGACAAGAGATCCATTATATGGAAAAAAACACCTGGACATTCAGAGAAGGGAATCCTGTGGGAAGGTACCACAAAGACCTGCCCTGATAGAGGTGGAAAATTTACTTGATTAGATCACAATTCTGCTCTTGGAAACTAATGACCCAGAACTTTGTTCTCTATGAACCTTGACTATGTTCTGCACAGTTTTTCCTTCTTCATTTTCCTGTAGAGTCACAGGTAGGGTGAATGTTTCTTATATATTCCATGCTGGTAACTTTGGCAGACTGCTCTCTGCTTCGGTAAGTTTTGGGATCTGGTGGCAGTTTAAGGGACAAATGTCAAAGGCTTTCTATGCTGGGATTTGGTTTCTTCGGCGATAAAATTCCCTATGACTTGGGGAGGTTTTTGCTTCTAGCCAGTTCAGAGTACCAGGAACCATGCCAAAATTCTTTCTTAGAAATCGTTCTCAAGCCTGTCTTTTCTTGATTCCTCTCCCCATACCCTTTACTCTATGGAACTTTTAGGCCTTGACATTACAGCTTATATAACCTGGCAGATGAGTAAACAGAATCACTCCTTTGGGTGCCTACTAAAATGGACTGCCTTAAGCACTCATCAGTGCTGGTTTCCACAAGTATTTTCAGGAGTCCACATGTGTGTACTGTCCAGCCACTCACATTTGTCAGTCTCTCATTTTTTGGTCAAATTAATGCACACCTCCCACCACTATCACAAATAAATCCCAATATTTCTGTGAGTTAGTATACTAAAAAATAATTTCTCTCTTATCTAACAGAACAACCAATTTTTCCTGTTATCCTGGGGGCTGTCTTTCATGAAGTGATTGAGAGAAACAGTTCCTTTCATTGCATTCTTCTGCCTAATAGAGGTAAAAAAAAAAGGGCGGGGGGAGAGAACATGCATACAATTTTCTCCTCTCTCTTGGCCCAGAAGTGACACATATCACCTTGTTGAGAACTATGAAAGGTCTGAGTTTTCCCTACTTGTAACTTCACAGGTTAGACTGCCACAACTTCATGGGTACAGACAGAAGGCACAAAATTCCTGAGTCAGAAATGATGGACAGTCTATTACTTACCCCAAAGCAGGTAAAGGGTCTGGAGCCATCCTCTGCAGTTTTCAGTAGAATTATCAACGATATTGATGATCAAATTGTGTTTGTCACCTGGTGATGATTTGTAGACCTAGCAGTCTATAAAATTTTTCGAGCTGCACTGCAGGATCTTAGTTCCCTGGCCAGGGATGGAACCTGTGCCCCCTGCAGTGGAAGATTGGAGTCCTAACCACTGGACCGCCAGGGAATTCCCAGCAGTCAATAAAATTTAAGATGCTAGCAACAGTCTGAGAACAGATGTTAGGGTTCTCTAAAGAAACAGAACCAACTGGATATATAGAGATATATAAGAAGAGATTTATTATGGGAAATTGGCTTACATGATTATAGAGGCTGCAAAGTCCCACAGTCTGCCATCACCAAGCTGGAAGCCCAGGAAAACCAGGGGTTTACTTCCAGTCCAAGCCTGGAGGCCTGAGAACCAGGGGAGCCAGTGGTGACACCCTTGTCCAGATCTGAAGGCCTGAACCCCTGAGAACCAGGAACGCTGATGTCCAAGGAGAGGAAAAGATGGTGTCTCAGCACAAGCAAGGATAGTGAACTTGCTCTTCATCCCCCTTTTGTTCTTCTCAGATGCTCATCCAATTGGATGGTGCCCACCACGTGTGCAGGGCATCTCCTTTGTTCAGTCTCCTGGCTCACATGGTAATCTCTCCCAGAGACGCCTTCACATACACATGCAGAAGTAATGTCTTACCAGCTGTCTGAGCATCCCCTGACCCAGTCAGGTTTATACATACAACTAACCATCACAGAGCATATCAAGGCATTTTTCTTCATAAGAAAAGTTCCTTGGGTTGTCAGAAAGATAAAAAAAAATAATGTCCTTTTTTCTCCCTCCCTCTTAGGGTCTGTGTTGTTCCTTCCCAAAACGCTGAGGCTTTCCTTCCTTCATCACCCTTGTATTAGGTTTCTATGCTGTATAACACATTTTTACAAATTTAGCAGCTTAAAACAGCTGCCACTTATTATTTCACAATTTCTGTAGGTCAGGAGTCTGGGCATGGCTTAACTGATCCTCTGCTCAGGGTTTCATCAGCTGAAGTTCAGGTATTGGTCAGGGCTGTGGTATTATCAGAGGCTTGACTGAGGGAAAGTCTGCACCCAAGATCCCTCAAATAATTAGAAGAATTTATTTCTTTGTGGCTGTAGGACTAGGACTTTAGTTTCTTACTGGCAGCTACCTCAGCAACTAGAGGTTACCCACAGCTCTTGAAACCACCGTTCCTGGGAATTCCCCGGTGGTCCAGTGGTTAAGATTTCATGCTTCCACTGCAGGGAGCCCTGGTTGAATTCCTGGTCGGGGAACTAAGATCCCACGAGCTGTGGCATGGCCAAAACCAACCAAACAAACAAAAAATACCCACTGTTCCTTGCTACACAGTAGCTCACTTCTTCAAGGCCAGCAACATGTGGATATCACAATATAATCACAGGAGTGATATCTCATCACCTTTGCCATATAAGGTTGTAAAATAATCATGGGATGACATCACCTTTGCTGTCACAATGCCCATGATCAATGGAAAGAGATTATACAGGGGAATGTACACCAAGAGGAAGGAATTATTGAGTGAGCATCATCCTGTAGTCTGTGTTCCCAGAGTCTGTTTTCTGCCCCTCAATGATTTGTGTCCATCCTTACATGCAACATACATTCAGTGCCTCAAGGTTGTTATTCATCCACCAAACCCAAAGTCCAAAATCTCATCGTCTAAATAAGGTCCAGGTGCAGAAGAGACTCCTGGTTGTAATGTGAGGCAATTCTTTGTTCCTAGGGCATAATTCTTCTCCATCTGTGCACCTGCAAAGCTAGAGGCAAGCCGTCAACATCCACAACACCAATATAAAATGGTGAGAATAACATAGAATAAGAGCTAAAGACTGTGTGAAAGGGAAAAAATAATTTTTTCTCTACTCTTTTTAGTTCTGAGACATCCCTCCCCCATAATAAAAGATTAACAAGAGAAAAAATAAATAGACGTTTTATTAGCATGTATACTTCATGTATACATGGGAGATACCCAGGAAAACTAATTCCCTGAATTGGCCCAAGCCACCAGCTTAAATATCATCTTCAGCTAAAGACAGAAGAAAGAAAAAGGGGAGGGGAGAGGAAATTCAAGGGAAGGCCAGTGCAGAAAATGTTTGGTAAACAAAGGTTGCCCTGCCCTGCAGATAAGTCTCTCAGGTGAAAAAATTATCTCTGTAAATAGCTGTCTTCCTGATGCCAAAAACTCGGCCTCTGTGCATCGATACCAAATCGAATCTTGGAGACCAAGTTTTGGGTGAAGTAGAAAAGAATAACTTTATTGCTTTGTCAGGCAAAGGGGGACACAGTGGGCTCCTGCCCTCAAAAACTGTGTGTCCCAACCTGGGGGGATTTGGTGAGGAGTTCTATAGCAATGGTTCAAGGGTGGGGTTGCTGATAAGGATTAGGGCTTGGGCAGGGCCTGCACTTCTTTAATCTGGCCTCAGGTGGTCTTCTCTGGAATGAAGAATGCTAACATCTACCATTTGGTGGGGATTTTAGTTCTGCAGAAGAGCTCAAAGATATTGTTATGTGTGTATCCCTTGAGGCAGAACCAGGACCTGCCCCAAGCCTGCACTATTGTTTCTTGACTGCTCCTCCCTTGTCTCTTCCACCCCTCCCTTCCCTGATTAGCAACTGTTTGAATCTGCCCTTTGGAACTCAGAGAAGGTCATGGAGACTGGAGTCTGTTCCCTAAAAACAAGAAATGGGGGACACAGACAGGCTTCCATGCCCAGGAGCCCCACAGGGTCCTGCTCGGTTTCATTCCTAGTAGAGAACCCCTTTCTAATGTAAAAATTGTTTATAAATGTAGATTTCCTTTAGTAAAGGGTAACCTCTCTGTTTTCAGAGTTTCTCCTGTGTCTGCAGTTTTTCAAAAAAGTCAGATCAAAATGATCCTTATGCCAGAAAGTCATGTTTTGGGGTGGCATATTCTGCTATGCATCAACAGTCAAAAAGGAGGGACACTGGGAGGTACAAAGGGGCCAATGGTTCAGCAGTTCTGAAATACAGCTGGGCAAACGTTTCTGCATTTCTTTTTTTTTTTTTTGCGGTACGCTGGCCTCTCCCTGTGTGGCCTCTCCCGTTGCGGAGCACAGGCTCCGGACGCGCAGGCTCAGCGGCCATGGCTCACGGGCCCAGCCGCTCTGCGGCATGTGGGATCTTCTCGGACCGGGGCACGAACCCGTGTCCCCTGCATCGGCAGGCGGACTCTCAACCACTGGCGCCACCAGGGAAGCCCAATAAAGTATTTTCTTTTTTTTGTGGTATGTGGGCCTCTCACTGTTGTGGCCTCCCGTTGCGGAGCACAGGCTCCGGATGCGCAGGCTCAGCGGCCATGGCTCACGGGCCCAGCCGCTCCGCGGCACGTGGGATCTTCCCGGACCAGGGCACAAACCCGTGTCCCCTGCATCAGCAGGCAGACTCTCAACCACTGCGCCACCAGGTAAGCCCTGCATTTCTTGATTAGTTTTCAAAATCTGGGGTTAACCCTCCGTCATTCAGCTCCACTCTTTGATTTCCTCCTTTTTGATAGAAGGTTGCACACTTCTCAAGCTGAATTATTTTATCAGCCTGCTTCCTGCCAGCAGAATTTTGGAGATCTGACAACTTCTTTTCATCTTACACTCTTTCTGCCCCTTTCAGTCCAATGATCAGTGGGGTTTTGTGTTTTTTTTGAAATAAACTTCTTAAAAACTTTGTAGGACTTCCCTGGACTTCAATGGAGTTAACTCCATTTGACAAAATCCATCTCTACAGATCTTTCCAAATTGTTGCCTTCTCTGTTTTAGCTTCCTGTGGAGACGGATAAGGGTCAGTGCCCTTAAGCCTCCTGGAGGCCTATGGTTTGATTAAGAGGATCTAAGAGGCACACCCTTAATCTTTTCAAAGGTTTTTTGTGTGAGAATAGATACTTTTGTTAGACCCAAACGGTCTGCGAGAGATTCCAACTCGCCCAAGAACCGCCAAGAGTCGAGAGTCATTGCAACACGCAAGAGGTTTATTAGGAGCCGATGCACCGGGGTTCCCTGAACCTCACGCAGGAGGCCGATGGGGAACCCCTAAAAGCGGAATCACATACTTTTTATAGGTTTATTTACTCATAGGGCGGGTATATTCTCACAATGATTGGGTAAATATGGTGACTTTTGAATTCATTGGCTTAGGAACTTTTGCCCCACCTTCTGGCCGTTACAGTTGTTTGTTCATTATGGCGGTTAGGGCGTATACCTGTTACGGGCAACTGGAAAATTACCCGCTGGCTGGAAAGTCCCCGTCAACTGAAAAACTCCAAGAATTGGTTTCGATAGGGAGAAGAATTGGTTTCGATAGGGAGAAGGAGTGGCGCAAGAGGTTGGTTTACGGGAACAAGTGAGGGGGTGGAAAGTCCCTAAAGGCCCCACACTTTTTTGCTGAAGTTTTAGCAGAAGTTTATGTAGTCACCATCCTTGGCTTTTTCCCTATGCCAGGATTTCAGAAGTGATGCCTGAACTGCAGCATCGTTTGCCATCTGAGCATGTGAGGATTTCCAAATTCATCAAGTCCTGGATCCTTTTTGTTGACCAGTTTACCCTCAGTTTCTCTCACTTGTAGTTTTATTATAAGCAGAAGGAAGAAACCAGGTGGCACATTTACCACTTTGCTTGGAAATCTCCTCCGCTAAACAAACAAGTTCATCACTTACAAGTTCTGCTTTCTGCTAACATTGGTAGACAACTTTGCTAAGCTTTCTGTCACCACATACATAAAGAGGCGGAGTTGCTGGGGATCTGTCTGCTACAGTATCTGTCTGCTACAACACAAATCCCTTTCCAGTACCTATAACTGAATCTTATTATGTTTTTTTTTTACCCAGCCATTCCCTACTCACACCCAAACCTCCTCTAGTTGCTGGACCCCCAGGTTGGGAAGCCTGATGTGGGGCTCAGAACCTTCACTCCAGTGGGTGGACTTCTGTGGTATAAGTGTTCTCCAGTTTGTGAGTCACCCACCCAGCAGTTACGGGATTTGATTTGATTGTGATTGCACCCCTCCTACCGTCTCGTTGTGGCTTCTCCTTTGTCTTTGGATGTGGGGTATCTTTTTTGGTAAGTTCCAGTGTCTGCCTGTCAATGATTGTTCAGCAGTTAGCTGTGATTCTGGTGTTCTCGCAAGAGGGAGTGAGAGCACGTTCTTCTACTCTGCCATCTTCCAATCTCTTCCATCCTTCTACTCAACCAGATGAACTTCTAATGCTTTCAGTACATGCACACTTCCATACTGTAGAGCAAAGTCCTCATTGCCAACATTATTTCAGCTTAGGAGTTCCCTGGGTCAGTAACCACAATGGCATTACCTTTCATATGGGACTGTGGAGATGGCCACCCCATCTTCCTGATAATACCTCTTCCTCCACTCACCCAGATAAGAGTGAAAATGACCAAGGCACCATCTGACCAGTTTTTTTCAGTCATATTTCTCACCACTCAGCCTCTAAACTTTTTTTAACAGGCAGGGCACTGCTGTCCCTTAGTCCTCCCCACATTCAACAAGTGGTTGACAACACTCCCAGGTAATCATATTCCAGGTAATCATATCACTGATCTCAGAGTGTGAGGTCATTGTCCTTCCTCTTTCAGCAGCACTCCTCCATAGACAAAACCATCAAGAACTGTGAACAGTTTGAGATTTTACCCTACCTGCTGGTTAATCAGAGAAGGGGACCAGAATATGCAACCCTAAAACATGTCACTTTGGCGTAAGGATTATTTTGAGCTAAAGACAACAGAGGAACAGCAGACACAGGAAAAGCTCTAAAAACAGAGCAAACACTTTCTTTTTGTAAAGAAAATTTACATTTATAAAGGAAATTTAAATTTGTAAACATGTCTCCTTCTCCTGTGCCAGGAAGAGGAAAACATCCTGGGGACACGATCATCTGAGATGGTGCTAGATTCTTATGCGCCCAGACTTTCCAATGTGAGGAAATTCTCTCAAGGCTCTTGGCAGGTGAAATGGTGCATTCTACTTCTAATCAATTAGATTTAAGATTTTTAGTTTCAAAAAATCATTTACAAAAACATGAAAATATTCTTACTTTTATATTCTCAATTTATTGATAATATTTCATGATGTCCATGTATCATATGTAGATTATACTGAGGTACTATCATTTATCTTGAAACTTTATCATGATAAACATAATGGTTAGCTATATATTATTAAAACTCAATTATTTATTATTTAAAATAAAATTAAAATTGATTCATGAAGTCATTTGAACTACTACCATATTCTAGGACACCAGCTTTTGCTATTTTTTTTCCGTTTTTGGTTATGGACTCACACTAATCCTCAGAGCTCCTTGAAACCAATTAAATGTGTCTGTGAATGGCTAGCAAAACACCAGCTTGAAATGAAAATTTGTTAGCAGCATAGTTCTTATAGCCTGACTAACCAGCTATAGATTATCATAAACATTGACTATAATTTTAAAACAGAAAAATCAATTACACCTTTCATGACTCTAAAATATATTCATAGGTAAGGCAGTATACCCTGTCTAAAGCAACAAGAAATCAAGTCATCTTCCTCAGCCTTCCATTCAGAGGTGGGTAAGATTTAATTAACATTAAATCTTAATGTTGGTGAGATGTAGGTAAGAACATAGCCTTTGGAGTCAGACAGCCATAGGGATGAGTCATATCTGCTCTCGCTGTTTGGCCATAAACAAGTTACATAATCTCTCTGTTAAAAAAAACGCAAACATTCAGCTGAGTAAATTTTAAAGATTTTATTGACTTTATTCAGTGATTCATGAATGGGGCAGCATCTAATCTGGCTGATAGAAAGGGGGGCCAAGGAGCTGTATAAAGTGAAAGACTTTTATGGGCAGAATGGAGCAGTAACAAGGAAGTTATAATAAGCAAAAAGCAGGTTGGTTATTGCAAGGATACTTTCCTTTGGAGGTTGGCAGGGGTCTATCAGGCAGATTAACTAACTAGTGTTGATCAGGTGATTTCTGATTGACTGGTTTTAAGATTCTATTGAAGCAGAAACTGTAATTAGGTTAAGTCTTAACTTGGTGACACAGGGTTTAGCATAAGCAACTCCATTCTGGGTCTGCTGTCTTGTTTTTAACATCTCTAAGTCTTGCTTTCTTCTTCTATATTATGGAAATAATACTGGCAACTCCTTCATGGGTTCTTGATAGGGTAAATGAGATAAAGTATGTGAAGTTTTAACTCAGTGCCTGAAATATAGTACACACACAATTAATGTTTGCTTTTTTAAAAATAGTTTATCAAGTATGTGTTAAGATTATGATGCTTCCCACCATAATGCAAATGTCCTAATTTTATATTAGCTAGGTTCACGTGTCTTTGGAATAAACCCTAAAAAGTAGAGATTTCTTAATTTTTAAAAACCTTCTAGAGAAAAAGTTTAAAGTCAGGCACACAGGGCATCAGTGGATTAAGCAGCTAGGATTCAAAGGGAGTTCTAATCTAGGCATCCTAGATGAAGATTCATGCAAAAAAATACTGGAAGAACATGGGAACACAGTATGCATACTATGTCAGTCTGCTTGGGTTAATGTAACAAAATACTACAGACTAGGTAGTTTAAGCAACAGACATTGGTTTCTCACAGTTCTGAAGGCTGAGAAGTCCAAAATCAAGGTGTTGGCAAATTCAGTTCCTGGCGAAGACCCTCTTTCTGGCTACTACATAGCTTCCTTCTTGCTGTGTCCTTACGTGGTGCAATGTGAGAGTTCTGATCTTTCTTCCTCTTCTTATAAGGGCGCTAATCCCAGCATGGGACGCCATCCTCATGACTTCATCTAAACCTAATTACCTCCCCAAAGCCCCACCTCCAAAACCATCACACTGGGGAGCTAGAGCTTCAGCATATGAATTTTGGTTGTGGGGAGAGGAATAGAAACATTTAGTCCAAATACACAGTCTGGTAACTTACATTTTTCTATTTAACGAAGTGTCATGAGCATTTAATAAATGTTCTCTGAAAACATGAAAAAAAATTCTGGAAAAAGACATGGCTCAGGGAGTGGGGTAAAAGTCTGGAAGCATTTAGTCAAATTTGTTACAGAGGGGTGCATGAATTAGGGCTGGATTTCAAGTGGTTTGAGAAATTCAACTGGTTTGAAGTTTGTGATCAAGTTGTTGTTTTAACAAGACATGACACTGGTAGCCAAGATCAAGAGGCAAAAAGTCCATCAAGCAGGCAGGACACCTACTATGTAGGTCAGGTACAATAACTAAAGCCCAGTGCTTGTGTGAACACATTTTGGGGCTACAGTTATCCCAAACACAGGTCTTGGGAGTGGTAGACTTTGAGCAGTAAAGGTCCATTAAGAGGAAGGAGACCGTGGCTTGCTGTTATGCAGTGCTATAGAATTGCCATGCATGTAGTCTGAGAATTGGGTATGTTGAAACCTCCACTTGAGCCAAGCACTCTCAGACAGACAGCACTCTTGCTGTGAAAATATGATCTGTCCAAACTTCCAGCTCCAGGAACATGGCATACAGGTCATGATTTCCAGTTTGTGGTGTATATTTCTTTTTGGATCCATGACTTTCTGTTGATTAAGGAGGAAAAAAATAAAATTTCTTTCAGTTTGTTAAGGAAGCAGTTGTTACTGTAAATGACAATGCATCACAATCTTCAGGCTAAAACAGTTCTGATATGAGACATGATCACTTATTTAAATTTATATTGTGACTGTTGTCCTAAAAGATGTGGCTATGCACATAAACAGTAATTCATTTATTTCTTTTGATATTTATACTGTCTTATCCTCATAGGCATAATATTATGCTACTATATTTGCTCTAAAAGTTGAATACATTTATATATTAATATATATATATATATATATTTTGAGGAAAAATTAAAGAAGGCTAAAGATTCATGTTTTAATGTGAGCATAGTTGAAAGGAAAGTAAGTATTCATGTATCTGTTATATATAATTTATGAGATCTTTTTGAGCAAGAAATATTAGTTTATAGGTCCTGCCTTATAGATTTATAAATATCATTCTTACTTTCTAGATATAAAATCCCTATTCTCACAGACAGTTTTACAGGAATGTAAAATACATAATGTCATAAATTGGAGAAAATCCAACAATAACTATAATATGCACCTGTTTTACCTAGAGCAACATTGGGAAAAAGAAAATGACTGAAAAATAAAAGGTATCCTCTTTGCGTTTGACCCTCAAATCTCATCTCTAATTTCAGAAATACTCTTTAGCTATTTCTTTTTTTTTTTTTTTCTTTTTGCGGTATGCAGGCCTCTCACTGTTGTGGCCTCTCCCGTTGCGGAGCACAGGCTCCGGGCGCGCAGGCTTAGCGGCCATGGCTCACGGGCCCAGCCGCTCCGTGGCATGTGGGATCTTCCCGGACCGGGGCATGAACCTGTGTCCCCTGCATCGGCAGGCGGACTCTCAACCACTGTGCCACCAGGGAAGCCCTCCTTTAGCTATTTCTAAATTGAATCTCCTCTTAGATAAATGTCAAGATTTAACAATAAATTTGATTTTAGGCTTCATCTTAATTTTACCTGAAACTGTTTTAAGGTTTTGTCAGCCCCTAGATCTTCTAAGAAAATATGAAATTTTAATACTATCTAGGTGCAAGGTATAAGACTTGGATGAAAAATTATGGTTCAACATCATGTGATCCTAGGCCTTGAAAGTAATGCATGGTCTTCAAGTACTGTTGAGGTGATTCTCTGTAGAGAGAAATGGTAGATCACATTAACTATATTAAAGTCATTGTAAGAAAGAATATATTCTATATGATATAGATTAGTGTAAGACACAAGAAAACTCACAACCTTACTCACCACAGGTATTTACACAAAGTAAGGAACAAAAATTTAAGAGCAATGACCGAGGTAGCATCTACTCAACATTTATTTGTGAAACTCTGTGACCAAGCTGAAACCCTTTTCTCACAATTGTGAAAAACTGGCATACAAAACCTAAGTAACCACCAGTGGTCTATTGTTTAGGAGTGGAGACAAGAGCAATGCCCACATTCATAGCCAATACTGGGTTGCTAGAAATTTCACTTTGTGCTACAGAAAAGATGACACTCAAATAAAGTATTTGTATGTGCTTTACCCTGGGGGGAATTTACATAGCATGACTGGGATATGAGGACATTTGGAAAAGTGAGTTAATAATTCTTGTCATGATGTTTTTCTACATTAAGTTTCAGAGAACGTGGCTTTGAACTTAAGGCATTCGAAAAAAACAAATTATTCTAAATATCTACTTTTCCCCTAATTTATGGCTAAAAAAAGAGAACAATTACTTATTCTCTTGTGTACAGAAAATCCTTAGAGATAGGTGGTGTTTTTTTTTTTTTTTTTTTGGTGTCCTGATTTCTTTCTCAAAGGGACAAATAAATAAAATTAATTATTTGCAGAAGGAAACCTTTATTTCTTAGACCTCATTTGACAATACGAAAAGATTAAAAACAAGTCTGCAAAGTAAAGTTTCTCTGGTACTGTATGTTCTTATTTATTCTTCAGGAAATCCAGCCTCCCCCAGTTTCTTGTTAGATAATTTTGAGAGATTCCTGAAAGTGTCATACTCAGTGCTCCAAGAATTGAGTTGTCTCCATGACTACTGCATGTATTTTAGCACTTTCTCCTTCTTCTTTTGCTCACTGCATATCTCAGTTGTTGCTATCCCCCAAGTGTCAACTGTGCTACCAATACCTACTGGAGACTCAACTGCATCTACTGTTTCACAGATTCAAATGTCTGGCCCCAGGAGCTGACCTTGGTGCTGACGTTTGCACCAACTACTGATGACTTATAATGTTGAGGACCCACAGCCTATGCCAGGAATACTCCCAAATTTGCCATTTTTCACCTTGGTCTTCATCAATCAGCATAAATGTTGTCTCTGATCTGACTTCTCAAATTTTCATATCCCACATTATAGAAAAACACCTATTTCCCTTCTCTCTGTTATCTGTCTCTCTTTTTCATTCTCTCTTTCTTGAATCTTAAGACACAGGAAATGCAGATTGGAAGTCAAGGAGGGTATTTACCTCTTGGACCTTAACTTAGGGGAGGAGAGACAGAGAATAAAAAAATAAAAAATAAAAAAATAAAAAATAATCATCACCTGTGAGGTACATAAAATGGGTGATGTAATAGAAAGTTATAGGTATAGTGCCTACTTTACACAGGCTGGTCAGGAAGGTCTTCCTTGGTGATTATTCAACTTGAGGCATGAAGGACAAGAGGAGTCAATAATGCAGAGAGGAACTATTCAATTTAGAGGCAAAAACAAATTTAAATTCTTTAAGCAAGAGAGAGTTAAGTATATTTAAGTATACTGAGGAACTGAAATGAGGCTAATTTATCATTGAATTTACATGACTTGACTCTACTTTAAAATAAGTTTTCCCCCTTAGTATTCATTTATACATGTACATAGACCCTACTGCCTTCTTGAAATGCCCTAAATATGCCTACATCTTAAAACGAGTATGATTTAGACTCAAGCAAAGTCTTCTTTACAGACCAAAATATGCAGTAATTAAAAAAGACAAGAAATCCCCAAAGCTGTGAAAAATCCCAAAAAATTAAGATCAGGTCAGGCTTTTAAAATACTTTAAGACTATCAGAAACTTCAGGTTTCTGGTCCAGCAGAAGTTGCCACTCATCCTAACAAGTACAAAGGTAAGCAAAGTGAAAAATCAGCAACTCTGCCTAAATTCATAAGAGAGAAGTGAGGTCACAGGGCACACCAGCGCCCCCAAACCCACCCAGAGATAAACCTACGCACATATGTTCACCTTATCTTTGATAAAGGAGGCAAGGATGTACAACGGTGAAAAGACAGCCTCTTCAATAAGTGGCGCTGGGAAAACTGGACAGCTACATGTAAAAGAATGAAATTAGAACACTCCCTAACACCATACACAAAAATAAACTTAAAATGGGTTAAAGACCTAAATGTAAGGCCAGACACTATAGAACTCTTAGAGGAAAACATAGGCAGAACACTGTATGACATAAATCACAGCAAGATCCTTTTTGACCCTCCTCCTAGAGAAATGGAAATAAAACCAAAAATAAACAAATGGGACCTAATGAAACTTAAAAACTTTTGCACAGTAAAGGAAACCATAAGCAAGATGAAAAGACAACTGTCAGAATGGGAGAAAATATTTGCAAATGAAGCAACTGACAAAGGATTAATCTCCAAAATATACAAGCAGCTCATGCAGCTCAATAGCAAACAAACAACCCAATCCAAAAATGGGCGGAAGACCTAAACAGACATTTCTCCAAAGAAGATATACAGACTGCCAACAAACACATGAAAGGATGCTCAACATCACTAATCATTAGAGAAGTGCAAATCAAAACTACAATGAGGTATCACCTCACACTGGTCAGAATGGCCATCATCAAAAAATCTAGAAACAATAAATGCTGGAGAGGGTGGGGAGAGAAGGGAACCCTCTTGCACTGCTGGTGGGAATGTAAATTGATACAGCCACTATGGAGAACAGTATGGAGGTTCCTTAAAAAAGTAAAAATAGAACTACCATATGACCCAGCAACCCCATTACTGGGTATATAACCTGAGAAAATCATAATTCGAAAAGAGTCATGTACCACAATGTTCATCACAGTTCTATTTACAACAGCCAGGACATTGAAGCAACCTACGTGTCCATCGATAGATAAATAGATAAAGAAGATGTGGCACATGTAAACATTGGAATATTACTCAGCCATAAAAAAACGAAATTGAGTTATTTGTAGTGAGGTGGATGGACCTATAGACTGTCATACGAGTGAAGTATGTCAGAAACAGAAAAACAAATACTGTATTCTAACACATATATGTGGAATCTACAAAAACCCACAATGGTTCTGAAGAGCCTAGGGGCAGGACAGGAATAAAGATGCAGAAGTAGGGAATGAACTTGAGGACCTGTGGTGAGGGAAGGGTAAGCTGGAATGAAGTGAGAGAGTTGTATTGACACATATACTCTACCAAATGTAAAATAGATAGCTAGTGGGAAGCAGCTGCATATCACAGGGAGATCAACTCGGTGCTTTGTGTCCAGCTAGAGGGGTAGGATAGGGAGGGTGGGAGGGAGACGCAAGAGGGAGGAGATATGGGGATATATGTATATGTATAGCTGATTCACTTTGTTATAAAGCAGAAACTAACACACCATCGTAAAGCAATTATACTCCAATAAAGATGTTAAAAAAAAAATACAGTTGAAGACCCCTTGGTTGGTATTCCACTCACATAATATCCGGTCCCTTCCCTACGTAGAAGTAATCATGGTAGTCAAGTTGTTATTTATCATTCCCATGTATCATTCCCTTTTATTACATATAACTGCATTATTAAACGAATTATTTTCTTTTTTGACTTTAAATTTTGTAACACTACATATATTCTTCTGCAACTTGTTTCTTGTTTTTTATTGAAATATAATTGACTTACAATATTATGTTAGTTTCAGGTGTACAGCATAGTAGTTGATTTCTGGTCTCGTAGTATTGTGGTCAGGGGGCATGCTTGATATGATTTCAGTTTTCTTAAATTTGTTGAGACTTGTTTTGTGGCCTAGTATGTGGTCTGTCCTGGGGCATGTTCCATGTTACTTGAAGGGAGTGTGTGTTCTGCACCTTTTGGACAGAATGTTCTATCTATCTATCTAACTGATGATTGGCAGGGCCAGTCCTGGGGTAGAGCTTATTTCTTTGTGTCCAAGCTGGTACAGAGAGCTCCAGTTCATACACTTAACATCGTGTATAATATTATTTAAAAAGTACAATTCATTTTCCTATTGATGGACACAAGTTTTCTCTCTATTTTGTGGGGCTTAAAATAGTGTTGTAATGAATATCATTTCATTGCCTGCATGTGTTAGAGTTTCTCTAGGATGTATAGTTAGTAGACTAATTTGGGGGTCAAATTGTACATGCATAGTTAGTTTTGATAGATATTACCAGATTGCTCTTCTATGTGATTATTTGAATTTTCTTTCTCACACGCGATGAATGCCACTGCTTAGTAATGCTAAGGATGTTAATTGTTGCTAGTATATTTGAGGTCAATAATATTTCATTTTTTATTTTCATTGGAATTCCATAATTACTACTGAAGTTGACCATCTACTAAAATTGAGCACCTGTAGAAAAAAAAACAAACAAAAAAAACTCCAGAGGACCCAGAATCATGGGAGTGGGTCCCACACTTCTGTGAGTTTTACATCCTGGAGCTCTACCAGGTTCTCAGGGTGAATAGCAGAGAAAATTTCCTCTCATACTTCCAGCAGGGAGATGAGAAAGAAGCCTTTTTTTTAAAGACACCAGAGCATTCTGTTCTTCTTTACAAGGTTTGTCCTCAGGAGAAACCATTTAACTACCGCCTAATTTAAACTGCTTGGGTTTTATCAGAGCCTAACAGACCTGAGGGAAGAGAATACCCAACTCCAGACCATTCTAGCCATCTTGTACTGCCTAAGGGGTAAAAAAAAGAAACAACTGAGAAGCATTGGTGAAGTTTACCACCCAGAGGGCATAAGCTTATTAAAAGACTGAGAACTAAGCATAGGAATGCGTAACGTGCCCGCACCTCACCATGGCATTACTACAGTCTTTTTACACCAGTTCTACTACTGCAACTGAATCCACTATCAGAATTGGAGATTTCAACACACCTCTATCAGAGATGAATAGATTCAGCAGGGAGAAAATCAGTAAGGACATAACTGAACTAACAACCCCATTAATCAACTGCATATAATGGACATCTACAGTCTATCTCCTCTAACGTCAGCAAAATACACATTTTTCTCAAATTCACATCAAGCAATTCCCCAAATAACCCACATTTTGGGCCATAAAACACTCATTAGCATATAATAGAAATCATATAATATCTCTTCTCATACCAACATGGAATTAAAATAGAAATCAATAACAGAGAGATAATGGAAAATCCCAAGATACATGAAGAATAAACAACATACTTCTAAATGACCCATAGGTCAAAAAGAAATCTCAAGAGAAATTAAAAATATTTTGAACTAAATGGAAATAAAAACACAGTTTATCAGAATTTGTGGGATGCAGCAAAAGTGATTATAGGGAAAGTTATAACACTGAAAGAATATATTAGAAAAGAAGAAAGATCTAAAATCAATACTCTGAGTTTCCACTTTAGCAAACTAAAAAGAAGAGCAAATTAAATCCACAGTAAGCAAAACAAAAGCAATAGTAAAAATTGGAGAAGAAATAAATGGAATTGAAACAGTAGGTGAATGGATAAACTATGGTATATCCAGGCAATGAAATATTATTCAGTATTAAAAAGAAATAAGCTATCAAGCCATTAAAAGACATGGAGGGGGACTTCCCTGGCAGTTCAGTGGTTAAGACTTCGCCTTCCAGTGTGGGGGATGTGGGTTTGATCCCTGGTTGGGTAGCTAAGATCCCACATGCCTTGTGGCCAAAAAACCAAAACATGAAACAGAAGCAATATTGTAACAAATTCAATAAAGACTTAAAAAAATGGTCCACATCAAAAAAAATCTTAAAAATAAAAAAGACATGGAGGAGACCTAAATGAATATTACTAAGTGAAAGGAGCCAGTCAGAAGTACATACTGTATGATTCTACCCATATGAATTTCTTGAAAAAGCAAAATTATAAGCAGAGGTCAGTGATTGCCCAGGGTTTGGAGGCAGGAAGGGAGGAATGAATAGGTGGAGCACAGAGGATTTTTAGGGCAGTGACGCTATTCTGTATAATACTATAAGGCACATGTCCTTATACATTTGTCCAAGCCCATAGAATGTGATACACCAAGAGTAAACCTTAATGTAAACTATGGACTTTGGGTGATAATGATGTTCAAATGTGGGCTCATCAATTATAACAAATGTATTAGTCTGGGGATGTTGATGATGGGGAGGCTATGCATGAGTAGGTGCAGGGGGAAAATGCAAAATCTCTGTGTCTTCTGTTCTCGTTTGCTGTGAACATAAAGCTGTTTTAAAAAAATAAAGTCTATTAGATAAAAACAAAATAGAACCATAAGTACTTATGTTTGCTAGACATCAAACTAATTTAGGATATCAGGGTCAATGTATTACAACAAATCTGAAAAACATTATGCTAATGAAAGAAATTAGTCACAAAAGCACACATCTTGTATGATTCCATTTATATGAAATGTCCAGTATAGGTCAGTTTATGGAGACAGAAAGTAGATTCGTGGTTCCCAAGGGCAGAAGACAGGGAAAATAGGAGGTGATTATTAATAGGTATGGGTTTTTGTTTTGTTTTGTTTTGAGTGGTTAAAATGTTCTGAAATCGGATACTGGGAATGGTTGCATAGTTATATGAATAAACTTAATTACCACTGAAATGCACATGGAGGAATGTGCATTTTAAAAGGTAATTTTAAAGAGTGAATTTGTATAATGTGAATGTAAATTATATTTCAATAAAGCTACTATTTTATTTTTTATTTTTTTAAAGATTTTTTTTATGTGGACCATTTTTAAAGTCTTTATTGAGTTTGTTACAGTATTGCTCCTGTTTTATGTTTTGGTTTTTTGGCCACGAGGCATATGGCATTTTAGCCATCCGACCAGTGATGGAACCCTCACCCACTGCATTGGAAGGTGAAGTCTTAACCACTGGACTGCCAGGGAAGCCCCAAAGCTATTATTTTAAAAGTTAATAAAATAGAAATATCTTTATACATTAAAATGTTTTTTAAGTAGATAAAATCAAATAGGAATATAGAGTAACAAACTTTTCAGTTAAGAATTATGGAAGTTTCAAGAGAAATTCTAAAGAAGTCAGACTTATTTGGAGAAACTGAAGAGGAAAGGAAAATATATAAAATATCATAACTTTAATTTTATAATAAGTAACTAAAGCTAAGTTAGAACAAGGATTTCGTCCAAAATAACAAGGAGGTTAAGCGACAATTCTCGGACCTGAATTCAGACCAGTTATATCCAATGCTAAAAATCTTTTTTGGTCTTGAAGTTTCCTTAAAATTCCAGTGTCTCAGCAAATAAATATCTTCCTCACATTAAATTATATTTCTAGAATGCAAATAATAAAAAATCTACAAGGTGTTAAAAATTAATCCTTTTAAAATATTTACACTTCTCACAGATTTCCTCCAGGGCATAAGAAAGGGAAAGTGCATATTAAGTATTTCAGATACTTAGCATTTCAAACATGTCCAGAAAATGACTAATAAAATTTTTTTGCACACAAATAGAATACTAACCATCGTGACTACAGATTTGAAACTGCAACCGTGAAACATTTGTTTGTATATGTGGCATCAGCTCTGTTTCATTTGTTTTGGGCACCTAATTGAGGAACATCTGTTTCAGTAGTATCTGTTTAATATGAAAAATATCCTTTGGTATGAAAACAGGCTGAATTGATACGTAGACCATTTATTAGTTCTGTTACTATTAAATGAGGGCAAATCAGTCACTCTGGCTAAAAATTCCAACATAACCAAAAGAGATGCTACATCAATTGTTAATAAAAATACACACTTTACTCATTCATTCATTCTAAACATTTGTTTAGCCTGTATTCTGTGTCAGGTATGTAAGCAAGTTTCAAGGCTGTGATGTAGACCAAAGACAATATTATCCTTAAAGGAACTCCCAGTTCAGTTGAAGAAGCAAGCATGTAAATAAAAATTTGAAATATAATAAATTCTATAATTGATATAAGCATACAGTATAGAGGAGGGATATCTAAATCTATTAAGTGGGTAGATGGATGAAGGTGTTAAAGTTTGTCAATTAAGAAGAATTCGTTTTCCGAAATAAATTTGTGACAATTATTAAAGCTACAACTGTTCCAGTTTTGAAGTAAAAAGCAAGCCCCAGTACACGACAAGGTGTTCAACATCACTAATCTCCAGAGATTTGCAAATCAGAACCACAATGAGGTATCACCTCACACAGGCTAGAATTGCTATTATCAAAAAGACAAGAAATAAAAAGTTGTGGCGAGGATGTGGAAAAATGGAACCCTCATGCAGTGTTGGTGGTAACGTAAATTGGTGCAGCCACTATGTAAAGCAGTGTGGAGGTTCCTCAAGAAATTAAAAATAGAGCTACCATATGATACAGCAATTATACTTCTGGGTAAGTATCTGAAGAAAATGAAAACACTACTTTGAAGAGATAGCTGCAACCCACATGTTCATAGCAGCATTATTTCCAATAGCTAAGATATGGAAGCAACCTAATTGTGCATAGATGGATGAATCGGTAAAGAAAGTGTTTTATTTTTATATATATATATATATATATATATATATATATATTTTTTTTATATATATAAAATCATACATAATATAAAATACATATATACACGTACAAAGGAATGTTTTTCAGCCATAAAAAGGACACTCTGCCATTTGAAATGACATGGATGAACCTTGAGGTCATTATGCTAAGTGAAATAAGTTGGACAGAAGAAAGACAAATACTGTATGATCTCTCTAGGAATCTAAAAACAAACAAACATACAAAACAAAACAAAACTCATAGATACAGAGAACAGATTGGTGGTTGCCAAAAGTGGAGGTTGGGAGGTGGGTGAAATGGGTGAAGGGGTCAAAATATGCAAACTTCCAATTATAAAATAAATCCTGGGGATATAAAGTATAGCATGGTGATTAATTTAAAAGAAAAAAAAAAGCAACCCTCAGCTACAACCTAACTGCTGTGCTCGGGAAATAAATTAGTATAGTTTCAGATAAGTAAGAGCACAAAATTATGCACAAGTGTAATGAATCACATTATCCCCTAAACAGATCATATATTATGTATAAAACAGAACACTTAAGAGATTGGAACTCATTTGAAGTTTTGCAAAGCAAATTATCATAATTCTTCTGATATTATAGTAGTTTTCAACTAATACACTAGTTAATAACGTTTGAAGAAGTTAAGCATGTAGGAAAATTCTATTTTAAGATAGAAAAAAACAAGAAATTATTAACTGGAAAATAGAATAATCTGACTGGAGAAAATCTTTTGTAATGAAATTATGATAAAATGCTTTGCCTAAAAGCAAAATTATGAATGCCAAAATAAAGCATAAATGATATCATAATAGGAAAAATTATTTCAAAAAGGAAATATATAGTATACATAATCTTATTAAGATAAATGTTTTATAACATCTTTAAGTAAGAGTACTTCTATGTTTAAATTGGTATTATAAAGACAACAAGCATGATATTCTGAGAATAATTCAAATATTGAGGATGAAAGAGTTAAGTACGTAATAGCTGTTTATTAATTCCAAAAATAATAAGGACAACTCACAGGACTTAACAAGTTTTGTTCTCTTATAACTCTCTTCTTCATTTTCCTAAACACTACATAGAATGAGGCGAAGTTAATATTAACAAATCAAAATTTCTAATGGTAACCCATAAAACACATAAAATATATTGTTTCTTAGCCACAGAATTGATATCATAAACATTATATATGTGATACAGTAACAAATTTTCAAACAGCAATGTTCTGTGTGACATAGTAAGTATTAAATTTTCAAGCACCAATAAACATGAGGGAACAAAACTCTGACAAAACTGTACATGTGGCAAAAACTAATTTGATTGGCTGATGTCAACAGATTTTTCATAATTTGAAGAAAATGAGAAAAACTCTCTGTTAGTAACTGACAAGGAAACGGGCCTAAAAATGTTTAATTCAGTTATAGTTCCTCAAAACAAACTCAAGTGATTGGGATACACTTGAGTTTCCTTAAGTGTTTGTGTTATTTGTTTGTTCAAGTGGCTTTCTGTCTCTTACGGCAACTCTACTTTGCTGGCATGAAATGTGTTTGTACTGACTGGATCTTCCTCCCTCTGGCTGTTAGAATCCCTTAGATGGTTTGTTATTTTCATTATTAGCCCTTAGATCTGGTGGTAGAAGTAAACAAGTGGAGCTTGTTTCTGCAACACTGAGCTAGCTGCGCGGGGCAGAGGGGCTGCAGGTCCCCCGCTGAGTAGCAGGCTAAAGCTTCCCTGTTCCCAGGTCTCCAAGTTTATTCTCAACTTCAGGAGCAGAGGACCTAGTCCAGCTCCCCCATAGTCCCTAAGGTCACAGTTATTGGACAAACTTCCATCAATGTCAAAATTTCCTCTAAGAATCTCTGTGCCAGGTTTTTCCAAGATTGTGGTTAACTTTACTCTATCCCAAGGAAGAAAGAGTCTGTACCAGTTCTCTCCATCAAGATCTCCTCTGAGCCTAAACCTTCACCTGTTCCCAGATATAGATCAATTTCAACACCAATTTGACTTGGAAAAGACAGGTAGTCAGGAATTTGGAGAAAAGGTGTAGAGAGCCATGTTATTAATTTGGTAGGGCTACCATAGAAGTGTAATACAAATAGGGTGGCTTAAACAACTGAAATTTACAGTCTTACAGTTCTGGAGTGTAGGAATCCAAAATCAAGGTGTTGGCAGAGTTGTTTTTTTCTGAAGGCTGACAGAGAAAGATTGGTTCCAGGTCTCTTTCCTTGGATTGTTAGATGGTCATCTTCTCCCTGTGTCTCTTTACATCATCTTCACTCTAAGCCTGACTATCTCTGTGTCCAAATTTCTCCTTTCTATAAGGACACCAGTCATATTGCATTAGAACCCAAACTAATGAATGATTCATTTTAACTTGATCATCTCTATAAAGACCCTATCTCCAAATAAGGTCACATTTTGGAGTACTGGGGGTTAGGACTTCAAACATATCTCTTTTCAGGGGATATGGTTCAACCCACAACAGCCATATTTAAGTCAACTGTCTATCCCTGAGACTCTACTGAATATATTAATTAAGCTGTAGATTGGTGATGACCTCAGATGCCGTTAAGGTAGGCATATTGCAACACAAAATTCTTCAGGTAGATAGAATGATAAAAGGATTCTAGTCCAAAAGACCTGAGGGGATCATGAGAGCCAAGAGACAATTATCATAAGAAACTAAAATTTCAAATGTTCATCATACATATTACCAGCTGAAAAATAAATGAGTATTTATAAAAACACTCAAAGGCATTGTTGTTACTACAAACTCTCTTATCTATAAACCACCTTTTGAGTAATTTATTTGCATTTTCACTTGAGTGAACAATAAAGCATAAAATATTGCCTTTGCAATACATTTTTTTTTAAAGCAGAAAAGTAACTAGTGGGCTTAAGAACTTGTCATTGTTTAAGTCTAATCACTTTATTTAAGTGTCAAGTGGGACCCTCTCTAGTAAAACAACTCATAGCCTACATTTCAATTAAGTTTAGTGAAAGGCAGGGAAAATTACAGAAAGGAAAAGAAGCTTTAGTTTGAAGACTCAAGAGTAAAAGAATTAGTGAATCATTTTAAACAATGTCACTTTTTATTAAATAGGATAGTTATTAACTTCTTAGCTAAGTAGACTTTAAAAAAGAAATATTCTTTGATTCACTTTGCTGTACAGCAGAAACTAACAACATTGTAAAACAACTGTACTCCAATAAAAATTTTTAAAAAGAAATATTCTAAAATATGCCACTCAAAATAATTTTTTAGAGAATTTTAACTTAAAAGGAGAAAATAGACAATTTCCTTTTGCAAACAAAATACACAACGTGCTCACAACCATTAGATTAATTGGTATAATATCATGTATATTTTCATTAACACTGTATAACTTCTACATTGATCCACATTCTTGGGACAATTGGTATTATGATTAAACTTAACTTTGCCCATCTGTTGGCTCTAAAATTGTGTCTCATTTAATTTGCATTCCTTAACTACAAATAAAGTTTAACATCTTTAACTTTATAAATGACCTAATTCTTTTTTTTAAAAAATTCCTGTTCCTGAAATCTTTCCATATTTGTTTTCTATTGGGTTGTCAGTCTTTATTCTTCTTGATTTTTTAAGAAATACTCTGCCTACCAGTACTTGACTAATATATTATTATTAAATTTGTGAAATATAAAATTCAAAAACAACATTTTGCTTTCCTTATCATCTATTTCATATTTGTTTTCCATTAAATTATTTTTGTTCTTACGTTTCTTATTCTTTATTTCTACATTTATGAGATTCATTCATTTGTTCATTCCAACATCATAAGTTGTATCTTATTAATTTTCAGCCTTTATTTTATGACCATTTAAGGCTATACATTTCTAATTAATCACAGGTTTATCTTCTTTTAATATGTAGTATTTTTATTTTTAAATTTTAATTATTATTTATATCATTGCTTATATCCACAAGTTTCTTAATGCATGTTTATTCATTTTAATTTTATTGAATTCCAGTCATGGGTTCATTTTCTGAGATGATAACCACTTCTTTAAATTAGTTGAAACTTATCTATAGCCCACATTATTATGTTCAATTTTTATAGATGTTCAATGCATGTCTAAAAAGAATGCTTATTACAAAATGTTGGGATGTAATATTGTATAACTATTCATTAGAACGAATTTGTTAATTACATATATATTATATATAAAGTATTGAAAAGAATGTTTTCAAAATTCATATCCAGATTTTCTTGTAAGGTTGGTCCAACAGCTACTGAATAGTATATTAAACTATCCCATTATAATGGTGGATTTTGGTTTTTTTTTGCTCTATAGTTTTGAAGCTGTATTATTCATTAAGTACATACAAATTTAGTTTTCATATCTATTTGGTGAAACTTTTTTCATTATGTAAAGACCCTCTTTCTCTGTACATAAGTAATTTCCTTTAATTTTGTCTAAAATTAGTGGGCTACACCAGCTTTGTTTTTTTTTGGTTAGCAGTTACCTGATGTACTTTCCCCCCTCCTTTTAGTTTTACCCTTCTAGATAGTCTTTAGCTTATTCCTGATTCTTATAAACTATATATAGCTGTTAGTCTTTATTTTCATTTTTAAAAAATAATCTGTCTTTTCTCTGTAGTGGATTTTGAGACCTTCTGTTTGTCTTTAGTAATACATAGTTGTATTGACAAAATTTTCTCAGCCTCCCCTGCACTCTTTTCCAACTTGGCCTGACTTTCGGCTTCTGTGTTCATCTATGCATTGTCCACTTTTAGCAAGAATTCTGCTAAATCATTTTAATCAGAATCCCCTCCCCGCTTCAATATCTGATGACCATTGATAATCTCATCAAGTTCCTCATCTTCCACCAGCCCTAAGGTGGGCTGACCTGCCTCATAGCAAGAATCCTGTTAGGTTGGTTTAGCCAGAATCTCCCCTTACCCCTGTTTCCTCTTAGTAATATTCTAGCCATCCACCCCCACCATGCTCCTTGGCTATAAATTACCACTCGCCCATGCTGTACTCGAAGTTGAGTTTAATCTCTCTCCCCCACTGCAAAATTCCATCTCAGTGGTCCTCTACCTATTGTGATAGTCCCCTTGCCCCCTTGAATAAAGTCTTCCTTACTGTGCTTTAACAATTGGTATTGAATATTTTTTCTTTAACAGTATTAAGATGACTCTAGTTGTAGTTTTCTCTCCACCTGTCCTACTGGGACACTTTGCACTTCTATATTGTGAGAATTCGTGTTTAATCATTCTGATAAAATTTCCAGTTATTATTTTTTCATATTTTACTCACACTCCATTTAATTTACACATTTTTCTTTTGGGGGGAACACAAATCTAATGTTTGTAAGAAATTATGAATCTCTTCACTGTGTCTTTAAACCTGTTTTGAATATCTTTTACTCTGCATGATTCATACTGTGTAAATTTTTGGATCTATTTTCTAACCCGCTAATTATATTTCATCATATTAAATCCACTATTTCAGCTATCAAATGCTTTTTTAATTTCAGCTATTGTAACTTTTACTTTTAGATACTCTCTTGGCTATCTTTCACAACTACCTGGCCAATTTTATAGTCCTAGTCATATTTTTGTTCTTTTCACATATTAAACACACTTATTTTATATTCTGTAGCCATTTATTCAAATGCCTACAGTCTTTGCACTTGTAATTCTGTTTTAACTGCTTTGTTGACTATAACTCATGGTGCTTGTCTATTCATGTGTTTTGTTTTTTGATATTGAGCATATGTTCTTTGGACTTTTATCTAAGGAAATTCTTTCAGACTTGGTCCTAAGATATATTCCTCTAGGAAGTAACTATAGTTGTTTCTGCCAGTTTTCTAAGGATATCACATTGACAGCACCAATTAAATACACATTTGTAACTTGCATTTATGTGGCCACATGTGGTGTTAATTCTGGCTCAAAACTGTGTGTGAGCTAGTTTTTGGCAAATAACTCTTCAATGAGATTTTTTTCCTCCATTCCAAGCTAAAGCTGGGACAGACAAGTTTCTTTCTCAGAATCCTTTGGGATGTGTATAGTTTTTCTCAATTGCTTCTTGTGGTTATCAATTCCAGGGATTTCTGGTTAAAAAAAAACAAGTCTTTTAGGTCTTTGAGTTCTAGTTCTTGTCTCCAATTCAGTGGGCAACTGGTAAACACTGAAACTCCAGTCCAAGAGGGATCAGCTTGTTACTACTGGAATCTTTTCTGTTTTAGTTCTCATTTGCATTTTTAGCTTCCTGATTTTTCATCAGTTTGGGCCTCTGATTTCTATGCAATCTCAGCTTACCACTTAGGTTTTTTAAACAAGTATTTTCTTCATACTTTAGGTATTTGGGGGATGAGCTTTTTTTTCTTCATACTTTAGGTATTTGGGGAATGGGCTTTTTTTGTTTTTAGTTTGTCAAAAATACTAAAAATAAATCATTAAGAAAATCTTAAAGAAATTTTGGAGAAATTTGGGAGTGATAATTTTCCTGTAAAATACATATAAATTTGTTCATTTTCAGAAATTAGAAATTAATAGTCAAAATCATAGAATATTTATTAGTTATCTCAATTCATGGATTATAATGTTTCTATAGAGGTAAATTATTAATTTTTATAGCATATCATTACATATTCTGATGATTGTATATGCACCCTAATTATCTTCTTACTTTGTTTCTGACAAAAGCTGTGTAGATGGATATATGCCTTATTATGTATTATCCACCAATAATAGAATTGCAATATTTAGACTTCAAATCACAAGTAATTAAAGTTTAGTAGTAGTACGTGTCCTGTGGCTGACCTATGAATGAAGAAAATAATATCATTTTAGTGATAATCAGCATGAATATATAAAGTATGATAAGGCTAAGGGATTGCTGAAATTTTCAGTTTTTTTCTAACCTGGATGTTTAACAATATATATGAATAGTCTTCATTTTCAAATTAAATCAGAGTTTTGGAGAAAATATTCTATTGGATTTGTTTGGAAGTAGTGTTGTTACTCATTTTGAAAATAACATATTGCAATATACTCCAGTCTGTAGTTGACTGCCATAATCAATTTAGCATGTCATGACACATATATGACCCTGAGAATGAGTATCATACTCATAATTCATCTCAGGTGAAAAATGAAAACATCAGTTAAGGTTATGGTGTTTGGGGTTCTGTTTGTTTCAAAGCTTTTTATATTTCTTATATTTATATAAGAGGCCTGTGATGAAAAACATCTACATGATGAGAAAACCTCCTCAGGAGTGTAAGTGTGAAATGGAGGTTTTATTGGTTGGTGTATCAACAAGTGGGTGAAGGTATCTCCTGACATTACAACCACATTTACATGTTGTCAACTAACCAGAAAACTTAGCAACAATTTTTAAACTTGTCATTATTTGACCCAGTATTTACAGTCCTCCGATATGCCTCAAACTTATTTACCACTATTTTCCTTCAGTCATCCTTGTTTTTCATACCAATAGTATAAATTGTTCAGAAGTTAGATGCAATTTGAAGGTCATTTCTGCCTTAAAATAATAATAGTGTGATATTGGAAAAGCTTCTTAAAATCATGGAAACTCAGTTTCCTCATTATTAAAACATGGTCAGAAATATGTATACCTTAGAATCTTGAGAGCAGAAATTAAGATAAGATGTAAAATATCCAATACAGTAGTTAACTGCACAAATATTGTTACTGAAATCCTATTCGCCCCAAAGTTTTTCTGCTATAGTTTCCACTCATTCAAATTCTAAAAATGAACCATGAACTGGTTTCAAAGCTTTGTTGAATATTCCCCACTCTATCAACATTTTCTAATCTACTCGTGCTTTCTATTTTGAAGTAATGCATTTGAATTCCCATAGCATTTCTCTTTGCTTCTTTCAATACTTAACATTCTATGAGATACTATGAATATTCATGTACACCTTACACACTATGTGTATTATAGTTCCTCTAGGACAAGATTTGTTTCCCATTCACATGTATATCTCAGGAAGCTCCCAAGATGATGCATATTATAAACCTTATATTTGTTGGTGAAGAAACTGTTTAAGGAAATAATTTGGAAGTACTTTTACAAGTCGTGCCTACTTGAGACCAGATATTCAGAGAAAGAACAAAATATCCAGTCAATTAAGCGCTTCAAATATCCCACTATTTGAAGTCATTTAGGGAATTATGGCAAATTTTCACTGCAGTTCGGAGAAAAGATGACAGTCTGAGAGTTAAAAAAGTAGATATCATAATAGAGTGTATTATATTAATCTTATTTATAAATAAGGCACTCTCAGAGTGAACTGAAGACCCACATATAAACTCAGAGATTACTTTTAGATGGCTAAGGAATATATCTGGCCTGGAAAGAACACTATAATCTAAACAATTTTATGAAGAAAGAATAGGTTAAAAGAGATTAGTAAGAATGGAATCTTGAAAAGAAAGAACTAAAGAGCAGAGAAAGTTTCTGCATTTGTTCATTCATTCAACAAATATTTCTTGCTCATTTACCACCTGCCAGACATGTGCCAGGCATAAGGATGCACATTTCCCCTGCCTTCCAGGAATATTCACACAAAGACAAACAAATTCTAGTTTGATTTCTGAAGGAAATAAATCCTAATATAAAGGTTTAGGGGAAATCTTGTTGAAAGAAAGGAAGAGAGAGATTTATACTGTGAGTTAATGGCTGAAAGAGACTAGACATAAGAAGCACAGAGGAAGAAAGTTTGAAGTAGAGAAATCGTGAGATAAGAAACAGCTCATGTGACTGGTGCATTATGGGGGAAAAGCACACTAGAAAAAATGAGGCTGAGGAGATTGTCAGTGGAAAATCATTTAGAGCCAGCTGTGAAGAGGAATGTGGATTTCAGTCTGTTGCAATGGAAAGGCATTGAACAGTCTTAGGAATAGAAGTGACATCATTCGGTATACTAAAACTAACAAAGAACAAACAAAAACCCCTTAATATTCACAGTGGAGGGTTAATCGAGGGGAATAAGAGAGCAAGCAAGAGAAAAAATTAGGAGACTGTTGCTGAGATCCATGTGAAAAATTTTGTAGCCTGGAAAAAAAAAGAAAAAAAGGAGATAAATCATTGCATATTTCTGCTACTATTTCAAAAAAAGAGGGTCACCTGATCAGCTAACATGTCATTATTATTGTAGTCTGTTCAGTATGTAGATCCCTATGCAAAAGACACATTCACTAGGCACACATACTTGGTGATGATATCTATCACTGTGATAGGATTAATTCTCCTCTACCTAATTTGTATTAAACATGTGACTTCCTGATTGATTTTTAAATTAAAGCTTTTTTTTTTTTTTTTTTTTTTTTTTTCGGTACGCG
>NW_020174929.1:1462558-1627522 GCF_003031525.2 Neophocaena asiaeorientalis asiaeorientalis | reverse complement strand
CCCGGTTTTTTTTTTAAATTAAAGTTTTTTTTTTTTTTTTTTTTTTTTTTGCGGTACGCGGGCCTCTCACTGTTGTGGCCTCTTGCAGAGCACAGGCTCCGGACGCGCAGGCTCAGCGGCCATGGCTCACGGGCCCAGCCGCTCCGCGGCATGTGGGATCTTCCCAGACCGGGGCACGAACCCGTGTCCCCTGCATCGGCAGGCGGACTCTCAACCACTGGGCCACCAGGGAAGCCCTAAATTAAAGCTTTGTTTCAATCTTCCCAGAGTGTTAATTCAAAGATGTGACTATTCTGATTATTCCAAAAGTGACATTGCTTTTTATAAGTTTTAAAACTGACACTTTGACTCATACACAAGCTTTTGATGAGATGGCTAGAATGACCCAATGCTACTGAATCTGATCGACTCTCAGTAAATAGTTATTCACCCGATACTACATTAACTTCAAAAAAGTAAGTAAAATTTTCACTAAATAACAAATCATTTTAGCAATATGTACAAAATATTATATATGTTTAGCTCATTGGTAGTAACAATTGAGCATATGAAAAAAGCTTTATCTTTACATTGAAATTGATCTACTTTTCTGTAGCTTAAGTAATATGCATATATGTTGAAACAATAGTGAAAATACACCATTAAAGATAGCTCTGTGGTAGTATGCAAAATGCTGGACAATGCACCTGAAGCACCAAATTCAGTTTTGATATCTTCAGCTTGCTGAATACAAAGGTTAGTAACCATCACTTAACCACTTTGGGCTACAATTCCTTTCTTGTAAAAGGAAAATATTAAATATGAGGAAGATTAATATCTCATTTAGCTCAGAAGTGCCATGTCTTGTCCAATGTGAAAAATAATCTATTAGTACAAGAAGGAAATAATAAAGGCCTGAAGAAGAAGAGCAGAGATCTGGCGATATCAGAATCCAGCTTAATTTTACATGAATGCTAGTCAGATGCTCATCAGCCATAAAATGGTCTTTTTTTCCAAAAACACATTCATTCACCTACCCATACAATCAGGACAGTGATTCTCCAAAGAGTAAAATTTACAAGAATGGCTACCACAATATGTAGTTGCATAAAATTTATTTTGACTTTATAGAAATTAAGAATAAACAACATAAAAATCCATAGACAAGAAGCACTGGGAAATTAATCATCAAATGTTGAAAGAAACAAGACAGTACAACGCACTTTGATTCATTTCTAATTATTTAATCAAAGTTTAGTACCCCACACATTCGTTTACTAATTTAAAAATAATCATATTTCTAGTATGATCATTGACACATTCAACAAACATTGAGTATCTGCTGTATGCTAGGTGCTGTGCTAAATAACAGCCATTATTTCACTCTGGTGGAAAAGTCAAACAAATAAATGAGGGGATGGTAGCTTGCCATAAGTAATTTGAAGGAAATAATCATGATGCTATGAAAAACAAGTAATATGGGGAGAATTCTCTGGCGGTCCAGTGGTTAGGATGCCACGCTTCCACTGCAGGGGCACGGGTTCATTCTGCGGTTTGGGAACTACTAAAATTCCTCATGCCTCAGGGCGCAGTCAAAAAAAAAGCAAGAAATAGAAAAACAATATGGGGATTCCAGCCATCCTCTTATGTGACATTATATTCAATAAACTGATTGACTATATAAATTTGATAAAGTCTAACGTTCCTATGTTTTCATGTTAATGATGAGATGAAACAGCTAAAATTATCCTGCCTTTTAAGCTATCATGTAACATAATTATCCAGATTAATGTAAACACAGAGCTTTAAATATTATCCACTGATTTGCTCACTTAAACATTCATTGGCTGTCTCCTTTGGGCCAGAGTGTAAATCTCAGAAGTCATTTCATTCAGTTCCCTCAATAAATATATATATTTAAAGATATATTAAGTAAAAGTATTTTAAAAAGTGTATTACTTTTCCAAAGATAGTGATGAAGCAAGGCAAGGAACCCAGGTCTTCTTGAAATATAGTAAGTTTTGTTTTTTGATTGTGTGTGGTTTTTAAAACAATTACTGCTGTTCAAAGAATGACCAACTAAAAAGCATTTGCACTTAGAAAGCTTTCAAAAGATTCACTGAAAAACAGCGTTAATTAAAATTATATGAAACTTCTCAAGATAGAAACATTCATGGGCAGAATCAACTATATTCCTTAAGAGGTCTGGAAGTTTGTGACTTAAGTCGGAAAACCAAATGTGAAAAGAGGCAGGTTTAATAATAATGTCTGGAAATAAATCCAAA
The DNA here is from genome assembly GCF_003031525.2 of Neophocaena asiaeorientalis asiaeorientalis. Lineage (NCBI taxonomy): Eukaryota > Metazoa > Chordata > Mammalia > Artiodactyla > Phocoenidae > Neophocaena > Neophocaena asiaeorientalis. The sequence goes on along the minus strand of NW_020174929.1, from coordinate 1,625,258 downwards.
ATTTCTTTATTTACACGGAATATAAATAAGCTTGTCTACTAAAGAGTAAAGAGAAAGATTTTTTTTTTTTCACTGTGCCCTCATTTGGGGGGTAAAAATTAGTGACATACTTTTCCAGTTAAACAGAGAATTATGGGGTAATTGATATGTCAATTGCTCTTGGATTTAATTAAGAAGAAAACGTTTGTGAGAAAGGAAAGACATTCTTGGCATGTAGTTTGGTCATTGAGAAAAGTAAGAGATTAAAGTAGGGCTTTCAGAATAAATACCTGAGGGAGTTTTGGGAAAAAGCTAAGATTCAAGGAGTGAATATTTTGATCCTAGTTGATAGTAAATAAAAGCCACTTAAAGATCTAATAGCCTAAGTTTTAATGATTAAAAATTCCATTATTTTGAGGTGTATGAAGCATAGAAACGTGTGCATGATCTCTCTCTCTCACACACACACACACACACGCACACGCACACTCACTTTCCCTTTCCAGTCTTCCAATCCAAGTCCCCATATAAATGGTTAGGGAGGGGTGGGCGAGGGAGAGAGTTGGATGGCAGAAGAAAAGATGAACCATATGACCTAGTTGTCGTTCTCCCTGGAGCTTAATGTTAAGATATGGAAAACGCCTAAGAAAAAACGGGTGTGTAGCGTTGTCCCCTCAGAAGCCATCTCTTTAGATTTCCCACCTTCATCTTTTTAGAACCCGTATTGTCACTGAAGGAAACTCAATTGACTCTAGTCAACAACGTTTCCCGGCCAGAAGCCGGCCAGGGTTGTGAGACGATTCTAGAAGCAGCTGATTCTCCTCTTCCGCTGGTTTTCAGCACCACATTCTTTGCTCTTCCCTAGACCTCTCCAAGGGTCTGGGTTTACTGTTGACTCTTGCATTTTGATGTAAGGTCAAAGAGACAGGGTCACATCCGAAAAGACCTTTTATTACTAAATTGCGCCTTCTCCCGGAAGGGAACAATGGAGGGTCCCTCTAGCGCGATTCTGCTACCTAATCCATAAATGCTGCTGACTCCCCCCAGTTCTTAGCGCAGAGGCTTCCCCTCCCCCAGTTCCTTCCAGTTGCGGTTTAGGCTCTGCACCAGTTACTCAACGCCTTTTTTTTCTTTCTTTTCTTTCTTTCTTTTTTTTTTAAAGCCTGGCTAGCTAAGCACCGCCTACCGTCGTGAGTGGCCTGTCACTCTGCCCCGCTGTGCAGTTGTGATTGGCTGGCAAGACCGTGTTGTCTGGCCCCGCCCCCGCTTCCCTCTGCCACGCTAGTGGCCCGGGGTTTACCAAAGGTGGACAGTGGGATTCGAGCGGGCGGCGCTTGGAGCAGGTGCAGACGCATCCTTGCTCCCGCTGTTGCTCTTCTTTCTCCAGTCGTGGGTCTGAGTCAGGAAAGGACTAGCATTCTTCTTTTGCCGCTAGAGCTCCCGTGAACTGCTGCCCAGAACCTAGGCACCTCAGACTTCTCATCTCATCCGTTATTTTGCTGTCACTGTATAAATCACCTGCACATGTGTAATCCTGTGAGTCTCCCTTCAGCTCCTGCTCAGAGAAGGGGTCGAAAGGGAATTTCAAGTGTTTGAAAGAGAGGGTCTCCGCGGATCGCGGGGAGCTGTCTCAGGTGCTGAAGCTTTCCAGGCGTTGCTCTCCACCAACACCACACGCAGTTAGACTGCACACTCTCATTCCCGGCTTTCTCCTTCCCCATGCCTTGGCTAAGACTCATTTCAGAGTCGTGAATCTTTCCCTCCGTATCATGGCCTACGTGAGACACTTTCGGACATTAGTTTCGGGATTTTACTTCTGGGAAGCAGCACTGCTACTCAGGTGAGTCCACTTGTATTTAACAGTTGGAGAACTCATTCAAGCCTTGCAAATACTTGTCATGGATGAAACCAAGAATGCAACTCGAAGTTGACTTGTTGAAAGTGTCCCTTAAATCGTATTGTTTTCTATCTAAAGGTATCTAGCAGTCTATCTCCTGAGACCTCTACAACATATAACTTTGCTCTGTTTTCACTAGTTACTGTATTTTAGTAACTGGCATCTTATATTATTTGCAGCTGAGGTTACCCTAGCAAAAAAATATTTCCAAAGCCTAGGTCTTCCTTCTCAAATTGCTTTAAGTGTTTCTTTTTTCTAAGTGAATTATAAATTCTGGGTGTTACTCTCTTTTTTGAAAGTTACAAAACATTTAGTAATTAGAAATGGAACATTACTTACTTTTTAAAAGACAAAAAAAAATCTAGAGCATAAACATTTAGTGATCAGAGATATTCTGAACATTGTTGATATATCTAGAGGTTAAGTTCAAATGAATAGAATAATAGAGGCCTTGCAAGTACTATTTTCTAAAGAGCCTGGTTCATGGAGGCAAAATAATAAATCACCAGATATGTTCTATGCCAAGAATAATTATTTTGGAGAAAGTAATAAGAAACCTATTGAATGGTAAAATTGTTCTATGATGTGTCATTTTCTTATCATATCCAGTCATATTTGGTAGGCTTTCTTTTTTTTTTCTTTTTAATTAAAAGAGAAGAGAGACTAAACACAGATCAAGTAATTTAACCCCCATTCTTCATCAAACAATATATAAGCAAGATACTGCTCATATGGATTTTTGAACCAACAATATAAATTTTACTTTACTATTATAATTACCTTAAAATTTCCATTTTTTGGCTCACAAGACTTCCAAGAAGATTGAAATCAAATAATGAGAGTAACTAAGTTATTTGTATAATGATTTCCATTTGAAGTATGTAAATATTCTTTTCTGGGTTGCTATGTCAAGTTTTCATCGTTAGGCACATTAGAAAAACATAGCATATCCCATAATAACTACCTTTAGTAACAGGAACTAGTTGTGAAGGTTATTATATTTCTGGAATTATCGATTTTTCCTGAAGTGAGGTGTTGAAACCATTGTAAATCAGAATATTTTCAGTGAAAAATATTTTAATGACAGTAAATTTTTGTAACTTTACAGTTGTTACAAATTTCATACGTAGTGATCAAAGCAAAGAATGTAGAGCTTTTACATTTATGTAAATTGTATGGAAAGGAGTACAAAATTCATGTCATAAGATAAATTGATTATTTTACCATAATTCTTAATATCTTAGATAATACACATACTTATTTTTTTCAAAGAAATCAGAAGAGCTTAGTTGATAGATACTTAGGTTTAGGAAGTTTAATGTTAATAACTAAAATATTTTGATCGATGAGGTCAAATTTGTATAATGGCAAATCACCATGGTATTTGTTATAATATATTCTTAGAAAGAATTTATCTTCATTAATATTAAATAATTTAGTTTAAAATGTTTTTTATGAATAGTCTAAAAATATAATCACTTGAAAAAGACATACCCAATATAGAAGTTTTGGTGATACATATATTCTTCATCAAGTTTTTCTTTTTTCGTTCACAAATCGAAAAAAAGTTTTCTCTATCTTAGACTGGTCTTAGATGAGAATAGCTCATCACTCTATGAAGAATTTTAATCATACATTAAAAAATTAAGTATTTTTATTTTTTAGTGATGGTCCTTGAAGGAAAATTTTCTATAGAAATTTCCTTTAGAAAGTGAAGCTCCCTCTACTGGAAATATCTTGCAAAATACAGTTTCTTTATGGAGACCATTTTTTGTTCGCTAAGCCTATTGGTGAGGTATTGAGCAAAAAAGGAAAGATGTAAAGGAAAAACTAAAGTCAAAAAAGTATTTTGTTTAAATTCATAAATATATCTTTTTAATTGAAAAATATTATTTCCAGGGAAATTTGGAAGTAAGAACAACAACCAGAAACCATATATGAAGTTTTAATTAAATAACATACTAGTAGAAGCGTTTTTTTCATAGGTTTAAGGTTTTAAAAATTTTTATTGAGAAATAAATGCACAAAGAAAAATGTGCAAACAACAGAGTTCCAAATAAAGTGGCACAAAGGTAACACCATGTCAAGAGACCACGGATCAAGAAGTAGAATTGTCAGCATCACACGAGCATTCACCATACCCCCTCTTACCACCATATCTTTTCCCAAGCACTACTTTGCCGCAAAATCATCTCTATCCTGACTTATGCGACAATAAAACTTTTTCCTGCTTTTGAACTTCATATACTTATTTGAGTCTGCTTTATTTTTATGAAACATATGTGATTTATCTGTGTTATAGCATGTAGCAGTAGCTTGTTTATTTTCATTTCTGTATGGTATTCCATAATATGAAGACATCACAATCTACCCATTGTCCTACTGAGGAATATTTGGGTATTTTTTTAGGTTTTGGCTAGTGCTGCTATGAACCTCCTTGATCATGCCTTTTTTTGGTGAATACATGTGAATACGGGCATTTTGGGGAGTATATGAGTTGGGTCCAAGAGTTTCACTAGGCAGAGGAATTGCTAGAATATAGGGTGGATATGAGTATGGTTAGCTTTAGTAGATACTGCAAGTTTTCTAAGGTAGTTGTACCTAGTTAAACTCCTATCAGTAATATATGAGAGTTCCTATTGCTATTACTAGTACAAAATTTGATCAGTGCAACATTACTATAAAAATTTATAGTGCTTTCGTAGACTATTATTGCAAGCCCACAGATAATATTTTAGTTTCTATCTTGGCATAATTTCTACATTTTAGTAAATGAGTTTTTTTTTTAATTAGGAAGTTTCTCTCCCCACAGCGATTCTACAAGTCAGTACCACTTTATTATTTTTTTTAATTAATTAATTAATTTATTTTTGGCTGCATTGGGTCTTCGTTGCTGCGCGTGGGCTTTCTCTAGTTGAGGCGAGCAGGGGCTACCCTTCATTGCAGTATGCAAGCTTCTCATTGCGGTGGCTTCTCTTGTTGCAGAGCTTGGGCTCTAGGCGCGTGGGCTTCAGTAGTTGTGGCACACAGGCTCAGTACTTGTGGCGCACGGGCTTAGTTGCTCCGCGGCATGTGGGATCTTCCTGGACCAGGGCTCGAACCTGTGTCCCCTACATTGGCAGGCAGATTCTTAACCACTGCGCCACGAGGGAAACCCCAGTAAATGAGTTTTATTAAGGCAAAAACAGCAGAACAAAAACATTTACTGCTATACTATAATTAGGAGTATTCATTATCAGAATACATCAGGTATTAGAAATGTAATATTTAAAGGGAACTTATTAAAGAGGTGAATTCTTTTAATAAATACAAGTCAGACACAGACATAAGAAATCTAACTTTCCTAGTAGTGAAGTTTTTAAAATTTTCACATTTTGCTCAGACATTGCTGTTTTTTGAAAAAATTTTCCTATGGCTTTTGGATTCTACTTCTCATACTAATAAAATAAAGAACAAAGCACCAGTGTTCAGCTTTCTTTGAAATGTAAATAAGTGATGATTATGAAGAGCTTACAGAGCAAATTCCAAAAGCAGGAGAACTGCCAAAAATATTTCATCTAAATTAATTATTTTCACAACATACAATTTTGTTTTTCATCTTTATAGTTTGATACCAACACAGACTTGCTATTTGAATAAATTATGGTATATTGTGTCAAAACACTGAATGTATGAATTTCATACTTTATTATAATCACAAACAAAATGTTTTCTTGATTTACTTCAAAGCCTAAGAAAAACATTTTGGCATAGACTTTCTTATTTTTTGCTTTTGGTACATTTTGGAGGATGGGGAAAATTCTTTCTAATGTTGGGTCTATTTCTTATGTAAGATTTTGAAGAAAAATGTACTTCAGGGGATAAAGTCATTATTATGATGATTTCTTGTATGTAGGTACTGTAGCAGGATTCTACATAGTGTTTTTAAATTATGCTACACATAATATATGCTTCTTCCCTTTGTATCTATAAATAATCATATGCTTTCCTAAGTGTAGAAGGATCGTGGCCCAGTTCTCTAGTCAATGCCTCAAGCAGTTTGCTCTGCAGATTCAGGAAACAGCTTTTAAATATTTCCTCTTGTATGTAATTTTTCTCTCCCTTGATCACTCAACTATGTACTGAGGCAAGTCAATCACCAAATATGTGTTTAATGTGTAATGTTAAGCAACTCAACAAGATTTCATCATCACATTCTGTGCACACGTTTGTGCTAGGTACAGTTTGGCTATGGATGATTGGGAAGTTATCCCCTTTCTCATCATGGAACTTAGAGTCTAGCAGGAAAGAAAATACAAAGGGCCAGTGACAAAAGACAAACAGAAACAGCAATGTTTTAGGCAATGTGAAATAGGGAAGTTCCCCAGAGGGTTGGTACTTGTGCTGGATCTTATAGGATGCTTGTTCAATGGGCAGAAATGAGATATAAAGAAAATATTCTATGCAATAGGAATGGTACAAGCCTATCATGTGCTAAGGGAATGGTGATGGTCAAATTCGGTTGAAAGATTTCCAATTTATGGTTTAAAATCATATTCTGCTAGCAACAACTATTGAGCTGACTACAATAATAAACCAGCCGAAATGTGGAGTCGCAGCTTCCTTTCATAATGGAATATGGATGAAATTTAGAAGCAAATCATTTAATTCTAACTGGATAGTTATCATTATAGGAATGGTCTGGTAACTTGGCTCAAAATATCTCTATAAATCCCTTTCTTTCAGAGGTGGAGTTTACCTCAAAATTACAATTAATCATAAGATTGCTAATAATCATCAGTAATAGTAAAAAACTATGTAAACAGACAACAATGACAAGACTACTAGAAGAAAAGGACAATCTGCTTGTTTTAGAGTTTGGAGATCATGTTTGAATTTTTCATCAAAATATGATCTCTTTAAAGAAAGAAAATCAGGTAGAGGATTTGGATTGTTGGAAGAAAAGGGGACAGTGAACTTGGTTTTGAGTTTGAGATGGTAGCAGTAGATCTGGGTATCCTGCTGTCAGCTGAGAACACAGAGACAATGCTTGAACTGTAGACTGAACAGTTAAACTGTTACAAAGGTGATCACACTGTGTGCAAAGAACAAAAAACAGAAAAAATATTTATATGAGATGAAGGTAGAACATTTAGAGCAGGGCACAGAGACATACTCAGAGAGAGTCCTGAGCTAAACTGTGGAGGTGCGACTGGTCATAAACAAGTGTCAAAGTCATAGATTTATCATAATTTTATACTGTCGATCCCAAGGACTTGCTCTTGTCAATAGCATGTATCTATCCCTTTTCTGTAGAGCCTTTGAATGCTCTAATTTCAACTAATCTCATAAACTAGTCCACAATCACGGATGATTAAAAACTTAAGTTTTCTCAGGAGACTTTTAGGGAATTATTTTGGAATTCTTTTGGAGAAGATGCATCTTTAACTTTTACTTACTACATGAAGCATATTGGATGAATCCTCCTTGATTTTCCCACCAGACCTGTCTCTTAAACTCTTCGCCAAATGATTAGCATTATACTTGGATTAACTGTATTTATTGAAAATGAACTCCTGTGTATGCAGATGTCCATTTTGAAACATGGGTGGTTTGTCTTTCTCCACTAGAAGGAAGCTGTAGCTTTGTCTTGTTGGAAAAATGCATCAAGAAGAGAGATAAGTGAGTTAGCTTCGAGAACTGGTTCTGGAGTGAAGGCAGGCATTCTAAGACAGGACCAACTGTTTAGTAACAAACAGACTGTGTGAATAGAATGAGCTCTTTCGCCCCAGAAAATGAAGCTGTTCTAACCACTGCATGGCAACCACACACATTTTAAGAAACAGAGTTTGAAATCCTCAGATGTTGTCAGAAGAGGAAGCAATAGCAAAAAATGAAATAAAATAAAAAAAGCAGCTCCGTTACAGTGTATTTCTGAAATTCTTTCAGACTCTCCATACTAGAGATACTTTTAGGAGGAAGTATTACCAGTACCTCTCAGGCAATTTGATGCACAGAAGCAGTAACCTCAGTGGTACAATTCAGAATAGCATCAAATGGAAAGGTTATTAACATCCTCTGAGATAGCTTATTGCATGGAACAACTTCCAATGCAAACGATGAAGCATTCTCTAGGAGTGCATACAAAATTCGCACACTGACAAAAATAACCAATTAGGATTTATAGACCCTGAGATATTTCTGATACTACTTTACAAACATTGCCAATATAGGTTGGTTGGGCTTACATTGGAGGTAACTAGTCCATCCAATATTGTACCTAAATTTGAAAATCTCTCAAAAATATCTATAACAGGGACTTGCCTGGTAGTCCAGTGGGTAAGACTCTGTGCTCCCAATACAGGGGGCCTGGGTTCGATCCCTGGTCTGGGAGCTAGATCCCACATGCCGCAACTAAGAAGCCCGCGTGCTGCAGCTAAGACCCGTTGCAGCCTAAATAAATAAATATTAAAAAAAAAATCTATAACAGGTAGTCATCCTGTAAACGTTAAAATTTCCAGCAATAAGGACCTTTTTACCTGAAAAGGAAAATATTTATCAAATAATTTTAATGAATAAAAAACAAAATGTCATTCTGTTTTCTCCTGGACATAGGAAACTTCCTTTGGGCACATGTGCTCTCCCTCCCCAAATATTTGTTTCTGTATTTTTTTCCTTTTTTTTAATGCTTGCTTCTTCACTTAAAATGACCATCCTGCTTGTGGAGAGTGTGTTTTTTATTTGAGACACAGTTTGAATTGATAATATTTTCCATGTGGTTGCTCCATGCATGAAGCTTGTATGCTCCAGTTGCAGGGTGCCTGTAGCAGTCTACCTGAATCTCTTTGTAACTTTATAAAAGTCTATGGAGCAACGACTGCATTTCCAGGCAGTGTGCAATGTGCTGGAGAAGCAGAATCTCAACTTTCTATAATATGCCACCGTAGAGGGGGGGACGTGACATCACCTTCAAATGTGTGTTTTAGATTTTCATGCAAGGCTTGTCTCTCCTTCTTGATTGTAACTCCCATGAGGATAGGATTGTTTCTGATCTTGTTTTACTGCCATAATATTTAATTCAATGTCATGCGTGGAGTAGATCCCTGATAAACAACAGATCAGCACTGAGATGACACCTACCTACCTGTCATCTCTGTTTATCTGTCTATAACTCTAGATTTGAATTTTATTTCAACCTGTGTTATTACTTGGAGTGGAAGGGGAATCTTGTGTTCAAGATATCATAAAGGCTATAAGATCAAATAAATTGCCTCAGAAGATGTTACCGGCTCTGAGAAGTTGTAAAACAGACATAAATTGGCAGCTCCCAGTGGAAAAGTGATAGATTTGCTTCTCCTTATCACCATGAGAAATTGAAATTTCTATTGTATAATGCATTATTTCTCAACCTATTTTCCCCATCATTGCCTCCTAAGGAGCCCTTTAAAGATATTTTTAGACTTTTTTTTTCTAATTGCCTGCATGAAATTGTAATATCACAGTACATTGTATATTTGCTCATGTGTAGTATATAGCCATAGATACATAGAGATAGAGATAGATTTGTGCTTTATATGTAAGAAGAATAAGATTTTTCACCCCCAAGATAAAACTCTCACCCACCCTCCTTGGGGTGATAACACCCCTCTTGAGAATGCATGGTGTAAAGGTTGCTACTTTTCATGATACTTAGACTATAGTTGTATAGTTTCATTGTTTGGAGTCATGACCTAGAAGTAAAGCAATCATTTATCTGTTGACACCGTTTAAGATAATTTAAGCCTAAAAGCATTAGGAAACTTTAGTGACATCTTTTTCTGTAAATACATAAAGTTCCCAGAAGCCACTAGGCTTCCATCAATAAATTTCAAATCACAGCTGCCTCTACCAACATCACTGTTCAATGGCTTTCATAATTTCATGAAACTATTTTTTTTTAAAAAAACTCTTGGAGATAATATCATTTACAGTTTATTTTTCTATGATTTAGACTCTGTTGACTTTCTTTTGTTTTCAAAGTAAGATAAATGAAAAAGTTCAAATTCCTTTTTAAAGTTAAATTTATAGTTGTTATAGAAAGGGTCTCAACAGTTAGTACTGATGTAAGGTCTGGATATTCTTCAATTCAGGAGTTCAGGGATATGTACAAAAAGCTGAGAGTAATGTTACCATTAAAATAAAAACTGATTGGGACTTCCCTGGCGGTCCAGTGGTTGAGACTTCACCTTCCAATGCAGGGAGTGCGGGTTCGATCCTTGGTCGGAGAGTTAAGATCCCACATGCCTCACGACCAGAAAACCAAAACATAAAACAGAAGCAATATTGTAACAAATTCAATAAAGACTTAAACAAAATGGTCCACATAAAACAAAAAAACTGATTGAAAGAAAATAGAGTAACAAGTAAAATGCTACTAATAGAAAAGAAAGTAGGAATGATTATTAATTGGCAGTAAGGTGTCAGCAAATCATCAGAAAACGATGTTTATCTTGCTGTTTGGTTTTGTTTTGCTTTGGTTTGTTTTGCTTTGGTTTGGTTCTTATTGGCCATACAATACTTAAGGTGGGGAATTGGGGGAAGATAAATGATGTGAACATTGATGAAACCACTCAAATACCATCCATCAAATGCCTGGGAGGACCATATGCATTCTATCTGTCTGGCTAATTTCTACTCAACTCACTTTACCTTCTTGAAGAATCCTTCTCTGAGCTCCCCCAAGTCTAGGTGAGGATACCTCCTCTGTGCTTCCAGGAATACAGTACCTTTATTATTGCATATGTCCCAGGGCTGTGGTAATGGCCTGAATACTGCCTCTAGTTCAAACCGGGAAGCCCTGGAGGGCAGCGACAGTAACATATTTCTAGTTCTATCACCAGGGCTTAAAAGAGTGTCTTGCACACTGACAGGGCTCACTCATTTCTGAAATGAAACACTTCTCCCCACCCCCCCAAAGCAGATTTACAATTTCAAATAAATAATTCTAGGCATAAATAAAAATACTATGCCGTCTTTCTTTCCTTCTAGCATTTAGGAGGAAAATTAGTGAGAGATTTGGTGCTTTGTTTTTTTTCTTTATTACCAATTTTATATGTCTGTGGTAATATATTTACCCACTTGCCTCTTATCTCTCTTTTCTTTCACAGAAAATATTCTTCTACATTTTTCCATTTCCTCACTACTTACCTATGTCTCACTTGTTCCTATCTGGGATCTATCCCCACCCCTACAGAATGAAGCAGTACTGAGCTTCCATGTCATGATAGCTTCTTCTTTTAAACATTAGAAAAAGGGAATAGCACTTAATATAAAAATGGTTGTAGCAAATAACTATTTCATGTATATATAAAATACATATATAGATATATAAAACATTTTAAAGAAACATATAATTTTTAATTACTTTTTGTAAGATCTCTGCAGTGAAAAAAGAAGACATAATTAAATGACCATTCTAAATAATAATCAAATAAATAATGCATATTCTCAATGCATAATGTTTGAATTTCTATTATGGCACCTCTCACAGTTCTGGGATCAGAATCACTGACACGTTTCCAATTCCCTAGATAAACTGAGAACCATTGATATCACAGAATATTTATTTTTGCCTTTAATCTGTTTACTCACATACATTTAATGTTTTAAGCCCAAGAGACTCTATAAAGGGTGGTTGAATGACAATTTCTTTTTTGCTGGCAATTGTTGAAAATGTAATCATGAACAACTACCCAAAATAGTAACAATTATAAATACTGGGAAAAGAAAATATCTTTTTTGGAATGCAGAGGAATATAAAATTTTTATAAAGAGGCAGGGAATTTAAATGGACCGTGAACAGTTGATGGAATGTGAGTGGGCAAGAAAGAGGGAAGAGTGTTTCAGACAGAAGAAGCATCCTTAGAAAAGACAACGGGCCAGTCTCCATGTGAAATGGAGGATACAGCAAACTTCATAGTAACATCTCAACCATGGGCCCCCCAAGTTTTCCTGTCTAATAAATTCATGCTTTATGTTGTTTTAGAACTAACTTCCTGGGGAAAATCTATATGACTATTGTAGCGTGTTAGAAAACATCCGCAAATATTTATTCCAATAATAGTTTTCTCTATTTCTAAACGAAGTATTTCATTGTTATCACTTGCTTATGAGGGAAGAGAATACTCACATAAGCTACTTTGTATTCACTAGTTCTGTTGATATCACTATACATATATTTTTGTTAACTTGTATCATTTAAATGTGTATCTGAAGTCTGAGTACTGAAACTTAATTATTAGTAGATCAAATAAAATAAAAATCCAAGAAAAGGAGAGATTTATGACTTTTCATAGTTTTATAAACAATTACATTCCTGACAAGGGAAAGAAGAATGACACATGATAAAATTGTAATGAAAAACTTAAAAGCAATCTCTCTATATAAATTCCTTTCTTATTATAAAATAATAAAACACTAATATGCATTAAATGATATTTTCCACCAGTTCTTAAACTGCTCCTATTTAAGAAGAGAATTACCTTTAGTCTATTAAAACACTAAGGGACCCAACTTTGTATAGTACCGCCTAGTAAGAAGAAATGCACCTTCCGTGTTTTTCTCTTGCCTCTTGTTTTATTTATTGGGAAGAATAGAGGTAGCAGAGGATTATATGGATAAAACCATTAGAAATCTCCCTTCTGCCTCATGTTGCTTCTTTCTAAAAACTTTAAAACCCTTTAAAAGATTATGAAATCTTTTTTTCCCCTCTTAAATTCCTGAAATTGGGCTTATCTCTTTCTTCCTACAAATCTTAAATACGGTACGTATCATCAAAGACACAGAATCTACTGCAGACCTCAGTTGGTGCCTCCTGAGATTATATAGAGAATTAGGTTTTATGTGTAGCCTAACTATCTCCCCCTAAATAATAATATGTAAACTTAAAATTTTGCTCTACTTCAAAAGGCCAAAGTGTATGACATTCTTTGTGTGCCTTTGTACGGTTATATACGTCAACTTACAGCAAAAATTACATTGGAAAATCTTAATCAGTATGAAAAAAATTCAAATTCCTGGAACATATGAAAATTCAAGCTCAAAAATACAGTAGTAAAAAGAAGATGAGATTTATACCTCTACAGGAAAGAGCTAGTTTATTTTAGATGGTTTCTAAACTAACTTTTCTTGCCTCAGTCTTCTCTGTGCATGCACTTGTGTGCACGTGTGAAAACAAGAAGGAATTTAGAGAAAGACGACTCAGGGTCAGATCTCAGCCCTGTCTTTGAAGGGCTGGGTGGCTTTTCTATACACTGAGTGATTGTACTTAACATGCTACTTTAAAAATGTAATGGGTAAAGCTGTATCCATCTATGGAATACATTTTTTTTTAAACGAGCACAGTCAGAAACGCACTAATCTCTCCTTAAGAGAAAATATGTACTTAGGATTACAGCTCTAATTTCTCACTTCACCTAATATCAGTAGCCTTTATTCAAAGAAGCTATTTTTTTTCTAAAATCCATTGTAGTGGTAGATGTGAAAGATGTTGAGTGGCAGGAAAATAAACAAGGGATAAACAGACTAGCCCTTTATAGCTGTGTTAGTTCAGATTAGGTTCATTTGTGACTGACAGAAAATGCACAATAATATTGGTTTAAGGAAGATTTGTTTTTCTTTCAAAAAAAAGAAAAAGAAAAACCATGGAAGCAACCAGACCACATCTGGAATGGGAGTTCACTGATCTTTCTATCTTCTTGTTTTGTCATTCTTAACATAGGATTTCTTCCTTGAGATCCAAGATAGATGCTCTGATTTCAGAAATCATAGCTGCTTTCCAGCTATCAGAAAAGAAGAAGAGGCTTATCCTTAAAGGCATTTCCAAGAAGTTAAAGATTTCTCAGTTTCACTCTTAGCTTTGAGTGTCCATGTGGCCAAGTTCCGGCCACTAAGTTGCAAATGGAAGTGGCATGTTTGGCTCTTTGGAAGTGCATGCGAAGGGAGGTCCAGAGGCTCCAGCTCATATTTTACGTTCACCATTATGGAACTCAGTCTTTCAAGTGAAGCCAAAGGGAATTATTACAAGTAGGAAAGGAGCATGATCAGAACTGTGTCTCAGAAATATCACTAAAGAAGTAATATGGATAAGATACAAGGATGTAATGTACAGCACAGGGAATAGAGCCAATATTTGATAATAACTACAAATGAAGTACAATCTATAAAAATATTGAATCACTATGTTTTAAAAAATAAAAATTGATAAAAATAAAATAAGCCTCAGGCAAATTTGATATATAGATTACTAGTAATATGCATATATATGAGTAAAATATTGTCAAGGAACATTTATCAATACGTATACATGCAAGCATATACGTAATAATGTATACATTTATTGGAAGTGCATGTTTGGATATTTTTGAAGTTTTGGAGTGGGCAATTATAGAAGTTTGGAGAGCACTTGTCTAGAGGAGAGATACACAGGAAAGTGATAATACGTGTGTGTGTGTGTGTGTGTGTGTGTGTGTGTGTGTGAGAGAGAGAGAGAGAGAGAGAACTGCTTTAATGAGAACATAGGATTCACTAAGTGCACAAGAGGGCGCATAATTGTTAGTGGGGGGGTGCAGCATGGAGGCAGGACAACTTTTCAAAAGATGTGGTCCTTGAATTGAATTGTCAAAGTGAGAAGCAAAGGTGATCTGGGCAGAATCAATTGCCTGTGCAAAGATGTATGCACAAACCAGCATGAAAAATTTGGGAACCACAGCTGGTTCAGTGTGACTGGAAGCTACATTATATGTCAGGCGCAGGATGAGAGAAGGCTGGAGGGGATGTAGGTCATATTTTTTATATAATTTTCCAGAATAAAGGGAAGTTTCCATTTTATTTTATTTTTTTGCCACACCATGCAGCTGGTGGGATCTTAGTTCCCCAACCAGGGATTGAACCCGGGGCCACAGCAGTGAAAGCACTGAGCCCTAACGACTGGACCACCAGGGAAGTCCCAAGAAGTTTCCATTTAAAAATGTTTCTCAAAATGTTTCAACTATACCACCTTTTACTTTTTGCCAAAATTAATTGTTTTTCAAATATTAATTTTTAAAACTGGGGTTGTATATCTTTTTTATAATATGAATCATTTCCAAATTATTATATAGAAAAAAGGGAACACTTTGATAATTTTGCAGGTTAGTTAAAGTTACTGCAAACACTGAAGAAAACTTAAGACCTCTGAAAATCTCCAAGACTTTTTCAAATGTTTCTAAACATCAGCTTATTCTAAATAGTAGATATCATGGTTGACTCTTCTAATTTTCAGTGTTTAGCATTATTTTTATTTTTACCCCCTTTTTCTTATTTTTTCAATCCTAATATTTGCAGAAAAATACACAACTTGAGATCATTACCTTGATTTTTCTCAAGAGAAAGGGGAAATTTATTATTTTTCTACAACACATTATGCTGCTTATATTCAAGCAGAATGGTTGAATGTTTGTGATAAGAATAAATATTCCAGTATACAAATAAAGTATAACTATTATCCAAAAAAAGGAAGCAATATGGAGAACTTAACAGAAAGTATGTTCACAGTGGGGAAGGGAAAAACTGGCCTCAGGGAGAGTAGAAAACGGTTAATGCAATAGGACATCCCAAAAATGGAGAGAAAGGAGCAATATGAGAAATGACCAAAAAAAAAAAAGAAGTCTTGTCCGCTGCTTGGACGTGGAGGATCAGAGAGAATGGTCTAGGATAAGCCTCATATTTATACCTTTAGTAACTGGGTGAAAAATAGTGCCACGACAAGAATAGGGCATAAAAGAAGAGGCATAGCCATGTAGAAAAGTATCATAAGTTAAGTTCCAGATATGTATGGTGAATGTAATGCCTATGAGATATCCAGTTGATGGAAAACTTCAGCACAGAGGTGAGAACACAAGACCTGGGACTTGATAAGATTGGATGGCTAGAATTCTGGGGCAAGGTTTTCCTACATTTTTTAATACTTGAGCACACATGGATGTTTCATCTCATTGTACAAACAAATAAGCCTGGTGACTCTCAGTCCTCAAGCCGGGCTCTAGCTGCACCATCTCACACACTGCAGGCTGAGCTGTGGCTAACACAGCACACCTGTAATCCACTGGGGCTTGCAGATGTCAAAAAGTCCTTCCCTGCCGAGGGCACTGCTGCTCAAAATGTGGTCCTTTAACCAGAAGAATAACCATCACCTGAGAGGCTGTTAGAACTGCAAACTCTGAATCCCACCACGACTCACTGAGTCAGAATCTGCATTTTATCCAGCCCGGCAGATGAGTCATAAAGTACATTCAGATTTGAAAAGCACTGTCTTAAAAACACCAGCTTCTAAGGGAAGAGCAGAAGGAGAGGTACTGGCAAAAAAAAAAAAAGGATGGGGATTATGGTAAGAGAAAAATGAGAACTAACACAGAGTGCGTCATACAACCAAAAAGAAAAGTTTTGGAAATAAAAGAATGATCAATAACACAATAATATCAAATGCCATAAAAACCAAAAGAAATGTGGAAGATTATAAGTAGCCTTTTGGTACAAAAATACATGTACAGCTATGTTAGAACATTGAATTGTGCGTTAAAGAAAAATATAGATTCCCTTTTTTAGAAGAGGCTACACTGCATGAGGAAGTAACAGTGGACACAGATGTAGCAGGCACTTCTTCATTTGCTTGTTTAATTTTGCTCTTACAATGAAAGGAGATTTGAGCTTGCTCACATCCTGGAAGAAAGAAGTCAGTAGATTAGGAAATGCTTAGGAAAACACAAGAGAGGTTCAGAAGAGAAAGGGCAAAGTCACTGATGAGGTGAAAAGGAAGAGTTTTAAGAGCAGTCGTTGAGGGGTAGCTTTTGAACCAGAAGTCTTAAGTCTTTCTCTGGGACCGGAGGCAGAATGTGGCAGGCGGTAGAGACGGGAATTGTGATTTTGTTATTCAGTTGCATGCTCAGTTATCTCTTTGAAGTAGGAGACAAGGTCATTAGTCGAGATAAAGATGAACAACGAAGCAGACAGGTTTAGGCTGATTTAACGGTTACAAAACACAGAATATAGCTGAGTCCACATTACCTCTGGTACTGGGCAGGCTGTGCTCCCAGCTTTCTTGGAAGAGTCAGTCCAGCCCCGTGAGAGCAAAAGCCCCCATCACTCTGCAGAGGAGCGGGATGAAGCCTAGACATGATCTTTATTCAGCCCTTGCTCATTTAGGTGGCAAAGTCAGAGGTAGAGCCCACATCACCTAATTCAGATTAACTGCTTATTTTTCCAAAAGAGCACAGTGATTTAGGCTCTTCTACACTAGAAAAAGGAATGATCACATCATTCTTTAAAAGGTGAAATGTGGCTCATTCAGCTAGAATCACAGTAAGTTTTTTTTAATGAATAGTTTCATCAAAAAATATAAGAATGAGACCCACTTTCAAACTTTTTGCTCTTCTCAGGGTTCTATACATGAACACCATGTGTGGCAGTGTAGGTGTGTCCACTCACATCTCTGGCCCGTTTCTTTCCAATTTTGAAAATAGGTAGTCTTTTCCTAGGAGGCATTATCTCCAGAGATTTTGTTATGCTTGATTAAAGGAAAACATGTTCTTACAGGAAGAGGAAATAACTTCTATAATCCAGAAGCTTTTACAATCCTTTTGTTTCCTGGGAAACTGTAAATGTCTTGCCCCAAATAGTTTAGGCACCTAAGTAGAAGGAAGGTGGAAAGGGGAAGAAAGAATGGAGGTGAGGCAGAGGGAGAAGGGTGTATATAACCTCAGATGAATATTAGCTTTAAGTATGATGTACAGTCACTGATTGTATCTTGCTAAGCTCTTCTCACTCTTAATTTTTAAAAAGAATATAATCCAATAAAAACCTTGATGTGTAGTCTAATTTTCGCTAGAGGGAAATTGAACAACACTATACTCACTGCTATATTTACCTTTCCTTACCACTTCCAATTATAAACTCCTTTTTGCTTTATTGTTTGATTCCCTTCTTTTTTCTGTGCCATTCCTCTCTCCTTAAAGGAATGTAACGAACAGACAAATGTAGGGCTTCCTGCACCACAGGAAGAAAAATGTCCAATAACTCAAATATGCTTAAGTCAGAACACATTCCATTGAAAAGTGACATTAACATAAACATTTGTAGTCACACAAAAGGGAATATCTACCATAATCTGAATAAGTCGGTGCTCTGCTGGTTCAATATTATTACAGAAAAAAACCTTAGCATGGCTTCACTTTAATATTCTTTTCAGGTTTAGAGACTCAGAGACTGGTGCTTTAAAAATATCATGGTTTAAAAAAAAAAAATCATGGTTTTATGCCCTCAATCTTATTGATTTGGGGACTTATAAAACTGCATTTTATTAGTAAGCATTCATGCAAGCACAATTAGATCAAAATAAAGCAATACTACTTCTGCTGTATTGTTTCCTTTGTAAATATAACTCAGTTAAACATCTCAAGTAAAAGGATGATTTCTGTATCACTCATTTCTGGCTTGTGGGATTACGGTGCTTTTTTCCCCTTATTTTACTGTATTTTTATGAAATACAGTAGATTAATAGATTAAAATGAAATTTAGAGAATGTGTTTTTTAAAAAGTTTTATGCACATTTAAAAGGTCTAAGTGGTGTTTTGTCAAATAAGATTCAGAAGAGCAGCACGATTCTTTTTTTTTTTTTTTTTTTTGCGGTACGCGGGCCTCTCACTGTTGTGGCCTCTCACTGTTGTGGCCTCTCACTGTTGTGGCCTCTCACTGTTGTGGCCTCTCCCGTTGCAGAGCACAGGCTCCAGACACGCAGGCTCAGCGGCCATGGCTCACGGGCCCAGCCGCTCTGCGGCATGTGGGATCTTCCCGGACCGGGGCACGAACCCGTGTCCCCTGCATTGGCAGGTGGACTCTCAACCACTGTGCCACCAGGGAAGCCCTATCCATCTCATGATATATTTCAAGTACTATTTTTACTCCTCTATTCCAAAAATATTTATATAATATCTCAGTGGTTTTATATAATGTCTCAGTATATTTATGTAATATCTCAATCAGTGTTCCAGGATTTGGGGGTATAATAGTAAATATGCAAAAATCCCTGCTCTTATGAAGTTATCTTCCAGTAGAGGAAAACATAAAAATAAATAAGTGAATGAATAGTATTTTATCTAATAATATGTTTTATGGAGAAAAGTAAAGCAGAAACAGATAGGGAAGAGAGAAAATGTGAGAAGGGAAGACATTTTCTTTTTTTTAATTAATTTTTATTGGAGTGTAGTTGATTTACAATGTTGTGTTAGTTTCTGCTCTATATCAAAGGGAGTCAGTTGTACATATACATATATCCATTCTTTTTTAGATTCTCTTCCCATGTAGGTCATTACAGTGTATTGAGTAGAGTTCCCTGTGCTATACAGTCAGTCCTTATTAGTTAGCTGTTTTATATATAGCAGTGTGTATATGCAGAAGGGAAAACATTTTCAAGGAGACCTTTTGAGTGAAGACTTGAAGGTGACGAGGGAGCCATACAGTGGGATCTAGAGGAGATTGGTTTAGGTAGAAGGGGTGGCAAGTGTGATGGCCCTTAGGTGCCAGCATACTTACTAAAAGTTTTCAAAGAAACCATCCAGTAAAATATCATTGCAAATTTCTGTTTTTCAATATAGATAACCTATGATATTGGATATGTGTCTCTTAGATGTTTTAAAACCATGCTTTAATTCATCAGGTCCAAAATTGAACGCATTATCATAACTCTCAAAGCTGGTCCTCCTTTTCCCGCTGTCCTGTATCACTGAATGATGTTTCCATCCATACAGTTGCTCTAGCCAGAAAGCTGGGTCGACATCACTTAACTACTGCTGCATAACACATTATCCTGAAATTTAGTGCGTTAAAACAACAATGAATGTTCATTGCATGGGTCAGAAATTCAGGAACAGCTTAAGTAGATGTTCTAGCTCAGAATCTTTTGTCAGGTTACTGTCAAGATGTCAGCCATGGTTGCAGCCACGTGAAGGCTTGACTGGTGAAGAGAATCTGATTTCAAGTTGGCTCAGTCAAATGACTGGCAAGTTCGTGAATCCTATTGGTAGAAGCTCTCATTTTCTTCCATGTAGCTACTTGAGTGGCTGAGGGAAGAGTGAATGACCCAGAAGAGAGCTGGGTGGAAGTAGCAATGCATTTTATGATCAAACTACAGAATTCATGTCATCAAGAATTTACTTTGTGTAGGCAGCATTCAAGAGGAGGAAAATTAGGCTCCACCCTTTGAAGGGAGGTGTGTCAAAAAATTTAAATAAGCGTTTTTAAAATCATTGCCATCACGCTTGAAACATTTTCCTCATTCCCAACCAGTATCAAACCATCACTAAATTTTGTGGATTTTATCAGTGATATATATATCTCTTAGATTATTCTACTCTCTCCAACCCCACTGCGATCAAAATTCCTCACACTATCCTCAGCTCTCACTTTGACCGCAGGAGTTGTTTCCAAATGGGAGCTGTAAAGACAAAAGTCCAAAATGTGATCCATGAGGCACTGCATGATTGGCTACCTACAGACGTCTCCAGCCTCATTTGTTATTACGTTGACACCTTCTGTCTCTATTCCAGGCACACTAACATTCCTTTCGTCTCTGTCCTTCCCATGACACCACAGGTTCTAAGATATTTTCTCTTGTATGTCTATTCAGTCTTTTTCTGCCTGATATTCTGGACTACTGTTTCAGCAGCCCCTCCTCCTAGAAGTGTTCACTGAATTTATACAAATTGATAGACTTCTTTTGATTATCTAAAATCTTGCTAGAATACCAGAACTGAAATAAAACTATTAAACTAAAGACAATATAAAACCAGAATTGCTTTAAATATTCATTCAGTAGTTGATTTCTGAAAACTAAATGTCCTGAATAAGAAGTTATTTAAGGAAGAGTGGTAAACAAGTGTGTCAGTTAGGGCCCCTATAATTATACATTTGCAATATGACTTTGAACTTCTCTTACTAAGGTGCCTTCAACCATGAATTGAATTCATAAGCTAGGATGGGTCCATCAGATTTTTTCTTTATGGTGCTCAGTATTTCCTGAGTTTGTTGGTATTTTCTACACTTGGATTTCATGAGATACTATTATACCATTCAGGGCCCTTTTACATTAATTAGCTTGAGTGAATTTCTCTTTATTTCAATTAAAAATATCCCTGACCAAAAGAGTCATGCTATCAAAGGCAAAATCCAAACATTGGCATAAGAATTTGACATTTTTTGAAACATACGTGTAGAATATGTCATTTGTTTTACTGCAATTTTCTCTGAAAAATGTGTACCACTTTTAAGTCTCCATTTTTATACTGGTTAAAGAATATCTGGCTTGCCCAACGTGAAACAACTAGTTAATGACTAGAACAAAATGTAAGCCTCCTGGCTGTCCATCTGGAGCTTCAACCATTCTACTATGATGATTTTCATTTAATTATCTTGGGCACTGGACACATAATAGGAACTATTGAGTCTATTCTAAATAATTTTCAATGTTTCTGAAATGCTTAATTAGTTTTCTTTAAAATAAACAAGTCATTAAGAAGCTACAAATCAATGAGTTAATTAGCTGTGTTATGGCCTTTTAGATTTTTCAGTTGAAATAAGCTGATGTCAAAAATATAAAGAAGTAAACTACTACCCATGAGAATAGACAGTTTCCATAGAAGTTATAACAATTAGCATGAGTTTTGAGCACAGCATTTTGAAAGCATTTAGTAAAACTGAGTGACTTTATGATAAAAATAAATTTTGTAGATGAAACGAACAAACTTGTATAAAGATGAGAGTTAAGAAACCTCAGATGACTACACTATCTATCCCTGTCATCTACTTTTTTTTTTTACATCTTTATTGGAGTATAACTGCTTTACAATGGTGTGTTAGTTTCTGCTTTACAACAAAGTGAATCACCTATACATATACATATGTCCCCATATCTCTTCCCTCTTGCATCTCCCTCCCTCCCACCCTCCCTATCCCACCCCTCTAGGTGGTCACAAAGCACCGAGCTGATCTCCCTGTGCTATGTGGCTGCTTCCCACTAGCTATCGATTTTACATTTGGTAGTGTATATATGTCCATGCCACTCTTTCACTTCGTCCCAGCTTACCCTTCCCCCTCCCCATATCCTCAAGTCCATTCTCTAGTAGGTCTGTGTCTTTATTCCCGTATTGCCCCTAGGTTCTTCATGACATTTTTTTTTTCTTAAATTCCATATATATGTGTTAGCATATGGTATTTGTCTTTCTCTTTCTGACTTACTTCACTCTGCCTGTCATCTACTTTACTGGAGTCCTCCTTCTCCACCTGTCTTATCCCTCCACCTCCTATCCCGCACCTATAACCCTATATTAACCCTTCATATACAAACACGCAAACAATATATAACTTATCACTGACAACTAGCAAGCATTGAACAGACATACCTACTAAGTCCTAATTTATGTAAGCACTGAATGTAGACACCACTGCAATCAGGTCTGGCTAAAAAAGCACCCATCACATTCTAATTGACAATTCTCCAGTTCCACCATTAAATGACGATTTTCAGACATACAACTTTGCTTTAATTTTCTCTTTCAGATTTCTATATCCTGATTTCCCCTTGTTTCTAAATATTTGTTCTAGGTTCTTCCCTGATTATTCATAAGCATCACTCCTAACTTGGGCAGAAGGACAGAAGGATGAAAATGTTGGACACTCTCTGGTGTATAATGTTTGACCTCTCCATCACTATATTTAGTTAATTCATTTCAAAAATACTTATCCAGTTATTTACTGTGGGTGCTCTAGATTACTTCTGGGGCTATTAAAACACATGCAACAGTCATGAGTTTTGCTTAAATAGAAGATTCTATAAAGTCAGAGATAGACATTGATTGATTAATCTTATTAAAAATACAATTACAATTGTAACAAGTGCTGTTAATGAGATACAAATTTGATAAATATTGTAACAGGATTTTGCAGAATGAGATAGAATAGGTAAGGCTTCCTGAGGAAATGATGCTTATACCAAGATCACAAAGATAAGTAGAATGTAATTAAATTAATAGAAGACCAATGAGTATTCCAAAGGTAATGCCTAGCAGTAGGTTGTACCAGAGGAGCTGAAGAGGATATGGTGAGATGTGGTTGGATTATGGATAAAATTATAAGGTAGGACCAACTGGAAGGATATGATATGTGGAATACAAGAGGAGTCAAGAGTTATCAAAGATTTTCCAGCTGAGAAGTGTAAAGATTTTGTTACCATTAACCAAGTTTGAAAAGAATGGAAGAGAAACAAGCTTGTGTGGGAATAGCAGGAGTTTAATGTATGTTTGCTTTTATCAGAGAGCTAGGTTGCTAGCAATCTGTGATTATTTTATTCCAGTTTCAGAAATGGAGGCAATTCCAAGCTATGCTTAGCTTCCTGCTAAGACTTCTGTATTTCTGTTTCATTCTTACTCAGCAGCTGTAATTCTTTGTGATCTCAGACCAACTCATAGGAGTTCATGCCTTTTTGTCCCCCTAAAATCCATAAAGCTTTCAAAACTTGTACACAGATTGTTAACCTCTCAGCTGGTACTCTGAAGTTTATTGCCATCCTTAAGGGAAACTCACTTGTGTAAGTTTCCTTGTCTTAGATCTTAGCCATGTGACTTTTCACTGTGTTTTTAGCTCTCTGATGCACAGTTTTGTTTTCTTTTTAACCTTGTCTAGTGTTTTCAGTGGAAAGTTTAATTTGATT
Source organism: Neophocaena asiaeorientalis asiaeorientalis (assembly GCF_003031525.2). Classification (NCBI taxonomy): domain Eukaryota; kingdom Metazoa; phylum Chordata; class Mammalia; order Artiodactyla; family Phocoenidae; genus Neophocaena; species Neophocaena asiaeorientalis. The sequence continues at coordinate 1,601,628 of NW_020174929.1, read as the reverse complement.
TAAAATATTGGCTTATAGGGACTTCCCTGGTGGTGCAGTGGTTAAGAATCCACCTGCCAATGCAGGCAACACGGGTTCTAGCCCTGGTCCGGGAAGATGCCACATGCCGTGGAGCAAATAAGCCCGTGCACCACAACTAATGAGCCTGTGCTCTAGAGCCCGCACGCCACAACTACTGAGTCCGCGTGCCACTACTACTGAAGCCCACGTGCCTAGAGCCCGTGCTCCGCAACAAGGGAAGCCACCGCAATGAGAAAACCACACACCACAATGAAGAGTAGCCCCTGCTTGCTGCAACAAGAGAAAGCCCACACACAGCTACGAAGACCCAACGCAGCCAAAAATTAATTAATTAATTTAAAAAATAGAATAAATAAGATAAAAAAATAAAAATAAAATATTGGCTTATAAATTTAATATCTGAGTGGCCTGGGAAAAAACCTCTTTACCTTAGTGTCTTCATCTGTAATGCATAGGTAATAATATCTAACTAGAAAAGTTGTTATGAGAATAAAATGATATCATATATATACATGAATCCTGTGCCTGAGAGATCAGGAAGCAGCTACCATTTTTATTGTTAGGTGAATTTAAAATAACCCAAGCCTCATCAAACTGCAGAGAGAAATGAGATCGCTTTAAAATGATAATCGTATTTCACTGGCACATTGCTCACAGTGGGAAGAATCAAGATCCCAGTACCCTTTTAATTTTGAGTTATTTCTCTGAGCCTCCAAGGGTATTCTAGAATAGTCCTTTTATATTCTTCCACTTTGGCCTCTTCTTAAAATAATTAATATTAAACAATCAACTTAAAGCCTGCTTCACTGCCTGTGTCATCATGGCAAACAATTCGTCCTCTTCTAAGGCAGGATGCTTTAGTGTGAAATGCTCAAAACATCACGTATTCTCAGATGTTTCAGTTTCTCTTTAGTTCTCCCATAAAGAGACTAAAGCCATAAAGAATTGGAAAGAATGTTCATCTCTTCAATTCTGGGTTTTATTTTTCAAACTGTGGGCTTGAAATATCAATTGCTTGTGTCTGCAGCTCAGAAAGTTCCAAATAATAGTAACTGTGACAATATTTTTTCACTAAGAGTTGTAACCCCATAGGACTGGTTTATAAAGCTAGAGAATACATAGTCAACTGTCTTTCCCCCTTATACCCCAAATCTTCTCTGCCTCAAGAGTCTGGGCACTGATTTATTCCCCATAAGTCACTGTGCTTCTGTGCAAATCAACTCATGAAAATAGATGCACAGAGATTTGTGGCCCTCGTGCCAAGACTCGTCTCAAACCCATATTACGTTTCCTAGCTACAGCTTTCATATTTTCTCTCAATTTTAAGGTGCAGTTAGCAGAGTGAAATAAGTATGGACAATGATATTAAATCCATCTTTACAGCATCTCTATTTAGTAGTTATTTCTGCCCTCCAAAAGTGGATATATTTTACTTTCTTGTCTCATTAAAGAGGAAGGGAGGGGATAGAAGGGGAGGGCAGGGACTTATCTTTTTGATGGATTTTGGTATTTGATTTTAATGCTTAAAAAATATAGGCTTCTGCCAGTCTCTCAGAAATTGAAGTCTCTGAACTTTCAAGTGACAAGTCATTATAAAAATAAGAATATATAAGATTCTTAAGAGAAAAATGTGTTAATTGATGGGAATGTGTATGAGCCCACATAGAGTTTCCAAGAAAGTTAATAGTAAATTCAGTACTTGGCACAGCATAGAAAAGGCAAGCCAAGTGTGGGAGCCAGGCAAATTTGTGCAGAGATTGTTTTGAGATTTTCATAAATAAAAGACTTCTAAAATATCCAAAGATGCTTCCTTCAAAAATACTGATCATGAGTCATTTGCTAACAACTTAGTAACTTGCTATAAATATGTTGAAAGACGAGGTTTAGACAAAAAAAAAAATGGACTTCATAATAAAGTTTCTTAACCAAAATCCATTCTAGGGACTTCCCTGGCGGTCCAATAGTTAAGACTTCTCCTTCCACTGCAGGGGATGCGGGTTTGATCCCTGGTCCGGGAGCTAAGATTCCCACAAGCCTCAGGGCCAAAAAACCAAAACATAAAACAGAAGCAACACTGTAACAAATTGAATAAAGACTTTAAAAATGGTCCACATCAAAAAAAAAGATCTTAAAACAAAACAAAACAAAATCCCCAAAAATCCACTCTAAATGCAACTTAGATTTCTTCTTACTGCCTCCCCCTAACCTGAGTTTTTTTTCCTTTTAAGAATTTTTTTTTTTATACTGGAGTAGAGTTGATTTACAATGTTGTGTTAGTTTCAGGTGTACAGCAAAGTAATTCAGTTATGCGTATACATATATCTATTCTTTTTCAAGTTATTTCCCATTTAGGTTATTACAGAATATTGAGTAGAGTTCCCTGTGCTACACAGTAGGTCCTTGTTGGTTGTCTATCTTATATATTGTAGTGTGTGTATGTTCATCCCAAGCTCCTGATTTATCCCTCCCCCTCCACCTTTCCCCTTTGGTAACCATAAGTTTGTTTTCTAAGTCTGTGAGTCCATTTTTGTTTTGTAAATAAGTTCATTTGTATCATTTTTTAAAGTATTCCGCATGTAAGTGATATCATAATGATATTTGTCTTTCTCTGTCTGACTTACTTCATTTAGTGTGATAATCTCCAGGTCCACCAATGTTACTGCAAATGGCATTATTTCATTATTTTTAATGGCTGAGTAATATTCCATTGTATATACGTGCCACATCTTTATCCATTCATCTCTCAATGGGTTCCTTCCATGTCTTGGCTGTTGTAAACAGTGCTGCAATGAACATTGGGGTGCATGTATCCTTTCGAACCATGTTTTTGTCTGGATATATGCTCAGGAGTGGGATTGCTGCATCATATGGTAGCTCCCCTCACCCTGAGTTTTAACAACTTAAGAAAAATGTTTTTGAATATGTAAGTATAGATGATATTGACTATTTAAAAATTAGAGTAAGATCTCAGATTGGTCACACAGAGCCTCGTACTGTATATGTATGTATTTATTACTATAAGCTCTCTTAAATGATTACAGTTGTCTGAAGACAGTCTACCATTTTTCCTACGGTGCTAGTCTCCATGGTGCTAGATATTACTGGAATAGGAAGAAAGTTCTAGGAGAAATATACCAGAGCAAGAGTTGTAGGTGATTAGAAGTCTCCCCATATGCACAGACTCCACCATTTTCAGAAGCGAAGGGATAGCCTGTGTAGAAATGCTTTTTAGCCAAATACCCAATGTAATTTTGCCAACAGTAGTTCCTTTTGAGTCAAAACTGTGAATCTTTAGAAATAAAATCAAGTGTCCATAAGTCATTGAATGGCTCTCGTGTCACTGAAAGAAATATAACTAGTAAAGAAATCTGGACTATTTCTCTGCTCAGAATTTTCTCATTTATTAATAGGTATTATCATGCAGAGCTTGGTTGTGAATCCCTGTTATAAAACATGAAGGTTTTGCTCGAAGTGGCAGGAACAAAGGAGCCAGCCTATCATTCTCCTCACTATAATCTCACTTCCCAGCTTCTGTGCTCTGATCCTTCCCAAGGATTCTCTGTAGAACCCAGATGGGCCCAGACAGAGTAATCTACTGAACTGTGAACACTACAGATTCAAGTTTGTGTTATACATACTTACCATTCCTAACAGAGTGCTTTGCACCTAACAAATTATATGAGAACTCAAAATTCATTGTTTCAACATTTAACAGACATTTAAATACATTTTGGCATGAGAAAGTATATCTTTACAATTTTATTGTTATAAGTTGCTTTAATTGTATTGTTAGTAAACCTCTCAGCTTATACAAGTCTTTAAAAAGTTTATGTATTATAATTTTAAAATAATTTATCATCTCTTACCTACCTTCACTCCATCTCAGTCCAATGTGTATTTCATGTATTCTTCTCAAAGCTCATTAATCAAATTATATTAGGGATTTTATTAATTTTTAAGTATAACATCAAAAGAATGTCTCTTAATAGAATATTTACTGGTATTTAGTCAATTACAAGTGTTGACTATTTGTTATGGGGAAACCCAGGAGGTAAACTCTGTATCTTTTCTTTTAAAAGCAAATCTTTACATTACTTATGAGAAAAGATTTTTTTTTAGAGTCTTACAAAATAGTATTATGGGAGTTAGCTGTTACCAGGAGTGACTACAATTATCCAGAGAGAAAGATGGATGGAGCTGTGAGGAGTGTGGCTCTTTAAAACACAAATACAGTAAAAACAAATATAAAAAGAAATCTAGGAACACACTGTCAGATCAGTGATAGCAAAATTAGTGGAATACCAACCTCTGTAAATTCCCTCCTTTGTAAAAGCAGTGAGAAAACTGTCAAAAAAAGTGACAATCAACTTGTTCAGAACTCTGGTAATTAATCAGAGATGTGCAGTAATCCACGAATTAGTTTAATCAAGAAAAACATCTGAATCTTGGTAAGAACAGTGGGATTTCTGGTGTTATAACTTGCCCTATTCCCATCCCCCTGTCTCGAGCTCCACAGTAGCATTGTAAGCCTATAGCCTACAATAACAGTAAAAACAGCAGCCTGGCAGCTACCAGAGGGGACAGAATGGAGTTTGAATTCCTTTAAAACCATATTCTTGGAAAATTGTCATTATTTGACCTGTCTGGAGGTTTTCTGGGATACCCCACTCGCAAGACTTTTATTTGACCTAACTTGGAGCTTACCCTTTCCCGGAGATGTTTGTCAAATTTTTAACTTCATGAGTACCTGAGGCAGTAGAGAACAGTGGGTGCAGACTAACCATGAATCTTAAAAGAAAAAGCAGCAGAATGATATGTTCATAGGGGTTTAGAAAAGCTCCACATATTCTTGGGCATCTAGAAGTCCACACGTTATGTACAAGGCTGTGAGCATTCAGTATGGTGGGCCGAACTGCATCCTTCCAAAATTTCACATGTTGAAGTTCTAACTCCCAATACCTCAGAACATGACTTTATTTGTAGATAATTAAGATATAATGGAGTCAAATTGGTGGACCCTAATCTGATATGACTGGTGTCCTTCTAGGAAGAGATTAAGACATAGACACACAAAGAGGAAGGACCATGTGAAGACACAGAGAGAAGATGGCCACCTACAAGCAAGGATGGAGGCCCTCAGAGGAAACTAGCCCTGCCAACAACTTGATCTTGGATTCGTAGCCTCCAGAATTGTGAGAAAATTAATTTCTGTTGTTTAAACCACCCAGTCAGTGGTAATTTGTTAAGAGAGTCCTGGCAAATGAATACACCCAGGGCTGTATGCATGCTCAGGAAGAACCCAGAGAGACCCTGAATTCTCAACTCTGGGGGCCTTTGGGCCCTGTGTAAATAGGAGGTAAAGGCTAAGGCAGATTTGTCAACTGCCTGACTCAAAGTTGAAGCAAAACCCCATGAACTCAGGACCCCCAGCAAATACTATGAGATTTATTGGTCCTGGGAATTAAAAAAAATCCCTGTCCAATTATTAGCTGATCTCTAAGCTAAGTGAAAAGATATCGCATAGTCATATACGATAAATAATATAGACTTTACAGAATTTGTTCAGAAAAGTCAATTACTAGGCAAAGACCGTAAATCAGCTATTTTAAATACATTCAAAGAGCTAAAAGAAACCATGCCCAAAGAACTGGAGAGAAAGTATGACAATAATATCTCACCAAATACAAAATACCAACAGAGAGATAGAAATTACAGAAAGAACAGCAGAGAAATTTTGGATTTGAACGGTAGAGTAACTAAAATGCAAAATTCACAGGAAGGCTTCTTTTAGTTTCCTCTGACTGCTGTAACAATTTACTACAAACTGGGTGGCATAAAACTGCGGAAATTTATTTTCTCAGAGTTCTGGTTGCCAGAAGTCTGAAATCAGTTCACTGGGCCCAAAACAAGATGTGAGGAGGACCATGCTCCCTCGGAGGTTCTAGGGGAGACTCAGTCCCTTCTTATTCCAGCCTCTGTTGAACGCCGGCATTCCCTGCCCACGGCCACATCACTCTAATCTCTGCTTCTCGGCCACACTGCCTTCCCTCTTCTGCCTGCCATCAAATATACCTCTGCATCTCTCTTCTAAGGATACATGTCACTGCATATAGGGCTGACATGGATAACCTATGATAATCTCCCCAATTCAGTGCAAAATGTGAGAGAATGCCAATTCAGCGTACATAGTTAACTATAATTTTTTTTTTAAAGTAGGGAGACACAGTATTACTGGTTCAGAGCCAGGTAAGTTGGTTTATTTGTTGGTGAAAGAATGTACTATTTTCTGACAACTGAAAGGAAGGGTTTTGCAAAGGAAATACAGGGAATAGTTTAGAAGCAGTAATATGTAGCTAGGAGAGCTCTGACAATGCCTTCTTCTGCCTGCTGTTCTTGGGCCATGGAAAGTGGACAAATGCTGCTTAAGAGGGCAGGTAAAAGTTACTTAAAACCAGATGGTAGAAGAAAGTTCTGGAGTTATTGAGAGGAGAGGAGCGTTGTTTTTCCTTTCATGATGATGATGATGATGACATTAGAATAAACTTTCCAGGGATCAGCATGGCAAGGAGTTCAACTGACCAGTAATAATCAGAGATAAAGGCTTACAAAGTAATATGGAACCAGAAGAATAGGGAGAGAAGGAGCTTCTGTTTAGAGAGAAAGAAAGAAAGACAGAATGAAAGTTATTGAGAAGATAAGTGATTCAGAATGTCCAGAACTAGATATATCCTCTAGAACAGGGCAAGAGTTAATAGGTGCTGTTAACTGTGATACTATACTTTCAGAAATATTGTTCTCACATTACCACTGATATTGGATTTTACCATTGTGATTATGAATTACTGAATATATGTGTGTGGTAGACGATTTAATGGTGATGGCTCTAAGGTTTATTTTCCCTTCTTATTAAACATTCTGGCAGGAGGAATTTAATAACTTGATACTGCTGAGAGTGACCACAAAGGTTCAGGGTTTGGCGAGGCTCTAAGTTGAGTGACAGAGCTGGGAGGACGTGGTACTGACAATCGCAGGAAGTAACGTCAGGTTGAATATAAATATTCCAAACAGATGTGTGTTCAGAAAGCCTGCTTCACTTTTCTGAGCAAACTCTGTGGATAAAAAGAATCATTTGATATTAGCAAGTAGGCCTAGACCTTCTGGGACCAACCTAGGTAAATGAGGAGCTGGTCGGGGGTTCAGTCATTTGTGGGCTTCTAGGATGAGCAGCTGCAGAAAAAGGAAAATGTTTGAATGAAAAAAATACAATAACCCTTTAACTTTCCTGGACACAGGTTCTCATTCCATAATAGCCGACTGCACAGACCACATTTATGGTAATTTCTCAAACTCCCTGCACAAATTTTAGGTCTGAACAAAATGTACTGTGTATGAATGACACCAAGTGAAAGCAGAATGAATTGAACTGAGTATGTTACTAATATAGGAAGCACTCACTCTAATTGAAGAAAAGAACATTGCTGTTTAACCTATAGGACCGAAGTTTTATTACTGTTGAGAACAATTCTTAAAACTTGAAAGGTGATGTTCTTTTCCTCTATAAAAGCAATAAGAATTGTATTTCACAGCTGAACTTTCATATTTTCTTATGTCTGAACAACTTAGGATAATTTTAGCTAAAAATTGCAATCAGAAATCAAATTTGGATAAATACAAATTTTGGAAGCCTAATAATTTGGAGTGGCTTTGTTTTCAGACTTAACTCAAATATTGTCACTACTGAATACATGTGAAAAATTATAAATTCTGACTGTAAATCTATAAATACCTATCTGTCACTATGATAATATTCACTATACAGTATATAAACCTTTTTTTTGTTTTAGTGTTTTCAAACCGTATTTTTTTGTGTGTGTGTGGTACATGGGCCTCTCACTGTTGTGGCCTCTCCCGTTGCGGAGCACAGGCTCCGGACGCGCAGGCTCAGCCGGCCATGGCTCACAGGCCCAGCCGCTCTGCGGCATGTGGGATCTTCCCAGGCCAGGGCACGAACCCGTGTCCCCTGCATCGGCAGGCGGACTCTCAACCACTGCGCCACCAGGGAAGCCCCAAACTGTATTTTTTTGTTTTATTGAACTTAAAGTTTTGTTTTTTTGTTTTTTTTTTTTTGCTTAGCATTTTTATTTTCTATTTCTAGGTAACAACTGTTAGGAAAACTTTTTCTTTGGGTAAAATCTGTATTATTTTTTCTCATTTGCAGCTTGGTTGCAACAAAGGAAACAGATAGTGCAAGGTCTCGAAGTGCCCCAATGTCACCTTCTGACTTTCTGGATAAATTAATGGGAAGGACGTCGGGGTATGATGCAAGAATCAGACCCAATTTTAAAGGTAATTGTTTTACTTACTACAATATATGACATGTGTTTTATTTTTTATTATGTTTTAACATCTTTATTGGAGTATGATTGCTTTACAATAGTGTGCCAGTTTCTGCCCTATAACAGAGTTAATCAGCTATACATATACATATATCCCCATATCTCCTCCCTCTTGCATCTCCCTCCCTCCCACCCTCCCTATCCCACCCCTCTAGGTGGTCATAAAGCACCGAGCTGATCTCCCTGTGCTATGCGGCTGCTTCCCACTAGCTATCTATTTTACATTTGGTAGTGTATATAAGTTCATGCCACTCTCTCACTTCACCCCAGCTTACCTTTCCCCCTCCCCATGTCCTCAAGTCCATTCTCTACATCTGCATCTTTATTCCTGTCCTGCCCCTAGGTTTGTCAGAACCTTTTTATTTTTTTAGATTCCATATATATGTGTTAGCATATGGTATTTGTTTTTCTCTTTCTGACTTACTTCACTCTGTATGACAGATGATTAAACAAGATAAATTTTCAAATTGATTTCCCCCCAAATTCTAAAGCTTATTTCCAATAATCCACCAAGCACTATATTGGTCAAAGATATGCCTTAAAAGAAGAAATATATTCTCATGTTAATAGCTCTCACAATTAGTCTTCTTTTGACCATACAACATTACATTAGTTTGTGTACAATCTCATGATTTGATATTTTTATACATTATGAGATGATGATTGCAATGAGTTTAGGTACCATCTGTCACCATACAAAGTTGTTACAACATTGTTGACTATATTCCCTATGCTGTACATTACATCGCCATTGACTTATTTATTTTACAGCTGGAAGTTCATAACTTTTAATCTCCTTCACCTATTTCAGTCATCACCCTACCACCTTCCCCTCTACTCCCTTGTCTATTTTCTTTCTCTTTTAAAAAATGTGCCTGCTGAATCAAATGAACTAATTTAAAGTGGATATTATATATGCTTTCCCTTCCAATTTGTCAAAAACCAGGAATTAATACTGTGAGGTTTTAGGGGCATGTCTATCAATAATGTGATATTCCACTAGTCTAATTTTTTTGAAAAAAAATAAAGGAGCAAAATTAACTATATATTTTTTAAAAAAGAATAGGAACAGAAATTTGCCAAACAGATGTGACAATATATTACAATAACTTAAATGATTTAGTATTCACTTCTTAATGGATTAAAAAAAAATTTTTTTTTTTTTTTTGCTGTGCTGTGCAGCATGCAGGGCCTTAGTTCCCCGACCAGGGATGGAACCCATGTCCCTGCAGTGAAAGCACGGAGTCCTGACCACTGGACAGGGATTAAAATCTTAATGGAAAAAAAAAAAAAAAACCTAGAAAATACCTAGATAACTGATCAGACAATAGGAAAATGTTTTTAAAATATAAAATTGAGAAAAATCTGTATGTTTGACCTTTCAGGAATTTATAAATTTCGTACGAGGAAAACAAAAAATCTTAGTAGAGACATTCTCAGACAATTTGCAGAAGATAAATTAGAATATTCAACCTAATTAACAATCAATGAAGTGCAAATTATAATAATAATGTGACAGCATTTTCGCCTTTCAAATTATCAACATTTAACAATAATATTACTGATAATTATTTCAGTCTCAAACACATTATTATAAAATTTATTTCTGGAATACTGATTTTAAATTTGTGATTGTTTTCACAAGTACATTTACATTAAAACAAAATTTACCTTCCAGACCATAGAAAAGAACAATTATTAAAAAACTATAAAATGACTTTATTAAAATGTAACTTTGGGGCTTCCCTGGTGGCGCAGTGGTTGAGAGTCTGCCTAACGATGCAGGGGACACGGGTTCGTGCCCCGGTCCGGGAAGATCCCACATGCCGCGGAGCGGCTGGGCCCGTGAGCCATGGCCGCTGAGCCTGCACGTCCGGAGCCTGTGCTCCTCAACGGGAGAGGCCACAACAGTGAGAGGCACGCATACCGCAAAAAAAAAAAAAAAAAAGAAACTTTGTATTTGCTCTTTTATATACTGCTAAGTTTGAAAAACTCTAGATGTAGACATTTTTCTTTAAACAAAATTATGATACTTATTTGTACTATTTTGTATCATTTCTCTAAAATAAGTACACCTTTTAAAAATCCTGTTTGTTTGAGAGAAAACACTGCAGTAACAGGCATAAGCCACACAAACTGCAGGAAGGCTGTGTTGCACATTGCCAGCCGGGTGTTATTTTGTATGTTTATCTGTTTGTTGTTTTATGATAATAGTAAAAATCGTGGACCTGAATTGGGTAAAAATTAAATTGTCCAAAAATATTAGTGATGAATAGCCTCAGCAGACCTTCAGCACAATTCTACTTCTTTGAGGCAAACACTCCAAAAGGAAAATTGGTCACTTCCAGTGAGCATCTGTTTAATCTCTTTGATGGCTTTCCAGGCCTTTTACAAAGAAGGTGCTATGAAAGTTCTTTGCACTAACTAGACTGCTAATTGGATGCCTCCATTCTTGCATTCTACCTCTTCTGTTTTTCTTTTCTGCCCGATAATTTCTCTTTTTTTCCTGCAGGAATAATTATGTTTATTCATCTTGTTCACTCTCTTGAAGCCATTAGTTTTCTTGCATGTGATGGAAATGCTTTGTCGTTGAGGAAGGGCTGAGTTGATTTGCCCGGGTGCTGATACATGTTTTGTCTGCTGTGTATGGAGAGAGATAGTTTTCTGCTGTTTCTCTCTCTGGGAAAGGAAATCTGACAGAGATGATACTGCCCTGGGCACAGCTTTGCTTTAGGTGAGTGTTGAGTGGCAAGGCTTTGGTCTGGGGTTCTCCAAATGCCAGAATAGCGATGACTTTCGTTTTGAGGTACTGGCAGGAACCCTGTTTTCCCCAGTTACTTTTTTTTTTTTTGCAAAGAGAAGTTGAATAAATTCTGGGAATCTAATGTATAGCCTTGAGATTATAGTTAACAGTACTCTATTATATAGACTTAAAAGTTCTCACCACAAAAAAGAAACAGTAATTATGTGACGGTGGAGGTGTTAGCTAATGCTAAAGTCATCATCTTATTGCAGTATCAAATCAACACGTTGTACATCTTGAACTTACACAATGTTGTATGCCTTTTATATCTCAATAAAGCTGGAAAAAGAAAACATTTAAAAAGTCAGCATTGCTTACAGAATCATATTATTTCCAATCACCTTAATAAGCTATGTTTGCAAAAGGAAAAAAAAAGTTATGTGCATCCTTCAAACCCATGGAAATTCCAGGCCATCCCGGCTCTAGGGGACTATGAATAAGTGAGCAGGGAGCTTCCTGAGACAGGCGTCTATGGCCTCCCCTGCTGCCCAACCTAACTACCCACCTCCTTTCCTGTGGATGATGACCCTGAACTTTGTGCCTCTTAGCACTTAGCTTCCTTCTCCATGCAGTTCTAATCATCATTTATTTTAGACTTTTCTCTGTTTTGTCTGTCAACCATTTTCTTCTGCCTTCTATATTTTATGTGATTAAACCAGTTCTGACTTTCCTCTCATTCTCTTTGGTGTGATATATCTAGTCTCATTTTTATTCAATAATATCATTTTTATGCATTTGGAGAGAAGAAAACTATGCTCGATCCTCCATCCTGAAATAGAAGTTTCCAGGAATCACTGGAAACTGGAAACCAGTTTAACAGAAAAAAAGCAATTGCATAGAAAATAAAAGTACATCCATAGACAATAAAATATTATTTAACTAGACTGTCTACCAGCTTTTTCTAGATTTTGTTTCTTTCCTTTGACTCTATTGTTTAGGCGCTCAGTTGGTCTTTGATAACCTTAAAACTAATTTGGATTCAGGCAGAAAGTACTCTGTCAGCAATCACCTGTTTGTGTATTCCTCCTATATATTTATTGCATTTTCGTTAGGTTTTATCATTCTGCCTCCAATGACCATTCTCTTTATCTAGAAATAACATTGTTCACCTTCACTATGTCTCTGTGGTTTCTGTCTTTTCATCTGTAATATTTCTCTATATTAATCCTTTTCTCCCACATCACAAGTGCAATTTTCATAGTCTCTTCTGCTATAACTCATTCTATCCCCAGAATGGAATGTGTACCTATTACTCATTTCTGCACATATTTTTTTTCAGGGAAAGTGTTAGAATCTTCTTTATCCATTTTAATTATTCCTATCCATCCAGATACAATGCTTCTTGAATAAAATTCACAGTTATTTTTTGAAAAAACTGTATTTTCTATTTTCATTTTTATGTAATACAAGGTCATTTTAACAAGAAAAATCTCTTAAAAATAAGCCTTTCTCGAAATTGAGTTATTTGTAGTGAGGTGGATGGACCTAGAGTCTGTCATACAGAGTGAAGTAAGTCAGAAAGAGAAAAACAAATACCATATGCTAACACATATATATGGAATCAAAAAAAAAAAAATGGTCATGAAGAACCTAGGGGCAAGATGGGAATAAAGATGCAGACCTACTAGAGAATAGACTGGAGGATACGGGGAGGGAGAAGGGTAAGCTGGGACAAAGTGAGAGAGTGGCATGGACATACATACACTACCAAAAATAAAATAGATAGCTAGTGGGAAGAAGCCGCAAAGCACAGGGAGATCAACTCGGTGCTTTGTGACCACCTAGAGGGGTAGGAGAGGGAGGGTGGGTGGGAGGGAGGGAGACTCAAGAGGGAAGGGATATGGGAACATATGTATATGTATAGCTGATTCACTTTGTTATAAAGCAGAAACTAACACAGCATTGTAAAGCAATTATACTCCAATAAAGATGTAAAAAAAAAAGTTGAAAACTTCAAAAAAAAATAAGGCTTTCTAAAACTGTAGATGAACACCTGAAATGTTCACAGATTTAAATTCTGCACCCTGTATTTTTAGATTTTGTTTGATTCTTTTATTCTTTTTTTTTCAACATCTTTACTGGAGTATAATTGCTTTACAATGTTGTGTTAGTTTCTGCTGTATAACAAAGTGAATCAGCTATATGCATATATATAGCCCCATATCCACTCTCTCTTGCATCTCCCTTCCCCCCCCCACCCTATCCCATCCCTCTAGGTGGTCACAAAGCACCAAGCTGATCTCCCTGTGCTATGCAGCTGCTTCCCACTAGCTATCTGTTTTACATTTGGTAGTGTATATATGTCCATGCCACTGTCTCACTTCATCCCAGCTTACCCTTCCCCCTCCCCGTGTCCTCAAGTCCATTCTCTATGTCTGCATCTTTATTCCTGTCCTGCCCTTAGGTTCATTAGAACCATTTTTTTTTTTTACATTCCATATATGTGTGTTAGCATATGGCATTTGTTTTTCTCTTTCTGACTTATTTCACTCTGTATGACAGACTCTAAGTCCATCCACTTCACTACAAATACTCAGTTTCACTTCTTTTTATGGATGAATAATATTCCATTTTACATACGTGCCACATCTCCTTTATCCATTCCTTTGTCAGTGGACACTTAGGTTGCTTCCATGTCCTGGCTATTGAAAATAGTTCTGCAATCAACATTGTAGTATATGACTCTTTTTGAATTATGGTTTTCTCAGGGTATATGCCCAATAGTGGGACTGCTGGGTCATATGGTAGTTCTATTTTTAGTTTTTTAAGGAACCTCCATATTGTTCTCCATAGTGGCTATATCAATTTACATTCCCACCAACAGTGCAAGAGGGTTCCCTTTTCTTCAAACCGGTGTGAGGTGGTACCTCATTGTAGTTTTGATTTGCATTACTCTAATGATTAGTAATGTTGACCATCCTTTCATGTGTTTGTTGGCTATCTGTATATCTTCTTTGGAGAAATGTCTGTTTAGGTCTTTTGCACATTTTTGGATTGGGTTGTTTGTTATTTTGATATTGACCTGCATGAGTTGCATGTAAATTTTGGAGATGAATCCTTTGTCAATTGCTTCATTGGCAAATATTTTCCCCCAATCTGAGGGTTGTCTTTTCGTCGTTTATGGTTTCCTTTGCTGTGCAAAAGATTGTAGGCTTCATTAGGTCCCATGTGTTTATTTTTGTTTTTATTTCCATTTCTCTAGGAGGTGGGTCAAAAAAGATCTTGCTGTGATTTATGTCATAGAGTGTTCTGCCTATGTTTTCCTCTAAGAGTTTGATAGTGTCTGGCCTTACATTTAGGTCTTTAATTCATTTTGAGTTTATTTTTGTGTATGGTGTTAGGAAGTGCTCTAATTTCATTGTTTTACATATAGCTGTCCAGTTTTTCACACCAAGTATTGAAGAGGCTGTCTTTTCTCCATTGTATACTCTTACCTCCTTTATCAAAGATAAGGTGACCATATGTGCTTGGGTTGATCTCTGGGCTTTCTATCCTGTTCCATTGATCTATATTTCTGTTTTTGTGCCAGTACCATACTGTCTTGATTACTGTAGCTTTGTAGTATAGTCTGAAGTCTGGGAGCCTAATTCCTCCAGCTCCGTTTTTCTTTCTCAAGATTGCTTTGGCTCTTTGGGGTCTTTTGGGTTTCCAACAAATTGTAAAATTTTTTGTTCCAGTTCTGTGAAAAATGCCATTGGTAGTTTGATATGGATTGCACTGAATCTGTAGATTGCTTTAGGTAGTATAGTGATTTTCACAATTTTGATTCATCCAATCCAAGAACATGGTATATCTTTTCATCTGTTTCTATCATCGTTAATTTCTTTCATCAGTGTCTTATAGTTTTTTGCATACAGGATTTTTGTCTCCTTAGGTAGGTTTATTCCTGGGTATTTTATACTTTTTGTTGCAATGGTAAATGAGAGTGTTTTCTTAATTTCTATTTCATATTTTTCATCATTAGTGTATAGGAATGCAAGAATTTTGTGTGCATTTATTTTGTATCCTGCTACTCGACCTAATTCATTGATGAACTCTAGTAGTTTTCTGGTAGCATCTTTAGGATTCTCTATGTATAGTATCATGTCATCTGCAAACAGTGACAGTTTTACTTCTTTTCTGATTTGGATTCCTTTTATTTCTTTTTCTTCTCTGATTGCTGTGGCTCAAACTTCCAAAACTATGTTGAATAATAGTGGTGAGAGTGGGCAACCTTGTCTTGTTCCTGATCTCAGAGGAAATGGTTTCAGTTTTTCACCATTGAGAATTATGTTGGCTGTGGGTTTGTCATATATGACCTTTATTATGTTGAGGTAGGTTCCCTCTGTGCCTACTTTCTGGAGATTTTTTATAATGTATGTTGAATTTTGTCAAAAGATTTTTCTGCATCTATTGAGATGATCATTATGGTTTTTCTCCTTCAGTTGGTTAATATGGTGTTTCACATGATTGATTTGTGTATGTTGAAGAATCCTTGCATTACTGGGATAAACCCACTTGATCATGGTGTATGATCCTTTTAATGTGCTGTTGGATTCTATTTTCTAGTATTTTGTTGAGTATTTTTGCATCTGTTTCATCAGTGATATTGGCCTTGTTTTCTTTCTTTGTGACATCTTTGTCTGGTTTTGGTATCAGGGTGATGGTGGCCTCGTAGAATGAGTTTGGGAGTGTTCTTCCCTCTGTTTTATTTTGGAAGAGTTTGAGAAAGATAAGTGTTAGCTCTTCTCTAAATGTTTGATAGAATTCACCAGTGAAGCCATCTGGTGCTGGGCTTCTGTTTGCTGGAAGATTTTAAATCACAGTTTCAATTTCAGTGCTTGTGATTGGTCTGTGTATATTTTGTATTTCATCCTGGTTCAGTCTCAGAAGGTTGTGCTTTTCTATGAATTTGTCCATTTCTTCCAGGTTGTCCATTTTATTGACATATAGTTGCTTGTAGTATTCTCTTATGATCCTTTCTATTTCTGCAGTGTCAGTTGTCACTTCTCTTTCATTTCTAATTCTGTTGATTTGAGTCTTCTCCCTTTTTTTCTTGGTGAGTCTGGCTAAGGGTTTATCAATTTTGTTTATCTTCTCAAGAACCAGCTTTTAGTTTTATTGATCTTTGCTATTGTTTCCTTCATTTTTCATTTATTTCTGATCTGATCTTTATGATTTCTTTCCATCTGCTAACTTTGGGGTTTTTTTGTTCTTCTTTCTCTGATTGCTTTAGGTGTAAAGTTAGGTTGTTTATTTGAGATGTTTCTTGTTTCTTGAGGTAGGATTTTATTGCTACAAGCTTCCCTCTTAGAACTGCTTTTGCTGCATCCTATAGGTTTTGGGTTGTCGTGTTTTCATTGTCATTTGTTTCTAGGTATTTTTTGATTTCCTCTTTGGTTTCTTCAGTGATCTCTTGGTTATTTAAGAGTGTATTGTTTAGCCTCCATGTGTTTCTATTTTTTACAGTTTTTTTCCTGTAATTGATATCTAGTCTCATAGCATTGTGGTCAGAAAAGGTAGTTGATACGATTTCAGTTTTCTTAAATTTAGCAAGGCTTGATTTGTGACCCAAGATATAATCTGTCCTGGAGAATATTTCACGTGCACTTGAGAAGAAATTGTATTCTGTTGTTTTTGGATGGAATGTCCTATAAACATCAATTAAGTCCATCTTGTTTAATGTATCATTTAAAGCTTGTGTTTCCTTATTTATTTTCATTTTGGATGATCTGTCCATGGGTGAAAGTGGGTGTTAAAGTCCCCTACTATGATTGTGTTACTGTCGATTTCCCCTTTTATGGCTGTTAGTATTTGCTTTATGTATTGAAGTGCTCCTATGTTGGGTGCATATATATTTACAATTGTTATATCTTCTTCTTGGATTGATCCCTTGATCATTATGTAGTGTCCTTCTTTGTCTCTTGTAATAGTCTTTATTTTAAAGTCTCTTTTGTCTGATATGAGAATTGCTATTGCAGCTTTCTTTTGATTTCCATTTGCATGGAATATCTTTTTCCATTCCCTCACTTTCACTCTGTATGTGTCCCTAAGTCTGAAGTGGGTCTCTTGTAGACAGCATATGTACCAGTCTTGTGTTTTTATCCATTCAGCCAGTCTATGTCTTTTGGTCGGAGCATAATCCATTTAAATTTAAGGTAATTATCAATATGTATGTTCCTATTACCATTTTCTTAATGGTTTTGCGTTTGTTATTGTAGGTCTTTTCCTTCTCTTGTTTCCTGCCTAGAGAAGTTCCTTTAGCATTTGTTGTAAAGCTGGTTTGGTGATTCTGAATTCTCTTAACTCTTGCTTGTCTGTAAATGTTTTAATTTCTCCATCGAATATGAATGAGATCCTTGCTGGACAGAATAATCTTGGTTGTAGCCTTTTCCCTTTTATCACTTTAAATGTGTCCTGCCACTCCCTTCTGGCTTGCAGAGTTTCTGCTGAAAGATCAGCTGTTAACCTCATGGGGATTCCCTTGTATGTTATTTGTTGCTTTTCCCTTGCTGCTTTTAATATTTTTCTTTCTATTTAATTTTTGATAGTTTGATTAATATGTGTCTTGGGATGTTTCTTCTTGGATTTATCCTGTATGGGAGTCTCTGTGCTTCCTGGACTCGACTGACTATTTCCTTTCCCATGTTAGGGAAGTTTTCAACTATAATCTCTTCAGATATTTTCTCAGTACCTTTCTTCTTGTCTTCTTCTTCTGGGACCCCTATAATTCGAATATTGGTGCATTTAATGTTGTTCCAGAGGTCTGTGAGACTGTCCTCAATTCTTTTCATTCTTTATTCTGCTCCCTGGCAGTTATTTCCACCATTTTATCTTCCAGCTCACTTACCCGTTCTTCTGCCTCAGTTATTCTGCTATTGATTCCTTCTAGAGTATTTTTAACTTCAGTTATTGTGTTGTTCATCACTGTTTGTTTGCACTTTACTTCTTTCAGATCCTTGTTAAACGTTTCTTGTATTTTCTCCATTCTGTTTCTGAGATTTTGGATTATCTTTACTATCATTACTCTGAATTCTTTTTCAGGTAGTTTGCCTATTTTGTCTTCATTTATTTGGTCTTGTAGGTTTTTGCCTTGCTCTTTCATCTGTAACATTTTTTGTCATTTCATTTTTTTTGGATGGGTGGTGCTGTATTCCTGTCTTACTGGTTGTTTGGCCTGAGCCATCCAGCACTGGAGTTTTCAGGCCGTTGGATAAAGGTGGGTCTTGGTGCTGAGATTCGGCCCTCCAGGAGGCCTCACTGATTAATATTCCCTGGTGTCTGAGGTTCTCTGTTAGTCCAGTGGTTTGGACTCAGAGCTCCCACAACAGGAGCTCGGGCCTGACCTCCAGCCTAGCAACCAAGACCCCACAAGCTGCATGGTGTGGTGCACACACAAACAAAAAAAAAGAAGGAAAGAAAGAAAAAAAGGAACAGTACAATATCAAAGAATAAAAAACAAAATAAAATTAGAAAGATCAAAAATATATTAGGGGCTTCCCTGGTGGCGCAGTGGTTGAGAGTCCGCCTGCCGATGCAGGGGACACGGGTTTGTGCCCCTGTCCGTGAAGATCCCACATGCCACGGAGCGGCTAGGCCCGTGAGCCATGGCCGCTGGGCCTGTGCGTCCGGAGCCTGTGCTCTGCGGCAGGAGAGGCTACAACAGTGAGAGGCCCACATACCGCAAAAAAAAATAAAAATAAAAAATATATTAGGAAAACTAGAAATATAATTGAAACAACTGCAACAAGGTAGAATAAAACCACAAGAGAAAAAAAATGGGGGTTCGGGGGGAACAAGCCAAAAGGAGAGAACAGTAAAGTATAAAGAATAAAATAAAATTAGAAAAATAAAAGATTTTTTAGGAAAAATAAAAATATAAATGAATCAATAAGAATGAATCAACAAGGTAAAACAGAGCCCGAATGTAAAAGAGGAAAAAAGAAAAAAAAAGCCTTGCTAATGGGTGTGGAGTTTAGGTGGGGGGTGGAACTTAGGCAGTGGTGTGGGCCTTAGGCCCAGCTCATTGGAGGGGGTCTCCGAGTGTAGAGGTAGGGCGCCGGGTGAGGGTGTAGTGGCGGGGCTTGGGTTTTGCGTGGAAGGAGGGAGACTCCGAGGGCAGAGAATGACGCCGGGGAGCCCAACAGGCTCCCTGGTGCCTACTAAGTGGACAGGGAAGGCACTGGCCCCGTTCCGTTCTGTTCCTCTGTGCCCCTCCCCCATCACCCCCAGGGTCTCCCCCATCGCTGCTGGACCCCTATCCATAGGTGGGTCCTGCTGGGTGTAGGAATTCCTCCCCTCCCCCAGCCGCCCCTCAGGAGTGCTGTTCCCGTAGGTCTGGCCTTCACATTTGCTCCCCCTTCCCTCCCTCCCACTCCCTCAGGACCCATGCATCTGGAGGGGGCCTAGGTGGGCAGAGGATCACGCCTGGCATCTCAGCAGGTTCCTGGGGGCCCAAGTGGGCAGGGGAAACCTGGCCATGCTCCTTTTTGATCCTCTGCCCTCCCAGTCGTCCCCCAATTTCCCCCTTCGGGCATGGGATCCCTTCCCCTCCCCAGCCTCCCCTCAGGGACGCCAGTCCTGTCCCGCCTCCACTTCTCCTCCCCTCACTCCCACCACACTCCACATCCTACCCAGTTGCTGGGGGTTCCTCCCGTCCCCTGAGCTGTCCGTGGTCCCACACCGGTGCCTGGTAGGTGCCCTAGTTGTGCAGAGACGAGAATTCCGCGTCCTCCTAGTCTGCCATCTTGACTCTGCCCCTGATTATTTTCTAATATATTCTCTCTGTAGTACTTATTTCTCTTTTTTTTATTTTAAAGCATTCTGAAACTAACAGAAGATTTGCAAGTATAGCACAAACTATTTTTTTGCCCAAACCACTTGAAAGTAAGTTGTTGACCTGATGCCCCAATACTTGGGTGTATCATGCCAAAAAGAACATTATCTTAGATAACCACAGTCTAATCATTGAAACAAGCAAATTAACATGGATATATTGCTACCATCTAATTTGCAGGCTCCCATTCAAATTTTATCAGCCATCTAAATAATGGCTTCACAGCAAAAGAATCCGGTTTAGAATCATGTCTTGTGTTTTACGGGTCATTTCTCATTGTCTCCTTCAGTCCAAACAGAGCCTCATTCTTCCTATGACTGTCATGATCTTGGCATTTAAAAAGATATTATTATTCCTTTATTTAACAGAATATTCCTCGATTTGCATTAGTCTCATGTTTCCTCGTGATTCAATTTAGGTAATGCATCTTGATAGGAATATCACAGCAGTGATGCTGTGTTCTAATTGCATTTTATTAGGTTGTGGACGATGTTAATTTTTTACCATGACTGATGATGTTCACTTTGATTAACTGGCTAAGTTGGTGTCTGCCAGAATGTATCTATATACATACACATATAAGCATAAGTATACATACACATATATGCATAAGTATACATACATATACACACATATGTATATACACACACACACATATATTCATTTAGATCTATGTATTTAATTCTCTATCTGCTGAAAACCATGAGTTCTCCCTGGTATCTCTACTACCATAGATTTATTCTAGTTTCTGAGTCTCCATATTTTAAATCTCTCATTTGACAGTAAGGCTCCCATTATCCTTAATATAATTACATATTTGATCAATATGTAATGAATCTCCCTTGTCTGCTGCCACTCCCTCTCCTGCACAAATTCCTCAGGGTCCTGTTCAAACTCTCACTCCCCATGCAAGGCAGCCCCACTCAGGCTTCAACACTCCATGCTGTGAAATCCTTCCCTGCTGATGTCCTTCTCACCGTGCTGTAGTTGTCCACACTCCCCACAGCCATCCCCAGCGTGGAAGCCTATCTTGTACTGCCCAAGAGAATGGATTTCGGCTACATTTTCAAGAAGGAAAGGGAAGGGAAAGGGAAGAATAAATTAGATCCTATTTTTATGCCATAAATTTCAAACCTTTTTTCAAGTATCTAAAAAAAATCTAAAATATGGATTTACAGCAATCAAATATGCTTTTGTCAATTAAAAAATAAATATCTTTCCTCATGACCTGACTACATAAATATATATATTTATCTAAAATAAAAACAAATCACTAAACAGATTTTTTTGAAATTTAATGTTTTGATTGCAGTCTTATGTCTTTCAAAATGGTGTGGCTTTAAAGCAACATTACATTAAAAGTTTTTTAGAGTCATTTTCATGAACACTTGGGTTATTTTTTTGTCCGTATGTTTATTTGCTCTAGATTTGCCTGGTGAACAATTTTTCCCCAACATGAATAACAATAATGTAACTGCCAAGGCTTTGCATTGTACTTTGCCATTTTGCCTTTGTCCATCTCTGAGCTTAAAAGCCTCGTTCTGTTTCTTTTTTTATTTTTATTTTTTGTGATACGCGGGCCTCTCACCATTGCGGCCTCTCCCGCCACAGGCTCCAGACGCGCAGGCCCAACGCCCACGGCCCACAGGCCCAGCCGCTCCGCGGCACGTGGGATCCTCCCGGACCAGGGCACAAACCCGTGTCCCCTGCACTGGCAGGCGGACCCTCAACCGCTGCGCCACCAGGGAAGCCCCATGTTCTGTTTCTTTAAGAGGCATCTAAAAGAAGACATGCTGCTGAAAACATCTGCAACTACTGTCATTTGCTTTTCAGGCCAACGATGGCTAAGGCAATGAACAATTTTAAAGCACAATTTGCCATATGGATGCTATAGCAGTTATTTGCTCTGTTGCTAAACATAGCAGTATATTAGATGGATATAACAGTTTTTTGCTTTGGCACAGAGA
Source organism: Neophocaena asiaeorientalis asiaeorientalis (assembly GCF_003031525.2). Classification (NCBI taxonomy): domain Eukaryota; kingdom Metazoa; phylum Chordata; class Mammalia; order Artiodactyla; family Phocoenidae; genus Neophocaena; species Neophocaena asiaeorientalis. The sequence goes on along the minus strand of NW_020174929.1, from coordinate 1,579,626 downwards.
AGTACCAGATTGACCAATGACTGCTAAACAGGTGCTCTCTGTAATGGCAATAGAAGATTTACAATCCCCTCTGAGCTTCATTCCCTACAAAATTTTTGAATATATAATATATATTAATAGTGAGGGTAGAAAGACTACTCCAAGACTGCTCCCCTGATCTGACATGGATCAGAATCTTAAAGTGTAGAATATACTGCCTTATAAACTGTATCCACTTCATTCCTTGTACTCTATCTCCACTGTCACTGTCCTTGATCAGGGCCATTGTATTTCCCATCTAAACTGTTAAAATAAATTCCTGTTTTCTCTATGTTTAAGCTTTTGCTATCCATTCAACCATTCACCATGTTGTGTTGGTTTACTACACTCTCATGAACAAGAATCTGTAAAGACTCCTTCATGTTCATAAAGTAAATTCCAAATACCTTGGTATTACATTGAAGAAATTCTATGATCTAGCCCAAGACTATCTTTAAAAACAGTAGACTTTATTTCCAAATTACTTCATACCTTAATGTTTGACGTAGTCCCACTTGTCTATTTTTGCTTTTGTTGTCTGTGCTTTTGGTATCATATCCAAGAAATCATTACCAAGATCAATATAAGCTTTTCCCCTATATTTTCTTCTGCGAGTTTTACAGTTTCAGGTCTCATGTTTAAGTTTTTAATTCATTTTCAGTTAATTTTGTGTATGGTGTAAGGAAGGGTCCAATTTCATTCTTTTACATGTATATATCTGGATTTACCATCACCATTTATTGAAAAGACTGTCTTTTCCCCATTGTGTATTCTTAGCACCTTTCTCAAAGTTCAGTTGACAGTATATATGTGGGTTTTCTTCTGGGCTTTCTATTGTGTTCCATTGGTCTGTATGTCTGTTTTTATGCCAATGCCATACTGTTTTTTTTTGGTTTTTTGTTTTTTGTTTTTGCTGTATGCGGGCCTCTCACTGTGTGGCCTCTCCCGTTGCAGAGCACAGGCTCCGGATGCGTGGGCCCAGCGGCCATGGCTCACGTGCCCAGCCGCTCCGCGGCATGTGGGATCTTCCCGGACCAGGACACGAACCCGTGTCCCCTGCATCGGCAGGCAGACTCTCAACCACTGCACCACCAGGGAAGCCCCGATAAGTCTTTTTTTTAATGCACGCTGATATGACAGCTGTCACATACAATCTAACAAAATTGTTTCGAATGAAGTTAAAGACAACTAAGTGCTACTAGAGCCATCTTATGGAAAAAACCAAACAAACCTTTTGGCCCACCAAATATATAACATAGGAAAAGAATATTAGCTAGTATGAAGCAAAATGTTTTACTATTTTATAAATTCTCCCAAATGATTCAATATTAGTTAATATTTCAACAGAAATTTATGCTTACTATTGACAAACTATAGATTTTAGTAAAATGAGGAAAAATTAAATATTCAATATGAACAGTTTAACTCAAACTTACTGACCCAGTTTTCAAGGATATTGCACTGATATATAATCTTAATTCTAATATTTTGCTTTTTTACATTTTTATGTACATGTTTGAGTTTCTTTTTGAGCAGTAGAAATACTTTAACCTAAACTTTGAAAAATAGTAATAATGAGCAAGTCTAAATCCTAAAATATTATGGACAAAAGCAAAAGAAATACACGTGAGTAAAGATCTCAGTAACACTAGTTTCCTAGAATTATAAACCATTTTAGTATGATCTATGCTCATACACAGAGAATGGGATGTGTTGCATACTGCCATCCCCAAGATGAGAAATATGCAATACAATGGCCACATACCATCAAAGATGCAATTCGATATTTGGAAATGTACTAATATGTTGTTTTAGAGTCACTACTTAATAGCACTTCATAAAATGATTGTATTTTTACATTCTTTAAATTCAAAAGGTAAATTTTAAGTAATAAATTTGAGAGTTAATAGTGGTACACTTGGTTAAAATCTGTCTCATAAATTTGTTTTTCATATTACTAGTTTTCTATCTTAAAAGGAAATGAAACAAACGAGCCAAAATTAAGTGACTAAGATTTGCAGATTTAACCCCAGTAGTAGTATTTATTACCCTAATTATGTTTTTAAAGTTTTGCATGACTATTTGAATATTAACAGGTAAATCAAATTTGAATTTTCTCTCAGGTGATACTAAATATGACTAAATAACAAGTCAGTGTAAGCATCCTTGAACGTGTCAAATAAACCACTTATTTTTCAGTTGAAGGTAATGTCTATTGATTTCCTAACTAACTGATTTAGACAAGTAATAATAGGATTGCTAATGGATAAACCAATCCTTTGGTAGTATTTACAGTTTATACCAATAGTGCTTTATTCAACATTTTATTCCTGCCTAAAGATACTAAGTAATGAATGATATACACTTTTGGTGCACAGATATTGTTTAAATTAACTTCTATGAGAAACATTATTTGGATTGTTAGATCCACAGGTTTTTCGCATTATGTTATTTTCTTGAAAGCCGTCATAAAGAATTACAGGAACTCATAATGAGTTACATTTATATACTATTTATATTTCTCAAAGTACTTTCAAGTATATTATCTCTTTTGATCCTCTTATCAACTCTATGAAATAGGAAAGACCAATGTTATGGGTTCCTTTTTTTCGTGAGAAATTGACCCCAGGCTACATAGCCAGCAATCTTATGGCATTCTACCCTTAATTCCACAAAGCATGGAATTCCATTAGCTTATTCTGTATTAAAATGTTAGCAACTTGATGTCCCACACCTGCTAGAAATAATCTTCCCATAAACCTCAAATCCCAAAGTATTCATTATTGCCTTTCAGTTATTGATGACACTAATCTTGCTTCCCTGTGTAGAGTAGATAATGTCATAAGGAGCAGGTCAGTGAAACCACTGTCCCAAGTGTTGGAATTAAATTTACTTCCAGTTCTCTAATTGATTCTCTAATTAAATGTCTGATAGATATTGATAAATGTAAATTACAAAAAAAAGAAGTAACTTGCCAAATATCTTCATTTGGTATGCATTTGATAACGCAGCTATTATAGGTTATACACACACACAAGCCTTTTTATTTTCTTTGATTTCTAAACCTGATGTTTCACTTTAAAAAGTGGCTGTTGGTGAGGGAGAGGAAGAAGGAGAAACTATGGCTGTATCAATACATCAGAGCCAGGAAACATTTTGGAAGAATAGAAGAGAAATAATTTGTTTCACTCTCTTTTTTTTTAAAGGAGGGGTTGAGAGCGTGAGATTAAAATGATTCTGAGCCTTTCACTAACTTCTCACAAGAGCAGGAACATAAAGAGGCAGAGTGGTGATCAAAACTAATAATTCAATGTATCACAATTCTCAGATTTAAATGATGAAGAAAAAGAAGTTGAGCATTAGGGAGAAAACGGAAAAATAGTGTGGTAAATCAAGGAACTAAAGCAGTAGTGACATGGTTGGGGGGGGCGGGGATGAAAGTCAGTATGAGTACTGTCTCCAGGAAAGGCCACCACCATTGATTAATTGGTTTACTAATGGCCAGGAGTGTTTAAAGATGAAAGGAAGGGGCTTCCCTGGTGGCGCAGTGGTTGAGAATCCTCCTGCCGATGCAGGGGACACGGGTTCGTGCCCCAGTCCGGGAAGATCCCACATGCCGCAGAGCGGCTGGGCCCGTGAGCCATGGCCACTGAGCAAAGATGAAAGGAAGGACAGGCCCAAGAGCCTGCTGCAAGAAGACAGGGTAGAACCTTAGAAATGTTGCTAAGGGAATATTTGAGAGAGTAAACATGAATTAAGGATAAAGTGAATTAAGATAAATGTTTCTGGAAAATGAAAAATAGACATAAAATATCAGGAAGAAAACCTGCAGAATTTTAGATTTAACAGATAATCTTCATCATCATCATCATCATTTGACAAATGCAGATGCAGTTTTTCTTTTTATCATTTGGAGAAATGAAAATTATCCCTGATGGAATGAGAAATTGGTCTTAGTTCTTATCTCACAATGTTTCTGAGGCTATTTGAAGAATAGTCAAAGTAAACTATTATTTTAATCACAGCCACCACTTGTGCTGCTCAGGCTGCTTACTGCCTAGTGTGAGGGAACTGTTCGTAGCTACCCATGCAGCGCACAACCTGCACAACCAACATACATGCCTCTAAGTGTAAAAAAGAAAACAAACTACATTAATAAATGATCTTGGAAGAGTGGTGGATTAGGAGGTATAATGTCCTTGTTCAGGTCATATATCTGCTAGCTCCTAGCTGGATGGCATTATTCAAATTAATCAACCTCTTTGAATCCCAGTGTGCTTATTAGCAAAATGGTTATAATAATATTTACCTTCCAAACCTTACACAGTTATCTGAGTTAAAGAATGTTTCATAAAATTTCAATTTTTCTAGAAATGCACATTATTATTTAAAAGATTAATGCAACCATAAAATAATTGTGTTTCCAAATATTTGGACTGTAATATTTTTGAAGAGACAGCATGGCATACTATATCATGTAAGCTACAGTACCACAACTTGAAGTATCTGTTTAATAACTGAACTATTTTGTTTTTGTTAAATGGATAGTCATAATGTTACCATCTGTGAAAAATATTTTTGTTTATGCTAATTTGTAATTCTAGATTTAAGCAATCTCAGTGGTCCCCATTCTCCATAATATATCTTTTAGAAGATTTTTGTTTTCCCAGTGCATTGATTCTCAGTTATGATAGAGAATATCAAGAGTTTATAAACTGTAGTGGGTTGCCAGTTTGAGTTAGAGAGAAGTGACATAGAGAGCAGAGGTATTCTTACTCAAGACCCTCTGGTCCATTCATAGTCTACCTTGCAGCTCATTCTCTTTTCAGGACTTATAGATGTTGGAAAGCTCTAGGAGTCTCTCTTCAGCTCTTTTCGCTTTACTATCCATTCTCAGGTTGTCTCAGCTATTCCCATGGCTTTAAAAAATTTACATACAGTTTTACAGATTTATAGTCCCAGGGCTGAATTCCCCATGACCTAGACTTAGATCTCAAATAGCTCTGCCACATCTTTGTATGTCTAATCTACATCCATCCACCTGTCTATCTGTCATCTTCATATGTTCCATCTAAGCTTGTTCCTCCCTAGATCTTCCCTATTTTTCTTATAGTACCATAAACCCCTAGTTGCTTAAGGCCAAAACTGTGTCATTCTTGACCCTTTTTTTTCCCTCTCACCCCCATCCGATCCATCCGCCAGTCCTATTGGTTCTACTCTAACGTATATCCCTTATCATGCCCTGTAAAATGCTACATGATTGGATTCCTCGCCACTATTTCAAGATCATTTATGTAAAACAGGCCTTTTCATGTATCACTCTTCATAGCACAAACGCCTCCTGGAAATTATATTTATCTGTTGATCTATTTATTGTCTCTCACCCTTATTAGAGAAGGATTTTTTTTCAGTTTTAATCCCAGTTCCGTACCTAGAATGCTACCTGATACATTTTAGACACTCAATAGTACTTGTGAACGAATTAAATCATAGCCATAGTATAAATCCATCAGTAGAAACAGGCTTGGAATCATGGGAATCAGATTGACAGCTGCACATGACCATCAGTGTGTTAGTTGTGCTTTCATAAACACATTCTTCACTTATGAAACACATTCTTGCCTTTCTTTTGAATACAGAGAGCCAAAAATGTCATATTGATTCAAAGAAATAAATTGTACCTATTTTCAACTCAATACAATTCTATAAGAATGAAAGTTCTCAAAACAAGGCGAGGAAAAATTTTTTGTTTTTATTTGAACTGTCCGCCTCTCCAACCATCCTTCCCTATCTCCTGAATTTTTATATTTAGGAACATATTTTGTCTTTCTTCCCATAGTCAAAAATGATGTTCAGACTTGAAGGTAGTGATCTTGAGTATTATTATGCCAAATCATTCCAAATTATGCAATAGCCAAAGCACATAAAAATATGTCATGGTAATAAATCTGTTTCCCTACTCTTCATAATGTCTTATTTGCCCTAAAAACTTTTCAGACCATAGCATAATAAATGAACTTTCCAGTGTGATTTGCATATCTCTCACCACAAAAGGAGTGTCTGTTTCAAATCCTAAAGTTGTATTTGATATATTTAAATGATCTCAAATAATAATCTTCAGAGTTGTCCTGACCTGACTGATAATGAATTTTATAGTCCACCATAGTGTTCATTTGCCTGGGTCTGCAATAAGTTAATTACCAGGAAATATAAGAAATGTGCTGTTGCAAAATCCCTGATTTCTCTCTTCTGAATTTATTTGAATAATTACTAAAGTATGTCTCTTGTTTTCAGGCCAAATTTAATCTCCTAATCATAGAGCTTGTACCTCCTCCCATATTTTATATGTTGGTTGATTGGACCTTCTTTCATCCGGACACCCAAGCCAGAAGAGTCATTCCTTAATGCTCAGATCCCCTTCACTTCATATATCAAATGGGTCACCATATCCTCTCGGTTCTGCTTATAAAATATCTCTGACATCTATTCCCTTTTCTCTACGACTGTGACCTCTTTGAAAGATTAACCCATTTGAGCCTCACGGAGTTGTATTGACCTAGCTTCTGACTGCACCACCCCTTCCTCATAAAACCAGAGATGGGTCAGCTCAGAATCATGTCCTGAAAGGCACTAGGATTTGGGAATGGTTGGTCATCCTGTTACTATACACTCAATTGCAGACATGCTGCTTGAGGTAGGAGATTCTACAAAAAGAGTATAAATTGTGATACCAGACAGGCAGGGTTTCAGATTCTGTCTCTTCTTCCACCACTGCTATTATCTTGGGCAAGTTCACCTCTTTGGAACTTAGCTTAACCATATTTAACTTTGAGTTAATAAATAATTCATACTTCATAGGGTTGTTGTGAAAATGAAATAAGATTATGTATGCTAAACGACACTTCCTGGCATGTGTTGTAATGTCACCATATGTTAGTTCTTATCTTGCATTCTCCTACCACTTCTAGGCATCATCATATGCTATCCAGAGCACACCTGCAGAAACCCTGCGTGCTTTCTCGGCCCTCTTGTACTGATATCTTTTGGGTAGCAAGGATTTCTTTATTTCCCTCAGCCAGAAAAAGGGAACCTGAATGAGACTCTGTTCTGTATCAGGGAACCTGTTTTTATACTTCTGCAAATCCTCATTCTAGAATAGCTGGAAACTATTTCTCTTCCTATTATTTTCTTATTTTAATATGTATTAATGACTGTCCCTAGGTTACAAGCAAAATTATAGATTTCTTAGCCTTCTGTACTCTATCCTTCTATATTTTTACAAACTCCGCTCTGACACTTATACTTTTTAGCGCTTTGTCAACCTTTGCCTCATCTCAGGAAGTCAGTTTTTCCTGGCTTAGTGTTCCCATTGCACTTTGAAAAGTCTCTATAAGCATATATCCTGTCATATTGGTACTATCTGTATACTATTTCTCTTACGCACTATCATATAAATTCCTTGAATGGATGACAGTACCACAGCACCAAGAATGTGCTTGAAGGTCCATAGCTAATTAATAGATAATAGAATGTGTTACTATCATTATTTCTATTGCCCTTACCTATTTAAAGAATTTTCTTTTCCTAGATTTTCTTTGTCAAACCATGCTACATTTTGTGTTCTATATCATAAACAAATATGATTTTTATGCAAACACTATTTTCATATAACTCTGAACACCAAGATTTTAAAACCTAAACTAATACTCCAATATGTGTGCTTCTCATTTGCACGAAAATAGCATTCTGCAATTGAGATTTGAAAGCTGAGAAATTTCAAATCCCTGTGTAAAAAAAACTTAGAAAAATTAATCATATTTTAGTCAGTTTATTAAATAACTAAATTGGAAAGCAATGAAGCATAATTTCAACAACCTTCAAAATAAACACTCACCTTTTACTCCCAAAGTTCTTTCATATTGCACTTCGGTGCCAAAAAATACATCCCTACCATGATAGCCCTGAGAGAAACACCTTATTTGGGAAAGAATGAGGAGGAGATGTAGGAATATCTGGCATCGAGTTATTGTACCATATTTAACCTCAGGGCAGCCATGCCAAAAGGGACCACACATTCCCAGGATCTATATCCCTCTCTCCTAAGGTAACTTAATGAACTTCTGCGGTTTCCTGCACAGGCTCTTCATCACTGAGGTGTAAATGTCAGAGACAGGAGAGCATTTAACATCTAGCCATTAAGCCTACTCTGCAGTAGATCTAGACCAGAAGTTATGAAGATTTCTATAATGCCATCTGGGAATGGGAATAGGAAGGTAACTGTACTGTCTCTTCCCATATTTGTGATGTTTCATAGTATTATATTATTTTCAGATCCTTCTGTAAATTCTGTCTCATCTCTTAAGAAATGGTTTTCATATGTCTCTACATTCTTCAGTTTGTACATAAGAATTTTAAAAACCTACTTTGTAAAATAACTGACAAAGTGGGGAACTTGTACTCTCTGACATAACATGAGCTGAGAGTGTCATTTAAGTTCGATTAGTTAAGCATTAAAAAATATTAATCTCATGCCTAGGGAAAGATAAGAATATTTTTAGGCCTTTTCATTACTTTAAAAGGAATTTTATAACAAATTCAGTTTAAGTATAAATACAACTCAATTATCTGTAACAATGATAATGGAAAATTGAAATCTACAGATAATCCAACATTTTATTTTAAAAGAGCACAGTAAACCTTTGTTCCCGATGAGCTTCTTTTTTTTTTTTTTGCGGTACGCGGGGCTCCTCACTGTTGTGGCCTCTCCCGCTGCGGAGCACAGGCTCCGGACGCGCAGGCTCAGCAGCCATGGGTCGCGGGCCCAGCCGCTCTGCGGCATGTGGGATCTTCCTGGACCGGGGCACGAACCCGTCTCCCTTGCATCGCAGGCGGACTCTCAACCACTGCGCCACCAGGGAAGCCCCTAGGGAAGCCCCTAATGAGCTTCTTAATATTGCTCAGAACTGAGAATTAATTTGTGTAGATTCTATCTTTTTTTATTTGACACCTCCCCCATGGAGGAGGGGCCAATCAGCAGTAAATTAGACACTAAGTAGAGAGCAAGGGAAATAGTGTGAAATCAAGACCAAAGGACTTGAATCAACCACAAAATTCATATCTAATGCTTGAAAATTTAAAATAAAATAAATCTTCATTTTGACTTTATAACAGACATAGACTTTCTGAGAACGAAATACAAAACATTTTGAGTGTGTAGATTTTCATTTGAAAATATAGATTAATACTTTGATTCAACTTTCTGGATCAAACAGTGAAAATAATTACTTCATATTTTATCAAATCCATTTCTTCCCAAGCAACAAAAACAAACAAACAAGCAAACAAACTCTCTGTTTCCATTCTGGATTTTTCAAGCGCTGTTCATCAACAGAAAACTATTTGTAGATGTGGTCCTGTTTCAAAGGTGGACAGATAATGTTTTTTATTTGTTGTCAAAATCAGCATGCAAAAAATAAATAAATAAAAAGTCAATAAGGTCTGTCCTGGTGCTGTCTTTCGTTCTGCCTCTCCGTTTGAAAAGGCTTACCATGCAACCTGCCAGTACAGTAGATCATACATAACAGCAGCAGCAAGTAGATTCCTTTACAGCCTCATCAACACTTCCTTCTTCCTTCAGTTTTGTCTCCAAATGCTGAGCTTTTGGTTGGGTGACTTCATGAAAAGTATTCACTATTTCTAAAAGGATTCATTTTTCACGCATTATTTTTTTGAGGCTAAGTAACATTCTATATTTGTATATAACATGAAGAATCTGAAATGCAGCATTGAAATTGTCAAATGAAGCATATGATATGTTGGATGTGCCAAAAGAAATTGTCACCCTTCTTAATAAGCTTAAAATCTAAATCCTCCAAAGTTGGCCCAGGGCAAAATCCTCCATTCCTGAGGAGGATGTACCCTTACAATGGTACCCCTTACAATTATTGTCTTGGGATTTCCTGTTTCCTTAGGGATCTCTTGATTACATCCCCACTTCCACACTGGCTTGAGTGGGACAGAGAAATGCTGCATCTAGGTTTGCAAACTTGCCTTCTATTAACTAAGCGTGTAATTACCACTGTTTGTTGCTCCACATAAACAAGGCACACTGTTTTTCTCATGGAGGTAATATGCAGGTCCTCCTCTGGAGAAATAATCATTTATTTAAAGTGTTTGTAAAAATAATGCTGGAGACTTCATTAATTAATCAAAAGTGTATACAATTTATAAATACTTAGGAGATTACTTATATCCTCAGTTAAAACCAATAATTAATATTGGCAATAGAAGTGTAAATATGATCTCAATGAAATGACTAACCACTATTCCTTGTTTAAGATTTTTAACCTGGAAATAGTCTTTAGTCTGACATATACAATTGTATTCCCCTAATTTAAGCAAACTTGACCTTTAGTCTTATTTACAAAATAGAGTCCCGTTATTAAATTTGCAAACGAATTTTTCATTTTGAAAATAGTTTGGCAGAGCACAAAAACCCATATTCTCGCTGGGCATTCAAATGTTTAATGTAGACATAAGTCTTCCGTACTATATTTGTTACTCTAGAGTACAATCCTAGAGGGTTTGTGAGCCCTTTGAATTTATATGTAAAAATGTACATCTTTGTATATATCATTTTGGGGGAAAAGGTAAAACAGCTTTTCTCAGAACCACAGCATAAAGTAAAATCCATTCATTGTGTGTAAGTTCATCTATATGTATGGGTTTTTAGATAATGAAAAATACCCATGTGTATTGACTCAATGAAGTGCAGTATGAAGAATATCAATGAGTCCATCAGCATATGCACATAAGTGTATTTTTAGAATAGGAATACTCTTGGTCATAACATAAATGATATGTATTACAATGATACAATTTTATTATTCACTAGCTCATTTTATGCTCTGGTTTATCATCATAAAAATATTAATTTCTCATGTTTTCTCTTCTTCACTTTATAGAAAATATTCTTTTATTGATAGAATAAATAAATGTCTTGAAATTAGTGTCAGCAAAGTAGATTCAAGAAGATCTGTTTAATGTGTATTTAGTGACATCTCACCGAATCTTGGTTACCTAAAAATAGAGAAAAATATTTTGGATGTTTAAAAAAATGAATGTGCAGAAGTAGAAGAGCTGCAACTGGATGGACTTGCTCCAGATAATTTAAGTTGTGTAAAGAAGTTCCTGGGTGAATGTTAGTATCACTTAACAAAAATGCTTTGCTGTGGGTTCTTTTTTGAATCAATGCTAATGGCATATATATTGACATTTGAAATAGAAGTGAGTATTAAATAAATATTACATATAAATAACTATTAGATACAGTTCCATGAAAGAAAGGACTGTATCCTATTCAGTGCAGTATTCTCAGAGTCTGACATTCCATCAATAGTGGCTGAATGAGAAAATGATCAATTAATTAATCAATATTTGCTATAAATCCATAGATATCCTTCTGGTTCCTTCTAGTAGTAAGAGCAATGCGTGATCTCAGCATAGTCTAAAAAACTCTTTAGATGTTCTTATATATATGAAAATAATTTACTAATATGATGGACAAGCATTATGATACAGAAAAGTGATAACGTAATTGGGTGAACAAAACATTTTGACCTACAAAATACATAATGGTGATAAAAATATTAGTAACTAATTTTCATAGAGTCCTTGTACATTAAATGTATTAAAAAATTATTTAAGATATGTTAACAAGGCAAGGGTGAGTGCTTTTAATATCTAACCTGCCCATTCCAAATTATTTAATAATCTAGAGAATGTGCTTTGTTAAATTTGCTATTTGCTATTGATGAATAGTCCAGACTTCGTGAAGTTACCTGTTAACTTGTAGATTTCTTTTCTAACACAGATCAAAATAATTTCTATCCAGGAGAAAAATAAATCCAACTGTTATGGATTGGTATCCTACAGGACATTAATCAGTTTTATATCTTACCTAGAAATCTTGTACTAATAATGTTTCAAAATACCTATAGATACCCAGATCCTCAAAATCCTGTGAATTAGCCTTGCCATCTGATTAGTTTATTCATTAATTAATGAGCTGAATAAAACCTTTGACACGTGTTTATTTTATATTTGTGTAAGAGTCATACTGTTAACTTTTTGAAAATTATACTTAAACAATGTATTATTGTTATCTTCACAACCACATAAAGAAGGTACTAAAACCATCCCCATGCACTGTTATTATTACTAATAGTACAGTGGGTACTATTGTCATCCCTATAAGGAAACTGAAAATTGGGGAGGTTAAGTGACTTGTCCAAGGTCACACAGGTAGTAAGATTACAGACTCTGTAATATCATAAGCCTGTGCTCTTAACCACTGGAGTGACAGCTGCCCGGAGGCTAGAAGAACACTCACATTGAATAAACTGAAGCTTAATGCCTTGTCTTGCATGAGTCTTAAAAGCATTTTGAAAGGCAAAGTGAATTTATAAAAGTACTTCCTTCATGAAGTGAATGTGAGCATAGAAACTATATATATATATATATATATATATTATGTATATGTATAATATGTATGGTATATATATATATGCACACACATACATAGATATATATAAAGAAACACTCTTGTAAGAAATGTCATCATAGTGCATTTTTTGCAACTGAATTCATAATAAAGGCAAAAGCCTTTGACCCATTCAGAGAATCAAGCTACATCTTTGTCAGCCCCAGGGTTTCACAGTTGACATTACCAAGAATTACTATTGAAGCAAAGTAATGACGTTTGAAAGTTATATTTGAGATAATTGAAACTTTTGTCAAGAGTCCCAGGAATGAAAAGCCTTCTGGATAGCGGATGAATAGAGAAAATATTTGCAAGCTTTTGTTTTCTTTGTTTCTTGTTTTGTTTGTTTTAGTCTTCAAACTGGTAAACTTCCAACTGTTGTAACAGGGTTTGTGTCTTAAAATTACCATTTCCTTACCTGAACATTTTTATTTAGTATGTGAGGGCCTGATCAACAACACCTTTTCTTCAGCTGTCAAGGAAGGGCCACATATGAGAGAGTTTGCATCTTGTTTAGACTTTTTAAGCTGCAAAGGGTAGCAGTCACTTGGTCTTTGTCCGCAGTGTTCTTTATTCTGGCCCTAAACTGCTTGGAAAATTGCCACTATTTCCATTGGCGGGCTCTACTTCCTTTGAGAGTTGTTTTTTAATAAAGGTATATAGAGCAAATAGGCTTTTGCCTCTCTTAAGTGTCTAGAATGTTCCCAAACTGGAACTAGGGAAAAATTAAAAATAAAAGCCTTAAATGTTTTCCTCTTAAAGTCATTTCCCAAGTGTTGTCCCTAAGCCTGCTATATGAAAATAACCTCATCTACCTGTTTTTTAAAAAATGCATATATCTTGGCCTCATTCCTCATCTACTAGATCAGAAAATCTGATCTGGGATCAGGGAAACAGTATTTCAACAAGCAACTCTGATGACTCCTTCACCTTATAAAGCACTGTCTTTAAAAAATATTCTTTTTATTTTTATACAACTTGGACTTTTACACAAATTCTTACCTTTTTACTCTGAAAAAAGCATCTATTTGCATTTTAACAAGTAACTTAGGAATCAGAGCTTACTTGTTAAATTCTGAGTAATTTTAAAGGAAAGTTAATTTGTTCTATTTTGAAAAATATATAGACTGGCTACTCAAGAGAATATTTTATGTATAGCAAGAAACTACTTAGTAGAATGAGTATCCTAACTGTTATAAATTATCTGATAGTCATCTTCTCAATTTGATGGCTGTATTTCTGGGACAGAGATGATATATTTGAATATAAAACCCAAATTAGGATTCCTCTAATCCATAAAGTACATGTGATATGTGATTGCATTTCTAAATTAGAATTGTAAGATGTTGTGTGTGTGTGTGTGTGTGTGTGTGTATGTGTGTGTGTGTGTATGTATGGATGGATGGATGTATACATACACATAAGATATGCAAAATACATATGTATGTATGTGTGTATATATATATATACACACATATATATACAAATTCTAATATAAACATGAATATATTCACACATATCAAAAATTAAAACAACTTGGACTTAAAATCAGATATTATTTTAGGAAAGACATTTCCCTTTTTTCCAAAACTGAGATATTTCTGATTAGTCTGTTATCATTTGTTTGTTCAGGCCTGGGAAAATCAACATGAGGTGGTGCTTATGAACTTCAAGGTCTAAATCATACAGATCCAGGTTTGTATTACATCTCTACTACTTAATAGCTGTGATGCTCTCAGCAAGTTAATTACTTTTTCTAGGTCTGTTTTCTCATCTATGAAATAATGGTACTGATAGTGTCTACTAGATAGGGATACCAGGACTAACATTGTACCTTGTTCCTAGCAAGCAGTGGAGATGCATCAAGCATACTTAACTATATGTAGAATTTTATTATTTCGGTGACTTATGGACAAATGACTTTTAATGAACAACTTTGCAAATGTACAATATTCTTAACATTCTGTGAAGACCGAAAGCAAGTCTTTAATACACACTATTTTTTTCTATTTTAGATTGTAAGTGGAAATTTTTAATGTTGGTAAATCACAGACTTTATTACAATAATAGAAAAAATTAAATCATTTCTTTCAATGGCTTATAGAGTTCTTGGAAATTTAAATAACATATCAGCTGCTTTACAAGAGTGCCCTTAAGAGGCTCAAGCAGTTTTCTGTAGTATTAGTAAAACAATTTTATAACCAACTTGAGAATGTGTGTGTGTGTGTGTGTGTGCGTACTTGCACAGACATGTGTTTTGGCAGGGAGAATTATGTTTCATTAGCTAAAATGTCTTTGATTTTCAAAATTCATTAAAAAAAATCCATACCAGAATGAATAGTGTTATGCCAATGTTATCTTAGAGTCTTTACTCTTTTTATTTGTAGAGAATCTATGTTTAATAAATGTTAAATTATTGGAGAAAATTAATAGATAAAAATAGACAATAATAGTTGTTAACATTTGTATATTTCTTTAGCCTTTACAAAGTAATTTCTATTTTCTTTTAATTTCCTTCCTTCCTTCCTTCCTTCCTGCCTTCCTTCCTTCCTTTCTCTCTCTCTTTCTTCCTTGGGCCTTCATTCCTGTGCGCCGGCTTTCTCTAGTTGTGGTGAGCGGGGGCTACTCTTCGTTACAGTGCACTGACTTCTCATTGCAGTGGCTTCTCTTCTTGCAGTGCACGGGCTCTAGGCGCGCGGGCTTCATAGTTGCAGCACGTGGGCTCAGTAGTTGCCGCACGCGGGCCCTAGAGCACGCGGGCTTCAGTAGTTGTGGCTCTTGGGCTCTAGAGCGCAAGCTCAGTAGCTGTGGCTCTCGGGCTTAGTTGCTCTGTGGCATGTGGGATCTTCCCGGACCAGGTATCAAACCTGTGTCCCCTGCATTGGCAGGCGGATTCTTAAAAACTGCACCACCGGGGAAGTCCCTCTATTTTCATATTTAACCTTCTTAGTAGATATTTCTGTTACTTTTCATGACAATAATAGTAACTAATAACACGAAGTTATCATCATTGCATCCCTCCAACCTCACCTTCCTCCATACTACTCTATCACTTTGTACAGATTACAGTGTGCATTTATTATGTGGAATAGTAACTATTTGTTTAAGTGTCTCCTCCATGAGAAATTGGGTTCTTTGAGAAATGAAAACATGTCTTTTGATACTTAATGCCTAGTAGAGTGATAAGCACATATCACTGAACAGTGATCAATGAATGAATGAGTAAATAATGGCTTTAGACCAGGGGTCTGCTAACTATGGCCTGTGGGTCAAATCCATCATGCTACCTATTTTTGGATAGCCCAGGGACTAGAAATTTTTTTTTATATTTTTAAATTGTTTTTAAAAATCAAAAGTATATTTCATGACACATAAAAATTACAGGAAATTCAAATTTCAGTGTCCATGAATAAGGTTTTCTTTATATACTCATTTGTCTATGGCTACTTTTGTTCTGTAATGATAGAATTGAGTAGTTGCAATAGAGACTGTATGGCCTGCAAAGTTGAAAAATATTTACTCTCTGACTTTTTGCAGAATGTCAACAGATTTCCTGGTCTAGAGAGATTTAGCTTCTTGCCCAGGGTGCTACAAAAAAGTAAATGATAGATCTGGAATCAAAGTCAGGTCTTTTGATTGAAAATTCAGTGCCTTTTCTTCTATACTATGCTAAGTCTTGAAAATTAATTCTGAACTATGCACCCTTGGTTCCAATTCTAGAGGTTCTTGTTCTTAGGCAGAACTGGATTTGAATCTAAACTCTACTCAGGGCTGAATATATTATTCACGAGGTCCAGTGCAAAATGAAATGCCAGGTGCCCACCAGGGACTGGCAGCCACGTCCCATGGCAGACAGGAAAGCTTCTGCATCGGGATATGCTAAATACAGGAGTGGGCTATCCAGTCCCCAGCCTAAAGTGCTGTGGGCTACCAGTCCCAGGCAGAGAAAGCCACTGTCTTCCCCCCATCCCTCTAGAGCCATGGGGTACATGCCCAGCCCTGACCCTCAGGGAAGAGCATGGCATTGATCAAAGAGGAATAGACAATTTGTTGGCATCCAAAGCACCAGGGGACAGGGAGTGAAGGCAGGACAACACAAGAGCTGAGGCTCCAAGCCCCTGGCTCAAGCTCCACTGTTGCACTGGACTTCACTCACAAAATATAAACTCAAAGATACAATTATTAAGCATCTCAAGACAGCAACCAAAGAGCATTCAACCCTGGTGTGGGCTCTTTCTGAGTTCAGTCACACTGATTGTACTTCCAGAAAGCCGACTGTAACTCTGCTATGTAACCAGACATGATGGCTTTGCTGGTTAAAGAATCTCTCTGTGCCCCAGTTTATACAGTGATGCAATGTGGTTATGGTATTGATCTCACAAAATTTGGAAGTCAATAGACCAGGCATATAATGCAGTTAGCAATGGTCTTAGCTATTTATTTTTTAATTTCCTGTATTTCTTTCCAGGACTGAATCAAACAGTATTATTACCATCATAAAGGACTAAATTATGTCATTTCATTATTCTTAAGTTGAAACCAAATTCCTTCCTATCATGAACTTCATCAATGACTAGATCATACATTCTCCTAAAAAGATGTCCACATTAGAAGTAAATTGAGCCATGAGTTAGAGCCATTTGGTCCTTGTGAATAAGTCTTTCCCGGGGTACTTGTCAGCTAGTCTATACCCTTTGGGTCTGCACTTGTAAAGCAAATGAGAAACATTCTTCAGGGCACTTTCAGACCTTTGCATTAGTTGTAGCATGCCAGGGCAAGGCTCCAGGCTTGATAAATGTATGGTCACACACATTAAACCTACAACAACACCTATGTTGCTTACCCTCATTATTCTCCAGGATTCTATCCAGCAGAAAAAGAAGTGTCATCCATTCCCCTTACCATCAGTGGAGTCGTCAGCATGCACATTTTTTTGTCTGTTAGTGGATATACTGCCGTGTTGGTCAGATGGATTCCATACTGGTGGTGCTCAGCTGCTTTGGGGAGTCTTTGTGATTCTATGTAATCAACTCACAGCTTTAGGAAAGAATGCAATAATTCTATTCTGTCACCACATAAAACTAAGATTGTGAATAAACTCAATGTCCTCATAAACTTATCATTAGCAAGATTATCTCACCCATTGAGAAGCTGGTTGTTTTTAATTTGAGAAAGAATATTTCCTCTTTTAGCTTTTGCTTTTTGTGCTCAGGGTCACATAATAGTGTGTCCTAGTAAATAATAATTTCCCAGATTTTATTTGTTCTTCATATTGAGTCACACTCAACTTTTATTTGGAAAATAATTTATCCATAAGTGGTTTGCTTTTTCATAAAAGCTAGTCATTTGTTTTGAATAATAGAAGCATTCAGTAAGTGTTGAATTAAGGTGAAGCCACAGAATTCCTTAATATTTTAATTAGTTTGCAACTTATTAAGGGATAATATCTATTGGTGTATTGTCATCCATCAAATTGTAACTCCAAGTTGTATTTGTAATGCCCCCATTTCTGAGAAGCTTATAACACTGTACAGAAGTCACTAATCCTTCAGATACTTTTGTACTCCAGTATCTACTCATTCTTATCCTTAGTTCTATAATTATAAATTAATGATGGTAACTTTGAACTTTGAGTTACTAATACAGTATCATTACAACAAAATAATACTTGGTTGATTATAAGAAGACCATTTTGTACTATCCATATCAATATGTTATGGTAATTTTTGGTGATAAGAAGCATCAGTTTTTCACAGATTTATCATGTTTACAGAGAATTCAGAAGTATATGGATTCCTGAACATAGTCAATATTAATTCCCTAGATGTCATGAATATTCAATTTCAAGAGTATTAAATAGGATTTTTTTAGGTTACAATATCAGCAATCCACACAAACTATCTTCTGTTAACAAAGAAAAAGTATTTGACTTGTATCTGAACAGGCCAGGGGTGTAGGGTCTCACACAATGTCATAAAGGCTCAGTTTTTCTCCTTATTCTCAGCTGTTTTCTTCTGTTAGCTTTATTATCAAGCCTTTGTTATCTTTATAGAAATAAGACAGTCACAGCACCTCCAGGCTTATATTTTACTGGCTTTACAATGCCAATGGAACAGAAGATCTCTTTTCCAATAGTTCCAGAAAAAATCCTGGGATTGAGCATCATTGTAATTATTTTAGCCAATCTGAGGCATGTTGGCAGAAGCTGAGTATGTGGCCAGACTCACCTAAGTCATAGGAGAAAAGAATGAAGAGGAGTAGTTCTCTAAGGAAAATCAGGATGTTCTTACTGGGAGAGAAGAGAATAGATTCTCCAAAGGGAAAAGCAAGAAATGTCCTCCATAGTTTAACAATGGAAATAGATGAATCTTAATGACCCTGAATGTATCTTGATAATTTGTTTTATTGATAGATTGTTTTGAAAGCATATTATATGTTGGCTGACAATCTTCTAAATTCTTGTCTCATACTGTCTTTTGTAAATATTACATATTTTTGAACTGAATGGTACTTAACCCATTACCCTAGATTAAATTACATTGAATGTGTTCAGCTCCTCCCTTCAGGGAGATAAAATGTTATTACTATGTCATAGTTATCCCTATTGAGGAATCTTTTACTGTATCTTTTACCTGAAATGAGTGTGTTACATTTCTATTTACTTACTACTATTTTTTTAGAATTTATTTCATCTGTGAGAATACTATCTGGAAATAGTAACTGAGATTATTAACAATTTCTTCCAAAAAGTAAAAAGATTATTTATTTTAAGTTCTCTGAAGAGAAAGCAGATTTAAGTTTCAAAAACCCACTCAAAAAGAATCTTAATGATACAAGAATTGCTAATAGAAACTGACAATTAGGGAGAAAGACTGTTAACGGCTGAGTTAGCTGGAGTAAATGATGGAGGAAGCAACTACTAATCAAAACACCATCCCTATGATTTTCTCTCCTCTCAGTGGAAGAGGGACCCCTCTAGTGCCAGGGTAAACATTTTCTCTTTGCTCTGAATTCCATCCCTTCCAGACACTTCGGGGACCTTGATCCACTAACTATCCCCCATGACTGTCTTTAGACTCTCCCCATGATCATTTCTCTTCCATTTGTAAGATCTCTCTCACTCTGTATATGTTTTTCTATCTACTGCCCATCTCTCTCCTTTCCTTGGGATCTGTAATCCTGAGAATGATGTCATATGATATTTTCCACTTTTTCATGTTTCATTTATTCATCAACTGTGACCACCACTAAACTCAAGTTGCTTTCATCTGAATTAAAATGGCCATGCATTTGCCAATTCCAGCAGATGCTGTGGATTTTCATACAATTTTTTTATCCTTGTTTTCCATAAGCAAGGATCCTACTATACCTCTGACTCCGATCTTTTTTATTTTCTCTCTTGACTCAGTCCACTTCCAAGTGGCTTTTAGCATATCACTTTTTTGTAACCGGTGGAGCAACAGCCAGAGTTGAACATGGTTCTGCTGGTCTAAGCCCCATGCTGTTTCAGTTATAAACCCTGTAGAAAATATAATATTGCATTCATCATTTTAAATCCTCAGTTTATTTAGGGGTTTTAAAACAGAAGATATATTGCCATCACCCTTTTAACTGAGTAAGACACAAAGGAAGTTTTTAGAAGTCTACACAGAAAACCTCAGTAAAAATCCAAGAAACTGCTACAATTCTTTTCTTCCTTCTCACCCTGGCACTTCCTACATCATTTTGGCTGGTGCATTTATTAGGATCAGTTTTCTTGAATTCTGATTCTTACCTTTACATTTTGAAATTTTTAATTTGTTACTAAAATATAATATGCAGGGGAGGTGACTGAACACAAAAGACATATTTTATGAAAGACTTCAAGACTTCAAATTTGGGTTTATTTGGTATCTCTAATATATGACAGAATATTTTTAAAATGTATATTAAGTTAAAAATTAAATTCACAGGCAAAAGTTTCAAGTGATTAAAAGACCATGATTATTTGGTAATAATAATGGTCCTTTTTTATTTTTTGAAATAATTAATAGATACACAGGAACTTGCCAAATAGTACATAGAGGTTGCAGGTACCCTTCACCCATTACCCTGATAGTTACATTTTACATAACTTTAATACTTTATGAAAACCAGGAAATTAGTTTTGGTAAAATGTGCTTGCATATTTCTATGCCATTTTCTCAAATGTGTAAGTTTGTCTGACTACCACCACAAGTAAGATACAGAATTGTTCTATCACCACAAATATCCCTTTCATGCACACTCTCTCCGCACACTCTCTCCCACAACCCTGAGCCCATGATAACCACTACTCTGTTTTCCATCTGTATAATTTTATCATTTTGAGAAGGTTATAGAAATGGAATCATATAGTATAGGAAATGTTGAGATTGGCTTTTTTCACTCAATATAGTGCTCTTGAGATACATCCAAGTTATGTATGTATCAATAGTTGGTTCTTTTTTATTGCTATGATTGCTTTTTGTTGCTTTGTAGTGAAGCATTTTACATTCAAATTGTTGCAATATCACTCAGTAATGGACTCAAATGAAAACCAGTTGAACTGTACATGTGCATTATGGCAACAATAGATAAGAAAATGAAATAGAATTGGTATAACTCTGCCTTCCTAAAATCTAAGTTTCTTTCATGGGCAATTCTAGAAAGGACTTAACCTGTTCCTTAGTAGAATGGGTGGCTTTCTGCCTGCTATAATCTGAGTGGGTCTAAAAGCTCCCTTTCTAAAAAAATACTGCTCTAGGTTTGCCTTAGTCCTGGAAATTCCCATCATTAATCAATATAATGGGTGGCTTTCTGCCTGCTATAATCTGAGTGGGTCTAAAAGCTCCCTTTCTAAAAAAATACTGCTCTAGGTTTGCCTTAGTCCTGGAAATTCCCATCATTAATCAATATAATGGGTGGCTTTCTGCCTGCTATAATCTGAGTGGGTCTAAAAGCTCCCTTTCTAAAAAAATACTGCTCTAGGTTTGCCTTAGTCCTGGAAATTCCCATCATTAATCAATATAACTGTCAATGAAAACTCTTCTTTACTTAAAGTTGCATTATATGTTTGAAAAAGCATGGAAGAAATAAAGTATTAATCTACTATCCCACTCATTGTAATAGCAAATATATGAGGGTGAAAGGGGAGTTGATATATATTATTTGAAATTCTGGACTTCTGTGAAACTTAATAACCTAAAAAAAATTAAATTAAATAAATCTCATACTTTTGAAAATTTCCCAAGAACTACTGCTTGTGCCTCCCTTATGGTCATTTTTTCCCCTCTCCTCCTAAAATTAGAAATAGATTAGATTGGGAAAGATTCTCTTCATTCACATAAGGTTACATTATATACTCACTCTCCTGGAAATTAAAGAATATTTTAATATTAACAATTCAACAACCCAACACAATAGCTTTTGTAAGAGACTCAACATTTTGAAATAGGTTATAAAACATCACTTGATATATAAAATAATTTTAAATATCTAGGATTTTGTTTCAGTAAAGTGGTTTCCTGGAAAACAGACTCTAAAATAATGGCAACCACTAAGTTATTAAAGTCAGAGAAATCATGTGATTGTTCTAAAATCCTTATAGTAAAATGGTACCTACATCTTTCTGGAGGAAGAACAAGAGGCTGGAAATCTCTACAGATTACAAATCAGGAAACGCTGTACCACTTAGACTCCTTACAAAACGAACCCTTCACACTTAGTCTCTGGTGTACCAGGATGTCTGCCCCAGGAAGAAATAGATTTTCCTCTATAGTCAAGTAATTTTTAAAAGCTGAAAAATTCCTCTAAGAACCACAAAACAACAGCCACACATTCAACTATAGGAATGAAAAGACATGCTCTGTGGCTGCTGTAGTTGTATCTTAGTAAAGCTGAATGTCATGATCAAGGTTTCCAAATTCAGACAAGGTTTTATGAGCCTTTACCTCCAAAGCATGACTGACAGACTCCATTATTCAGGTGGATCTGTATAATTTAAGCCCTTGAGGTTTTTTTTTGTTTTTTTTTCTTTTTCTTTTTTTATTGAGGTATAATAACATACATTATATTAGTTTCAGGTACACAACATAATGATTCAATATTTGTATATACTGTGAAACGATCACCACAATAAGTCTAGTTAACATCCGTCACCACACATAGTTACAGAATGTTTTTTCTGGTGAGGAGAACTTTAAGATTTACTCTGTTAGCAACTTTCAAATATGCAGAACAGTACAGGTATACCTGGGTAATATTGCAGGTTTGATTCCAGACCACCTCAGTAAAGCTGATACTGCAATAAACGAGTCACACAAGTTTTTTCATTTCCCAGTGCATATAAAAGTTATGTTTGCATATACTGTAACCTATTAAGTGTACAATAGCATTATGTCTAAAAAATGCACACTTTATGTACAAGATACTTTATTGCTAAAAAATGCTAACCATCACCTGAGCCTTCAGTGAGTCATAATCTTTGCTGATGGAGGCTTTTGCCTCAATGTTGATGGCTATTACTGATTGTTCCTGAAGTTGCGGTGACAGTGGAAATTTATTAAAATAAGACAAAGTTTGCCACATTGATTGACTCTTCCTTTCACAAATACATTCTTTGTAGCATGCCATGCTGTTTGATAGCATTTTACCCACAAGAGGACATCTTTCAAAAACTGTAATCAATCTTCTCAAACCCTGCCACTCTTTTATCAACTAAGTTTGTATAATATTTAAATCCTTTATTGTCATTTCAACAGTCTTCACAGCATTTCACCAGGAGTAGATTACATCTGAAGAAACCACTCTCTTTTCTTTTCTATCAGAAGCAATTTCTCATCCATTTAAGTTTTATCATGAGATTGTAGCAATTCAGTCATAGATAGTGATTAATCTGATGGATCTGGGCAAAGTAAATTGAACCTTCTGGAGAGGAGTCACTCTATTAGATGCCATTGAGAACATTCATGATTCATGGGAACAAGTGAAAATATCAACATTAATGGAAATTTGGAGAGAGTTAATTCCAACCCTCATGGTAACTTTGAGGAGTTCAAAGTTACCAGTGGATTTAGTAACTGCAGATATGCTGGAAATAGCAAGAGAAATAGAATTAGAAGTGGAGCCTGAAGATGTGACTGAATAGCCCCTGAGGTTTTATCTCCATCTGTGTATCTAAAATTATGCCAGAAGTTTCTACAAGTAGTTATAATTTATATTTACTAAAGAACAATCTCAGAAATAAAAGTATTAATGAAAGCAAAAGTGAAGATAATTTGTAAAATCTGTTTGTGCTAGTGGTCTCAATAATATAGGCTAAAATTATTTTAACTTCTTAAGGTTATGTTAGTCTAGATACTGTTTATGGCATTATTTCTTTAATATTTTATATTTTTCATTTTAAGATTTTAAATGTGAATTTTCTTTCTGAGGGTACTTTATAATTATGTTTTTATATGTATATCATATATCTTGTTTTGAAGTTCTTGGTGCTTTAAATGCAATAAATTTCTTGCCATGGATATCACATCTGCATATTGCTGGTCCTTCACTATTTCTTTTTCGAACAAGGCAAGGCATGGCATAAGTTCTATTTAGAAAAAAAAAAATTTTAATCTATTTCTGTGCATTGCTTAAGTTCTCATTTTTTGAGTTAATATATTTTTCAGATACTTTGGACATTTTATATGTTATATTTTCACTTTTAATTCCTAATTTCTTAATTGAAGATGGACTGTATTCTCTTCTCTGAAGAGAGTTATTTGGCAGCTTAGAAATTCATCCAATGGATTGTAAATCCCATACGAGCATGGGTCTTACTCATCATCAAATCCCTAGCACTTAGCACACAACAAGCAGCCAATTCTTTTGACATTTTCATGGCTCACGGGCCCAGCTGCTCCGCGGCATGCAGGATCCTCCCGGACCGGGGCACAAACCTGTGTCCCCTTCATCGGCAGGCGGACTCTCAACCACTGCGCCACCAGGGAAGCCCCTCTTTTGACATTTTTTAATGGAGCACTCACTATGTGCTAGCTTTCTTCTGGGCGCTAGGGATAAGCAGAAACCCAAAATCCTCTCTCTTGTGGAGCTAAAATTCCAGTGGGGAGGAGACAAACAGTAAACACATAAATAAGCATGTAAATAACTTAATAAAGGTGATATGAAGACAAAGTAGGATAAGTGAGAGAGAATGCCAACTTTATACAACTTTGTAATTTAATGAACGAGAAAAATAAGGCTTATAAAAGGTCAAATGACGTTTCCAAATCACTCAGCTAGATAGCAACATAGTCAGCACTTGTTTTCTTGAACTCCAAATCCAATGTTATTTCCACGATTGAGTACTGGCTTTTAATGTTGTAAATGGGAGAAGACACTATTCTATAATATTACAGCTCCTTCTCTTGAGCATGAAGTTTGAATGAACATCTTCCTGTTTAAATACAAATTCTTCAAGGATAATAATTGTATCTTAATTACATAAGACAATTTATTGCTTTTGAAACAGAAATTCCAAGTTTTTCACACTGGAGTGGAATTTTCTAGGAAACAGTGAAATGTCATTTTTTGGCTAATTACCCTATTAATTTGCTTTAATTAAAATGAAAATAATCTTATGATAAGTTTATTCAGAAATGTTATTTTTTCCAAATAAGTGTATTGTTCTTTTTTAAGGTATGTTGTACATACACACACACACACACACACACACACACACACACTCCAAATACAAAATGGGAAGAAACATGGATATAAAATTTATAAAATTAAATATACAAATGATCATTTAATGTATCCAGAAAAGAGGGGATATGTTTATACATATAACTGATTAACTTTGCTGTACAGCAGAAAGTAACACAACATTGTAAAGCACCTGTACTCCTATAAAAAGTAATAAAAAAAAGAAAAATGTACAACTTCACTCAAAATCAAAGACATGCAATTTTAAAAATTAATGAAACACTTTTCTTTCGTTTTTTTTGGTTTAGCTTTTCAAATTAACAAAGATTTGTAACTAATAATAATGATTTGAGGGAGACACTTTCATCTTATACTTCTGGCAGGAGGGTTAATGACACAAATTTACTAGAGTTCTATTTAACAATAAATACCAAGTACTTTAAAAATTCTGTAGTTTAGACAGAAGAATTTAACTTCCAGAAATTTATTCTTAGAAAAAAATCATGAAAAAAAATTTTGTGATTCACTGCAATGTGTTGAGTCCTTTTTTTTGTTTTAGGCTTTTTAATAGTTAGTATGCAAAGATTCCTCATTTTCCAGAAGAGAGAGTCCTAAATGGGAATAGATTATTCCCCAATCTAGTCAACTTCTAATTTTAAGAGAAGAGGGGAAAAAGTGACCATGAATGAGGCATGAGCAGCAGTTCTTGGGAAATCTTCAAAGGATAAAATTTATTTTATTAGTTTTTGTAAGGTATTGAGCATCATAAAAGTCTGGAATTTCAAGTAATATACTGAGAATGCATTTTTTAAAGAGCAGATATTAGGTACAAGATGTTTAGAATAACAAAAAAATATTCTAAATGTTTTGAAATGAGAAAATACTGTAACAAATCAATAAATTATGATATATTTTTAAAATTTTATATTATGTCAATATGAGAAATATTTTCAAAGATTACTTTATGATATAGAAAATCTCCCAGTATTTCTTCAATCAAAAAATCATAAAGAAAAATATATACACCAAAAAAATGCAAAATGGGATATATAAATTTTTTATACACATTTAATTCTATACAGGAACAGGAAAAAAAGCCTAGAAAAAGTTAACCAAAAATGATGCTAACAGTAGGTATTTCTGTATTCTGGAATTAAGTGATTTTTGTTCTCTTCATCATAATTTTCTATTTACCTAGATTTTCTGTAGTTGCCTGTAATATGTATGCTCTACCCTTCTAAACTTTGTAACATTTGTCTTTGTTGGATTGTTTTGTAAGAAGTGAAACAAAATAGTTACGTTTGAATGCAAAGTTAACCACTTCTACCTGCCTGCCAATGTCCCGACTCTGCTCTTATCCCACTGAAGTGAAAATATTAAGAAGCCTGGGGTGTACAGGCTCCGGTCGCGCAGGCTCAGTGGCCATGGCTCACGGGCCTAACCGCTCCGCGGCATGTGTGATCTTCCGGGACCGGGGCACGAACCCCTGTCCCCTGCATCAGCAGGTGGACTCTCAACCACTGCGCCACCAGGGAAGCCCAACCTATACATTTTTTAATGTTTGTTTTTAATTTCTGTTTTACCAAAACAAAACTGTTATGCTCACTATTTTGCAGCTCTTTTTCACTTAGTATATCATGATCGTCTGACGAGCAGATCTGCTGTTCAGATTTCTTTATGCATGTATCATTTACATAAGTATGATTTACTGAAATGAAAGATTTCATGTGGATTTTTTTATTACGACCCTTTTTAACTTTCTCTTAATTCTGTAACTTTCCATGCATTCATTTTCACTCCCAGATAGTAATCTGTCAAAATTTACTTATGTAATTACCCACATATACATAGTTTTATTTGCTTTTTAAAAATATAATATTGTATACACTTATTTGCATCTTACTATTATTGCTTAATACAATTTTAGTAGAATCTTAAAGTCAACCATGCTAATTCAGTCTTTTTAGTGACAGCCTAATATTCCATGCTGTTGATGTGACATAATTAATCCAATTATTCATCTATAGCATTTTTTTTACAACGATACAGTCAACATCCCTGATCATCTAACCTAATGAATTGGTGCTTTAATTGCTATGGGATAGATATTCAGGAGTGGGATTGCCAGGTCTAAGGATAGGTATCTTTTAAATTGAAATAGATAGTGATAGATTCCTCTCCCATACCCAAAAAAACTATAACAATATACATTTCTACAAGCAATAGATGAGAATATGTTTTTCCCAAGATTTCCACTAGCAATAAATATTATTTCCAATCTGATAGGTATGAATGGTATTTTATTGTTTGTTTCACATGTATTCCCCTAATCCTATTTCACCATATTTTTATGTTTATTAGCCTTTGAATTTTCCCTAGTGTGAACTGATTATCCATAATTTCTTTTGCAGTTCAAGTTTCTATTGCATTTTGTCTTCTTGTCAGTTTAACAATTTTTTGTGGGATTTTAGCTTTTAATCTACCGTTCTCATTACAAATTTTGTAGAGAAAGTTTATCTATATTTCTTTACAGTTTATGCATTTCTGTTCTTGTTTAAAAGGTCTCCCTCTTGATTTTTACATGTGGCCTCCCAAGTTTACTTCTAAAATTACTATTCCTTAATCTATCTGGAATTTGTTTTGCCCATGATATGCAGTAGGAGTCCAACCTGGTTTCATCCTGAAATAATACACAGATGTTCCTACGATTCCACTCCTGGGTATTTATATGAAGAAAATGTAAACACTAATTTGAAAAAAATATATGCACCCCCATGTTCATAGCAGCACTATTTATAAGAGCTGAGATATGGAATCAACTAAGTACTCACTGGCAGATGAATGGATAAAGAAGATGTGAAATATATTTATATATGAATGAAATCTTGCCATTTGTGACAACATGGTTGGACCTGGAGGGTATTAGGTAAAATAAGTCAGACAGAGAAAGACGAATATTGTATGCTTTCACTTACATGTGAAATCTAAAAGACAAAACAAATTAATAAATATAACAGCAGAAACAGACTCACA
Source organism: Neophocaena asiaeorientalis asiaeorientalis (assembly GCF_003031525.2). Classification (NCBI taxonomy): domain Eukaryota; kingdom Metazoa; phylum Chordata; class Mammalia; order Artiodactyla; family Phocoenidae; genus Neophocaena; species Neophocaena asiaeorientalis. Next base: position 1,551,347 of record NW_020174929.1, on the reverse strand, counting down.
GATACAGAGAACAAACTACTGATTACCAGAGGAGAGGGGGTCAGGGGAGGGGCTAAATAGGTGAAGGGCATTAAGAGGTACAAACTACAGTTTTAAAATAAATAAGTCACAGGAATGTAACATATAGCACAGGGACTATAGTCAATATTTTATAATAACTTTGTATGGTATGTAATCTATAAAAATATTGAATCACTATGTTGTATACCTGAAATTAGTATAATATTGTAAGTCAACTATACTTCAATAAAAATAAATAAATATCAGCAAAAAGTTAATAATAATACCCAGTTATGTTTATTGAATAAACCACATTCTCCCCCACTGAACTGATACTGCCTATGTCATACATTACATTTTCATATGTTCTGCAAAAAATTTGTAGAATCTTTATTCTACTACATTGATCTGTTTTCATTCTTATAAGACAGCCATATGATCACATCTTTATTGGAGTATAATTGCTTTACAATGGTGTGTTAGTTTCTGCTTTATAACAAAATGCATCAGCCATATGCGTACGTATATCCCCACATCCCCTCTCTCTTGCGTCTCCCTCCCACCCTCCTATCCCACCCCACTAGGTGGTCACAAAGCACCCAGCTGATCTTCCTGTGCTATGTAGCTGCTTCCCACTAGCTATCTATTTTACATTTGGTAGTGTGTATAAATCCATGCCACTCTCTCACTTTGTCCCAGTTTACCCTTCCCCCTCCCCTTGTCCTCAAGTCCATCCTCTACGTCTGCTGATCTATTTTTAATATGGACTATTTGCTAAAGCAAATTCCTCCTTAGTAATCTTTTTTTATATTCACTTAGCTGTTGTTAGACATTTATTCTTCCTTGAGAAATTTATGTTTGTCCTAGGTGCTTTAAACTAATCCCCATTGTGATTCTAATTGCAATTCTTTTCCCACTAAACATGGTATTTCATTGTTAATATTTTTATGTCCTTCAATAAAGTTTTATAGTTTATCCATAATCTGACATAGTTTAATATTTTAATGCCTACTTTTAAAAGCTAGTAAAATTTAGCTGTGAATCCATCTTATCTTGGTGCCTTTTTTTTTGCGGTATGCGGGCCTCTCACTGCTGGGGCCTCTCCCGTTGCAGAGCACAGGCTCCGGAGGCGCAGGCTCAGCAGCCATTGCTCACGGGCCCAGCCGCTCCGCGGCATGTGGGATCTTCCTGGACCGGGGCACGAACCCGTGTCCCCTGCATCGGCAGGCGGACTCTCAACCACTGTGCCACCAGGGAAGCCCCGACTATATTTTATAGATGGTAGTCTTTAGCTTTATGGGGTCACAAATTCCTTTGAGTATAGTGATAGAGGTTATACTAATAAAAGAATTATACATTATAGTAACACTAATAGTAGTGAACATTCACTGAGTGCTTACTGTGTGCTCAGCACATGGAAAAATCTCATTTAGTCTTCACAGCAATATTAGGTTGGTACTGCTATGTTTTATAGGTATGGAAACCAAAGTGTGGAGAGGGTAGGAAACTTGCCTGATTTCATACTCCTATCTCACACTTGGACAAGAGCAATTGCAATGTGGGTCAACACATTAAAATTTGACAAGCAGTACTCTAGAAAGTAGTTCTACCATGTATGTAGTTCTATCAGAGAAACCAGGCCTTTCTTCACTTTGCATTTGTTTTACTGCTGCCCAAATCAATGAGTGCTTTAACATGAAGGATTCCCCTCTTTCTCTAAACTCCTGTAATTATTTTCTGCACAATTAATTTTGCAAGTAAATTACACACTGTTCTATTGTTTCTACTGATTTCATTTGTATGTGCTGGTAGTATACAAAGTCGCATTTTATTTACCTTTGATTAGGTTGAATAATACATGCAGTTGACATGGTTGCCTTATATATAGTTAAATTTATCCTGATTTTTAAATTCTGTTATAACTAGTGGCTTAATACTACCTTGTATAACAGTTCTCATTGGTTTTGGAAGCTACTAGGAGATAGATTATATCACCTTATCTTTGAATATCCCTGCATGCTTTGCCTATAATAAGGCACTTAATGTTTACCAAATCAAATTTTAGACAAAGAACCACACAATGAAAGCATATTAACTAAACTATAACCATCTCAGGAAATGCACTTATATTACTTTTGTGTCCTTGGAGCAACCTAGCATACTGCTTGTGGTTCAGCAGTGCTCAATGAACTAAAAAAGCTGCTGAAGATGTGACATCCAGCATGACAAGCATACAAGAAGCACAGGGTCTCTAGATACTACAGTATGTTTAATACCTGCCACGGCTCTACCTCTCTTTTGTTGTATTTATATAGGCATGCACCACCAAGCTTTAACTTATTCCATTCAGCATTGGCCTTATTCTGATGAAAGCAACAAATGCTGAATTATGATTAAGATATGCTCAATTTCCATTCTTTTTTAAAATTATTTTTTTGATTTCAGCTCTGGTCCTCTGTATAACTGAGAAAATAAAAATAGTTATCTTGCTCTGTGTTTTATCATCTAGAGACAAAAATCAAGAATATTTTTAATTCCTTGGCCCAAATTGATAATTCATTAGAAAGCCAATAGACTCCAAACCAAACATGAACACAACAAAAACAGAAAGATATGAACATTTAATTTTCCCTAAAAATGTAGTTCTTAAGGATGCAATCTTTCAGATGTGACCACTTATACAAAGTTGCATTTGACATTGAAGACAACTTAGAATATTTCAAAATGCACTGTGTAGATATAGAACTTTGCTGAGAAATCTGTATCATAATTAATCTGAATATATAATTTTGCATTAATAACATTTTAGGTAACATGCATTTTTAAAGTGAAAAAATTTTTATGAAATATAGGTAGCTGTGAAATCAACTTTCTTGTCTAGATTGAAACCAATAACTGTACCCTTTAACTTAACTATACCAATTGATAAGTACCAGGGTACTTCCATAGTATGTAAATACATGAGCGCCATTGAAACACTGGGTGACAGTGTTTGTTATTTAATTGAGGCTTAACATACATTGGGTTTTAATTTTTAGAGAACATTAGGTTGAATTAGGAATTCTTTCACTGTCCTTTCTCTGTGGAACTCTGACATCAGGCCACATCTGTACTCAGACATACCTCCTTCTTTGGCATTCACCTTTTTTTCCCCTCTTTATCAATAATTATTTCCTAAATTCAGAGTCATTCTTGGTTACTGTAATTGAATTTTATATTAAACTTTCCCTTCTAAGCATCACTGATGTAATAAATACACATAGTGAGATGTCCATTTTTTTTTCAGTTTTGTTAAGATCCAGGCTTAGAATCATAACAGAATGTGGAGTTTATCTCAGTCACAGTTCAGCAGTAGTTTGTGTGCATAAGGACATGACATAATAATTGGAATATTTCAATGTTGTGCTCAGAAACCTCTGAACTCATAAAAATGTGAGAAGTTGAATAAACAACTGCAGAAGAGAATGCCAGAGTGACTTACTTTGACTTACATATAAAATACTATCATCAGTTCAGAACCCATTGTACCTAAGAAAGTATGAAATTTTGGCTTTTGCTTGTAGGCAAAACATTGAGAACATGGCTCCACTTATTTTACTAGCAATTTGGTTCACCTATTAAGAAGAACATTTTTTCACTCTTATCACTGTGAATACTATATCTATTTTGAATGAAGCCCGAATAATTACACTTTAAAGAAGAGCTCCAAAAGTTAGGATGAAGAATTTTACCTCTTAGGAATGACATTTCTTTAATCTCCAGTTAGAAGGAAAAATTAAAATGAATGCCTTTATAAAGGGCTACCTTTCCATTAACATAGCAACAATCATTATTGACTTTAACCTATATAGGCACACAAACCATTTTCTGCCCTTATATACGGTAACAATATTCAACATGTCTTACAGTCTTTATTATACGAGGTTTAAATTTCTCTTGCTAAAATTTAAGGCCATAGAGCTCGTAAATATTTTAGAAAACACAAAAATAACTCTTTCCTATTGCACTGCAAAAATTAGATGGCGAATCCCTTTCTATAGCTCTTCTAGTTACATAAATTTGTGTTTTCCTAAACCTTTGTTGATATTCATTTATATCTGCTGTATTTTTAGGTGTACTTTGATTTTATTTTACTTTGAATTATTTTTAGATGAGTGCTCTAGGAATTACATGCTTAACTTTTCGCCTTCTAGTTGGAGTTAATGTAGTACCTCTGCAGATAAAAATATCAAACCATGTACCACATAGGTTCATTTAGTTCCCCCATCCTTTATGTTCTTCATACGTATTACATTTATATGTGTTATAAACCCCACAATTCATTGCTGTAATTTTTCTTTAATGAATTATTTATGTTTTAAATAAATTAAGAAGGGAAAGGCTAGCTTCTTATATTTATCAACATACTTACCATTCCTAACTGGTAAATTTAGGTAATGGTAAATGGTGCCTTATTTATTCCTAGAGGTTAAAGGCATCATTTGCCATTTGCCAGAACAACGTTTAGCATTTTTCTATAGTACAGGTTTACTTGCAATGAATTTTCTTGGTTTTCTTTTATCTGAAAATGTCTTTAATTTGACTTTATTCTTTAAGAATATTTTCAATGGATAAAAAATTCTTGGTTAGCTCATCACCAGTCACAGGCAATTTTGAAATCCAAACAAACAAGCTCCATTTGTTTTCACTGCCTGGGAATAGTCCTTTGTGATTCAGTGCAGCACCCTTTGTAATCAGGGTGCCACCCTCCGAGTAATCCTTCCTTTTTATGAAAGATATTATGTATCTGCAGCTAAGTAGCTTTATCATCCTGTATCTTGCCTATAGAGTTTCGGAAGTCCAATAGCCTTCCTTCATTTTTTACATTTTGTACTCTCTCTGTCCTTTTAAAATTCAAACTCTTATTCAAACTCTTTAAAATTCAAACTCAAATCCTTAAAATTTTCAAGGACCTTATGAGTCTCCCATGTATGTCACACAAATTCACTCCATAAGACAGGAGGCTCTTCCACATATCTTTCCTAGAAACCATCACTTCAGAAATGATCTACTCTCTTTTTGCATTCATTATCCGTGATGAAAAGTATGCATCATTGAAATTGTTATTCTTTTATACATAATTTGTCATTTTTCTCTGACTTCTCTACATGTGTGATTTTCTTCTAACTTCTTTATTTTTATCTTCTGCTGAGATGGCTGAAGGGATCTGAATCACACACTTAGTCATTTCAAAAAGGCTTTTATATGAATGAATTCCATGATCCTTAAATCTTTTAGAAGAATTAGCAAAAGATTGTCCAGCTACACCCTCAGTTGTTTTGGGTTTTTATTGCTAGAGCACATTTTCCTGACAGTGAATTTCTTAATTTTAGTGTCTGTTGCAGTCTGGATAGGCAGATTATGTCCCAAATCATCAAATCCTGATCCTTTTTGAATAATAGTTTTTCATCATTGTATATCTGTTCTCTCACATTTTACTCCAAGAAGCAAGAAGAAACCAGGCCACAGCTTCAACACTTTGCTTAGAAATCTTCTCAACTAAATATTTGAGTTTATTACTTATAAGTTCTATTTTCCATGTAACTGCAGAACACAGTTCTACTAAGTTTTCTGCCATTATATATCTCCTTTTTGCCAGTTTCCAATAACATGTTTCTTATTTCTTCCAAGTCCTCTTAGCAAGGTGATTAACATCCATGTTTTTACTAATAGGCTTTTCAAGGTAATCTAGGCTTTTCCTATAATGCTCCCGAAAAATTTTCCAGGCTCAATCCATTGCCCAAATCCAAAGTCACTTCCACATTGTAGGGATTTATTACAGCACCACCGTGCTTCCGATACCAAAATCCGTACCAGATTTCTATGGCTTTCATAACAAATTACTACAAGCCTAGTGGGTTAAACAATGCAAATTTGTCTTACAGTTCTGGACAGCAGAAGTCTGAAATGGTTCTTGCTGAGCTAAAACAAAGGTGTCAGCAAGACTGCATTCCTTTCTGGAGATCCCACACACTTTTTTTGCTTTCTTCAGTGTCTTGAAACTACCTGAATTCCTTGGCTCATGGCCCTTTTCCATGTTCAAAGCCAGCAATGGCTGGTCTAGTCTTTCTCACATTGCATCATCTGAAACTGACTCTACTGCTTCCCCCTTCCATATTTTAGGACCCTTGTGATTACACTGGACCCACCCATATAATCCAGAAAAATCTCCTTTTTTAAGGTCAGATGACTAGCAACTTTACTTGCGTATGCTACCTTAATTCCCTTTTGGCATGTAACTTAACATATTCAATTTCCAAGGATTGGGGTATGGACATCCTTGGGCGGCCATTATCCATTCTACAATCGCAAGCTTAAAATGCCAGCTATCTCCCTTGTAATGGCAACACCCCAAATCTCAGTTCATTCCTTTTAACTTTGGCTGTGTTGTTAGGAATTTACCTCACAGATATGCCTTTCAGATTAGCCAAAGAACTGGTTAGGGTTTATACATAGAATTCAGGGCTCCCTCCCTCTTAGGCTTTCTCTTTTCTGAAATCTCAGTGACATCAGCCAGTGATTATGGTTGATCCAAACTCTGTCCTCAGTTCTTCCAGCCAGTAAGGCTGTGGATTTTCTATTGAAGATTTAGTTGCTCTACATGATGAAGACTGGTAACTGTCATTGGTTGAAAAGTCATGTATATGGCAAACTCACTTAGTGTGATTCCCTTCTACCAACTGTCCATTTCCTTCTAGTGACTGTCTACTTTTGGACACTCTTTAGTGCCTTTAGGTAGGTTTTCTTTTTCCTTCACAGAAAAAATACAGTTGTTATCTGTGTGAGTATTGGTATGAAGGTTGGTCTGAAGGCTGGTGTGAGCTCTCTAGCCATATGAGAAGGCTTTATATTCATTTTTTAAATTGTTGATGGCCTTGTTTACTTGCTTCAATATATTAAATTCCACTAGAACAATGTTTCCTTTTTACCTTCCATTATCACTTGGATCACTCACTTTGAATAATATTAACTCTATTTCTTCATACCTAATTCATCCTCTCCTACTATCAGATTTTTTAAAATTGAAGTATAGTTGATTTACAATATTATATTAGTTTCAGGTGTACAACATGAGGAGGGGCAAGATACTGCTATCAAATGTTTTTAGGAAATCATGTTCAGTGAAATTCAACATATATAATGAAAAAATGCACAAATCACATGTATACTGTTTGATGAATTTTTCTCAAAGTAAACACACCATCATAGCCAGTATCCAGATCAGGAAATGGAATATTATCCGTTACTCAGACAATCACCCTATGCCATCTTCCACTCACTACAAACTCTCTTCCTTAAAGCTAATAATTATCTTGACTTCTACCAATTAGTTATGCTTGTTCTGGAACTTATGTAAATAGACTCACAAAACACATTGATTTTTTACATCTGTATTGGAGTATAATTGCTTTACAATGGTGTGTTAGTTTCTGCTTTACAACAAAATGAATCAGTTATATATATACATATGTTCCCATATCTCTTCCCTCTCGCGTCTCCCTCCCTCCCACCCTCCCTATCCCACCCCTCCAGACGATCACAAAGCACTGAGCTGATCTCCCTTTGCTATGCGGCTGCTGCCCACTAGCTATCTACCTTACGTTTGTTAGTGTATATATGTCCATGCCTGTCTCTCGCTTTGTCAACACATTGATTTTTTTGGTGTGTATGGTTTCTTTTGTAACCAGACGAGGCTGGTACCAAACCCAAAAGGCCAATACTGAAGAGACAAATGTTGGTGGAAAATGAAAAGTTGTTTTATTCAGGAGGCCAGCAGCGGGGGACGATGGAGGACTAATGTCCTAAGACCATCTCCAAGTTGCTGGTTAGGAGTCAAAGGTTTTAAAGGCAGTGGGAGGGAGGGGGCTGCAGGGTGCATGTTCAGCTTGTGCACAGTTCTCGGATTGGTTGGCATTAAGGTGAAGTTTCGAGCATCACCAATCTTCTGGTTTCAACCAGTCTGGGGTCTAGGTGCTTGTGGTCAGCCGTTTTCAGCTGGGGTGGGGGGAGGCTGCCTCTGTAAAAACAACTTAGGGGTGTGTGTCAGACCTTTATCTATATCTTTCAGGGAACTGGGAGTTTCGTGACTTTGCTATGTTGATGCATTTGTAGTCTAAATTGTTGCCAGCTTCCTGGCCCATGTACTTGAGTTGGTACCTGGAATTAAGCAAGCAAGATTATTCTCTCCTAGTCAATTAGTTGTTGTCTAAAATAGCTCTAAGACATGCTTGGGTCAGTAGGAATGGAAAATACATGTTTAAAATTATGTGCTGCTCAAAATGGGGCAGCTTATACTCTGGCTGCATTTTCACCCAACATTATATTTGTAAGAATCATCCATATTATTTGCATGCAGCAGTAGCTCATTAATTTTCATTGTGTATGATATTCTATGGTCTGAAAAAATAATTTATTTGTTCTACTTTGGGTGGATATTTGTATTATTTCCAGCTTGAGGCTATTACAAATAAACTACTGTAAGTATTTTAGTACGTGACTTTTAGTGCAGATGTGTACAAATTCCTGTTGTATATATATCTAGGGGTGGAATTACTAGAACACGGTATTTACATATGTTCAGATTTAGTTGATACTGACAAACAGCATACCAAAAAGTTGTTATCAATCACCAGCAGTGAATAAGAGTTTCATTTGCCCCACATCCTTGCCAATACTTAGTTATATACTTTTATCATGTAAACCACAACATTTTTCTAATTAAGTTTTCTTGTCCTAGTTTGCTTAATTTATGCAATTTCTCACTAAAATAAGAACCAAGAGCTATTTTTAAAATAACTCTAATAAATCAGTAATCCGGTGTCTTGAAGGAGTATCAAATAATTGTTCACTGTTTCTAACTAGAATATTCAAAATAAGAACCTCAAATGCGAAGTAGATATTTTGTACTGAGGTGTGTTATGAACATGTGTCCCATCTGATGCACCTTCTGGGTGTGTATTCTGTTGGGGGAAGATTTAAAGCTGCTATCAGAATATGATTTGGGATTCAGAGCCTTGCTAGAGAGAGACTAGTCAAGGCGATTAATTTTAGTTACTTTGCATCCTTAAGAAAACCGTAAATACTTTGAACAAAAAACAATCAGCTACTTTAAAATATCTTTTGAACCAATTAAAACATATTCTTATCTGTATACAGGGCATCATCAGATTTGACCCAATACTCTATGATCTTCACATTATGAGGGCATTCAGAAATTGACCTAGAGAGGCACTTCAGAAAACAAGGTGTTTGTTAGTTTCAGTATGCTTCCTATATCTTGTTTCTTGTAACCAAGCTTGCTTTTTCTGAACTTTTAAAAAAAACTTTTAGTGGTTTTCCTGTAAAATATGGATGTTTGATTTCTTACAGTTGTTCACTAAAGTTTCTCTTAGGCCAGTGATTTCCAAAGAGAGGGAAAGTTGTTTGGGTTAGGAGAGGTGTATATAGTGTTTGTGTGTGTGTGTGTGTGTGTGTGTGTGTGTGTGTGTGTGTGTATGTGTGTGTGTTTTCAGGGGACAGCGTTACTGAGGTGAAATGATGGGAACATAGTACCACTTTTCTACATTTCTTTATCCTCACCCTGAGCAATATTTCTGTAAAGAACATTGGCTGAACTTGAAGTGAAAGTCAGCATACACAATTCAGTTTTTAAACAAAATATTGATACAATATGAGGGTTGCAAGAAGTGAACTGATTTATGGGAAGTGTTTTAATATAGAATACAACAAAAACAATTTCAGTACTAGCTTGTAACATGTCAAAGTATTTTTTTCAAGCACAGGGCCATGGAATCTTTCATACAATAGGAAATTGCCTTGTTTGAGTTCATCTCAACCTGTGGCGGCACATTAGCTTTTTTGTGTGTGCCAGTGATGCTGGTTTAATATTTTCCAACATTTTTCCCTTTAATGAGAATGTGGTAGTAATAACAGCAAGTTTGTAGAGGTACCAAATTTTCAAATCTCTCACTATACATTAAAATGTTCTGTCTTACCTTGCCTTTCCCTCACGTTCTCTCTTTCACACACCCACACAGAAATCTTCAGAATAGTTAAAATGGAAAAAAAAAGTAGGTTTCATATTATATTTGCTCTAGCATGGGACAAAATATTTTAAGATGGCAAACACTGAAAACTTTTATTCAAAAATCTCAAAGTAAAAGAGATACTCAAGGAAGGTGAATTATATCCTGTATCTCTGAGGAACCCCCAGCAAACCAATGTATATATGACTCAAGGAGCATGCATTCCTTACTGTAAGAAGTTAGACGTGTACTACCCAATGAAAATCTGTTAATTTTTCTATGCAACTTGGATTTTCTTTGCTTAAAAAATATCAAATTCTATTTCATTTCTATTATTAGAGGTGTTCTAATTTTGCTCACTGGAGAAAGTGCAACATGGTTGAGATTTAAAATGGTACCACTTTGTACAAAATGATAGGAGCCTTGATTTATAGTTTTATCGAAAACTTTTCCACAGCTGGATTTGATTTCATAACTTCCATTTTTTTCTTGTCTAAAAAATGAATTAAAAGCTTATATTTAAATAGTGGTTCTGCTGTACAAATGGAATAAACTACAGGGCAGAGTATAGATTATTTTGCCGTGGTTTATGATCTGGTTTGCCCTAAAAGATTCATTAGTTATGTTTCCTTTTGGTATTATTCTCTCTGGCATCTCTTATGGCACTGCTAAAATTTTACTCCCTCCTGCATCCTACAAGGCTAATCAGTCACATCAATTCATCAAATAAAATATGTACAATTTCTGACACTTTCTTTAGAAGATGGTATTGTTGCCATGGTGGCTTTTAGCTTGGAGACTTCTGACATCTGTTGGATCTTATTGTTTCTTCTTGCTCTTTTTTTGGATAATGAAGTAAATGAGTTTTGCTCAGATTAACATTTAATAAGTTCATGAAAAATTTACTAATCAGATTAATTCTATAGTCTTTTTCTCTTGTTGAGATTTTGGTTGCCTGTAATTTTCTTTTATGTTGGTAGATAGTAAAACTTGTCAAAGGATCTGCTTAGAAAATGAGAAAGAAACACTTCGCTAACAAGAATATACTTAAATGAAGAAGTTGGTGCAACACAAATCTTGATAGTTGGTCTCTTAAAATATTCTTTTATGCTTACTGATATTTGATATTTCTGATTATATTTTATTTTCTTAGGTGAAATATATGTCTAAAGGTATATATATAATATACATAAATGTATATCTAACATGTTTGAAATTTCTCAAAGCTTCAGGAAAAATTATAGCACATATTTTAGGTAAGGAGTAAATAAAATGAAACTCCAAACTAGATAGCTTTACCAGAGAATTAGAGCAAAACCTTTATCTGGTTTTTGCCTGTCTAATTCTGGTCCACCATCTGAATCTTGTAGGCTCATGCCTTTTTAAATTATTAGCAAACCAGGAGAAATCATGATGCAAGGTATATCCAACAAATTGTCCTCCAGAAATGAAGGAGAAATAGACTTTACCAGATAAACAAAAGCTAAGTAAGTTTATTACTAGACTGGTCTTACAAGAAATGCTAAAGGTAGTCCTTCAGGTTGAAATAAAGGATGCTAGAGAGCAACATGATAGCATGTGAAAATATAAAGCTCTCTGGCAAAGGTAAATATATACACAAATACAGAATCCTGTAACGCCGTAGTGATGTTGTGTAAATCAGCTTAACTCTATTATAGTATTTAAAAGATAAAAGCATAAAAAACTATAACTATATTATTAGGTTAATGGATACAAAATATAAAAATATGTAATTTGTGACATCAATAACATGAAGTAGGGAAGATGTAAAGTAGTAGAGTTTTGTATGCAATAGAAGTTAAGTTGTTATTAGTTTAGAATAGATTGTTATAACTGTAAGATGTTTAATGTAATCCCCATGGTAACCAAACAGAAAATACCTAGGAAGATAAACAAAAGAAAATGAGAAGGGAAAGAAGGGAATCAAGTATGCCACTACAGAAAAAATCAACAAAACACAAATAAAGGCAGTAAGAGAGGAACAGAATGACAAAATAGCTACAAGACATACAGAAAACAAATAACAAAATGGCAGTAGTAAGCCCTCACCTGGCAGCAACTACTTTAAATGTAAGTGGATTAAACTCCACAGTCTAAAGATGTAAAGCAATGAAATAGATTTTAAAAAAAGAGAACAAGATCCAACTATATGCTATCTGTAAAACTCACTTTAGATTTAAGGACACATATAGATTGAAAATGAATGGAAAAAGATATTCCATGCAAATGGTAACCAAAAGTGAGTAGAGAGGTGACCATCATTATATCAAAGTAGACAGTAAGTCAAAAACTGTCATAAGAAACAAAGAAGGACATTATATAATGACAATAGGATAAATTCACCAGTCAAGTATAACAATTGTATCTATGCACCTAACATTAGCGCATTGAAATATATGAACCAAACATTGACAGAACTAAAAGAAGAAATAGAAAACAGTACAACAATAGTAAGGGAATTCAATACCCGACTTTCAACAATAGATACATCATCCAGCTAAAAACTCAATAACGAAACAGCAGGCTTGAACAACACTAGAGAACAAATAGACCTAACAGACATGTATAGAGCATTCCATCCAAAGCAGAATACACATTCTTTTCAAGGGCCCATGAAACATTCTCCTGGATAGAGCCCATGTTGGGCTACAAAACAAGTCTTAACAAATTTAAGATTGAAATTATACCAAGTATCTTTTCCAACCACAGTGGAATGAAACTAGAAATCACTAGAAATAAAGTTGGAAAATTCACAAATAAGTGGAAATTTAATAACACACTCTTGAACAACAGAGGGGTCAAAGAAGAAATAACAAAGAAAATTAGAAAACATCTTGAAACAAATTAAAACAAAAACACAACATACCAAAACTTATGGGTTGCAAGCAAAAGCAGTACTGAGAGGCAAGTTTATAGTGATAAACATCTACATTAAAAAAGAACAATCCCAAATAAACAAGCCAATGTTATGCCTCAAGGAACTAGACAAATGAAAACAAACTAAGCTCAAGTTCGCAGAAGGAAGGAAATAATAACGATTAGAGCAGAAATAAATGAAATAGAGAATAAGAAACAATAGAAAAACATCAGCAAAACTAAGAATTGGTTTTTTGAAAAGATTAGCAAAATTGACAAACCCTTAGCTAGACTAAGAAAAAAGCAGAGGAGACCCAACAAAAATCATAAATGAAAAAAAGACATTACAACTGATGCCACAGAAATAAAAAGGACTATAAGAGATTACTATGCACAATTATACAACAGCAAATTTTTTAACCTAGATAAAATAATAATTTCTAGAAACATTCAAGACTAAACCATGAAGAAACAGAAAATCTGAACAGACCCACAACTGGTAAGGAGATTGAGTTAGTAATCAAAAACCTCCCAATAAAGAAAAGTCCAGGACCAGATGCCTTCACTGGAGAAATCTACCACACATTTAAAGAAGAACACTAATCCTTCTCAAATTCTTCCCCAAAATGAAGAGGAGGGAGCACTTCCAGATTAATTTTTATGAGGCCAGCATTTCCCTGATATCAAAGCCAGACTAAGATACTGTAAGAAAAGAATATCCCTGATGAATATTGATGCAACAATCCTCAAAAAATACTAGCCAATTGAATTCAACAGCACATTAAAAGTATTATGCACCATAACCAACTTGAATTTAGTCTTGAAATGCAAAGATCTTTCAATATATGAAAAGCAATCAACGTAATACTCCAAATTAACAGAATGAAGGGCAAAAACCACCCACTATCCTAATTGACTTGGAAAAAGGATTTGACATAGTTCAACACCCTTCATGATAAAAATACTGAACAAACTAGGAAAAGAAGGAAATTGCTTCAACGTAATAAAGGCTGTATATGAAAAGCCCACAGATTTCATCATACTTAACTGTGGAAAACTGAAAGCTTTTCTTCTAAGATCAGGAAAAAGACATGGATGCCCATTCTCACCACTTCTATTCAGCAGAACACTGAAAGTCCAGCCAGCGCAATCAGTCAATAAAGATAAATAAAAGACATCCAAATCAGAAAGGAAGAAATAAAATGATATATTTTACAGATGATATGATCTTATATGTGGAAAACTAAAGGTTCCCCCCAAAATATAGAACTAATAAATGAATTCAGCAAAATTGCAGAATACAAAGCACACAAGAATCATTGAGTTCCTATATACTTACAGTGAACAATCTGAAAAGGAAATTAAGAAAACAACCTTATTTACAATAGCATCAAAAAGGATAAAATATTTAGGAATAAACTTAACTAAGAAGGTGAAAGACTTGAATGCTGAAAGCTACAAAATGTTCCTGAAGATAATCAAAGACACAAATAAATAGACATCTTATGTTCATAGGTTGCAAAACTAAATATTGTTAAAATTTCCATACTACCCAAAGCAAAGATTTAATGCAGTTCCTATCAAAATCCCAATGGCAATTTTTTTCAAAAATAGAAAAAAAATCCTAAAATTCATGTGGAATTTTAAGGACCTCAAATGGCCAGAAAACTCTTGGGAAAGAAAAACAAAACTAGAGGTCTCATACTTTCTTATTTCATAACATATTACAATGCTACAGTCATCAGAACAGCATAGTACTAGCATAAAGACAGATATATAGACCAGTGGAACAGAATAGAGAGAAATAAACCCTTGTGTGTATGGCCAAACCATCTTCAACAATGGTGCCAAAACTGCACATTGAGGAAGGGATAATCTCTTCAACTAATGTGTTAGGAAAACTGGACATCCACATGCAAAAGAGCGTAGTTGGACCTTTACCTTTCACCATATACAAAAATTAACTCCAAATAGATTAAAGACCAAAGTATAAGACCTGAAACTGTATCTCCTAGAAGAAAATATAGGCAAAAAAACTTCATGACATTGGATTTGGCAGTGATTTATTGTGTATGACACCAGAAGCACAGGTAAAAGCAAAAATAGACAAATGGAACTAGACTACATCAAACTTAAAAACTTTTGTGCAGCAAAGGACACAACCAACAGAGTGAAAAGGAAGCCTATGGAATGGGAGAAAATTATGCAAACTATGTAGCTGATAAGGGGTTAATATCTAAAAATATAAGGAACTCCTAAAAAAAAAAGCACTGATTTTAAAAAGGGCAAAGGATTTAAATAAGCATTTTTTCCAGAAAAGATATACACATGGCCAACAAGCTTATGGAAATATGTTCAGTATCTCTAATCATTAGAGAAATGGAAATTAAAACCACAGTGAGGTATCACCTCACACCTGTTAGGATGGCTGTTATCAAAAAAAAAAAAATTAAAAAGTGTTGGTGAGGATATGAAGAAATTGAAACTTTTACTTTTATGCACTGACAGTGGGAGCATAAAGTGGTGTAAATGGAAAACAGTATGAAGATGCCTCTAAAAGTTAAAAATAGAACTGCCATATGATCCAGTAATCCCACTTCTTGGTATTCATCCAAAGAAATTGAAAACAAGATCTTGATAAGATATTTGCACTTTCGTGTTCATTGAAGCTTATTCATAATAGCCAAAATTTGGAAACAACCTACATGTCCATTCATGGATTAATGGATAAAGAAACTGTGGTCCACCTGCATATAATGGAATGATTGATACTAACTTTAATGGAGGAGGGAGAATGAACTGGGCATTGAGAAGTGGGTTAAGTTTGAATAGACTGAGAATATAGGGGAAGGATCAGAGCTAGGACTTTTTTGTGAACGATAATAAGATTAGACATTCTAGAACAGAGGTTTTGCTTTGAAAAGATTAAGCTGAAACACATATGGAGCTCATTGTACAACTTGAGACCACTTATGTCCCAGATCATTGGTTACCAAATCACCTTGAAGAAAAGAAGATATTGCTTAAGACTGGAAACACTCCCAGATGGAGCCTAGTAGACCCATTTAACTGCTAAATCATTTGACACATGTGAAAGGTCATTGTGAGCCAGAAATGTTAACAATAGTGATTTCCAGTAGGACAGTGATAGAACAAAAGAGAATTGTTGCTCTCCTCAGCTGAATCAGTCTTCTTTTTTGCTTATAGTTGTTTCCCCTAAAAGGATCAGGTGAGGCAGAAGCAGTATCTTTTTAAACATGTCCATGATGTCTCTGAGCAGAAATAAGGCATTGTGCTTTCAGAGCCACTCTTTTGTATTAATCTTGCTTTTTGTATACATACACACACTCACAATTATTTTTTTATAGACAGTAGTAGAGAGAAAAATAAAAAGGAATCTACTTGTAGACTGTTTCCAGCCATTAAGTAAAAGTTATTGGTTACTAGTTGCTAGTTGGTTTAAATCTTGCCCTGGGTCTTTGCTTGAAATTTGAGTCTTATTAAAAGCTATGATATAGGTGTCTGATTGTAATTGAGAAAAGCAGAATTCAGTTTGTTAATACTATGAAACACAGTAAGAAATCTGTTAATCTTTTCATCTTTCAGTAGAAATATGTAGTTAGCACCCACAAAAAAACTGTTACATGTATATATATATATAAATGTTTTTAAGGACAAGGTAGAAAATGAATTTTGATTTGTGCTTTTTAAGTATGCATGCAATAATCATATAGAACATTTTAAAACTGTATATGCTATGAATCTGTTCTTGGCTACCTGTAGATTTCAATAATGTAGTTCCTTTTCTTCATTTTAAAGTGTGCTGAAAGTCAAAATGGTGACATTATTTGCAATCTAGATGAAAATATGGTATACATTATTATTAAGCAGGGTTGAAATCTTTTTCTCAAGATACACATTTTTGAAAATTCTCAATTAAAATACTCACCTTGAAGGTTATATTTAATCATATTTTCACTTCCTATTTTTACTTACACAATATAATTCTTTCTTTTTTTTTTTTTTTGCGGTACAGGGGCCTCTCACTCCCGCTGCGGAGCACAGGCTCCGGATGTGCAGGCCCAGTGGCCATGGCCCATGGGCCCAGCCGCTCCGCGGCATGTGGGATCCTCCTGGACCGGGGCACGAACCCGTGTCCCCTGCATCGGCAGGCGGACTCCCAACCACTGCACCACCAGGAAAGCCCCACAATATAATTCTTAATACTAATGTATATCATCACATTAAATGTCATTAATGTTTTGTTATTTTACTATTAACTCATAACTCTCTGTAACTTTACAGACAAGCCTTGCAAGTGAAATCACTTTATTTCAATGTCAAAGTGGTAGTTCATTAGCCAACCATTGCCCCCAACACACACACACACACAGACACACACACACGCACCCTTGAATGATTATCTTTAATTAAATTTTACAGGAGATACACTTTAAATATAAAAACTAAGATTGTTGAAAGTAAATAGAAGGAAAAGATCAACCATAAGTATAAGAAGGTTGGAAATACTATATTAATATCAGATAAAATAGGCTTCAAGGTAAAGATTACTACCTGAGGTAAAGTACATTTCATAGTGATAAAAAAGATTTATTCATCAGAAATACATAGCAATCATGAAAGTATACAATAATAAGAGAACATCAGATTACATGAGCAAATATTGACGTAATTAAAAGGAAAAATAGTTCTATAATCTTTATGAGATTTTTTAACACTCTTTCAGCAATCACTAGAACTAGACAAAAATATCAGTTAAGACATACATGATCTGAACAATACTACCAATAACCCTGACATCACTGATATTTATACATTATTATATATAACAACTGTAGAATACATGTTTCATTCACAAAGATACACCATGTGATGGAAAATACAAGTCTCATTACACGTAAAAGGATTGAATGCATACAGAATATGTGCTGTGACCACAACAGAATTAAATGACCCAGTAAACACTGGGCAAAAGATTTGAGAGGCCACTTTGCAAGAGATGATAGACCAATTAGCACATGAGAAGATTCTCAACATCATTAGCATTAATGAGACACAATTTAAATTCATAAGGAGATAACACCACACACTTATTAGGATGGCTAAAGTGAACAGGCTGACAATACCTGGAAAGCATGTGGAGCAACTAGAACCCTCAAACACTGCTGGTGGGGATGTAAACTGGTACAACAATTTTGGGAAATTGTTTCACGGTTTCTTAAAATATTAAAAATACACCTACTGTACCACCTAACCATTCCACTCTTAGAAAGTTAATCAAAAATAATGAAAACACAGTCCTGTACAAGAATGTTCATAGCTGCTTTATTCACAATAACCAAAAATTGGAAATTCAATGTCCATCAATCAGTGAATGGATAAACAAAATGTGGTAGATTTTATACAGTGAAATATTACTCAACAGTAAAAGGAGAGACTACAAATACCCTCAATTGCATGGATGGATCTCAGAATCACTATGATGCCAGGCACAAAAAAGTACTTACAGTATGATTATATTTATATACAGTCTTAGAAATGCAAACTAATCTGTAGTGACAAAAAACACAAATAAGTGGTTGTCTGATCCCAGGGCAAAGGGAATAATGGACTGAAAATGAGACATGAGGAAATATTGGGAAGTGATAGAAAAGTTCCATATTTTGATTGTGGTGTGGTTTTCAGGTATATATATCTGTCAAAATGTATCAAATTATATACCTTAAATGGGTACCGTTTATCATACATATATTGCACCTCAATAATATTGATTTTTTAAAAGATACATTTTTCACCAAAAGTAGTCAGTTCTTTAAAATTAGATAGCAACAAAAAGACAAACAACAAAGTGAATCATCTCCCTGTGCTATGCAGCTGCTTTCCACTAGCTATCTATTTTACATTTGGTAGTATATATATGTCCATGCCACTCTCTCACTTCATCCCCACCATTGTAAAGCAATTATACCCCAATAAAGATGTTAAAAAAAAAAAGGCAAAATGTCAAAATTTTAAGTTGAGTAAGGGAAAACTCATTTTCTTCCGATAAATAGTGGTTATTGGAAACCTGATTAGAATTAAAATGTTGATTTTAGAAATGTTAACTGGATTGTTCCGTTTACAGAAATAAACTCTTTTCAAAAAACATTTCTCCAACTTATTCATTAGTGCCTAAAATTAAAATTTGCAATAAACTCTTAAAATGGTTCAGCCAAAAAGAGTGTGTGTGTATGTTTGTGCATGTATATATTTGTGTGTATACACACACACACACACACACATATGTACATACATTGAAGAACATCCCTGCAGATGTATGGAGACAGTAGGGGGAAGGAGAGAGAATGAGAGAGAAAGAGAGAGACTCATAGAGAGAGCACAAGTGTATCAACATGTTAACAGTTGGTAAATACGTGAGCTTATGCGGGTTTTCATTTTACTATTCTTTCAATGTTCCTCTAGTTTTGACATTTTCAAAGTAAACAGTTGGGGTAAAACTTAATCAGAGACTTATCACATGTAGTTTAATGAGTCTTCCCACTGAAATGTTAAAAACCCAGGAGAAGATAACACAGTGGTGTGAGTACATATCTTGTAAAGCATTAAACTAGACGCATGCAATTACCAAATGCATTGAAGATGAGCAAAAAGCACTGTGAGACAAAGAATGTGAACTTTATGGATTGTCAAAAAATTCTATCCAATTTCACAAATTTTCATATCAGGAACTCTGATTACTTATTTTAGGAGTATAATATAATTAATGGCTATGAGCATAGGCTCTGCAGTCTATTCCTTCTTGGTCTCTTATTAACTACATAACTTCCTTAAAACTCCGTGTCCTCATTTGTAAAATGGGAGAATAAAAGTACTTACTTCAAGTACGTTTTAAAGATTAAATGAGATAACGAGCTTAAAGTGTTTAACACCGTACTTAGTACAAAATAAGCACTCAAGAAATGTTAGCATCTACAATTAGTATTATTTTAGAAGGAACTAAAGGAGATAGAATGACTAAATTTACAATTAAAAAAATTCATATTTTTCATCCTAGCACCTGCCATTCCCCAACTGTAATGGAAGACTATTTCATTTTTAGATTTTAGGTTGTTCCAAGAAGACTCTGACATTTCTAAAACATAAAAGATATAATTTTACCAGTTTAAGTCTAGGGAACATCTTTTTTCCTCCAAATTAGGACAAGTTGTTTATTGAGATTAGAAAATGAAAAAAATTGCATGTATCTAGTTTTTTGGGATTTTTTTTTTTTTTGGTACGCGGGCCTCTCACTGTTGTGGCCTCTCCCGTTGCGGAGCACAGGCTCCGGACGCGCAGGCTCAGCGGCCATGGCTCACGGGCCCAGCCGCTCCCCGGCATGTGGGATCTGCCCAGACCAGGGCACGGACCCGTGTCCCCTGCATCAGCAGGCAGACTCTCAACCACTGCGCCACCAGGGAAGCCCGCATGTATCTAGTTTTGAGATGCTACAAGGAAAATGTTAGACCGTTAAAAAGTCCTTAAAAATGAGGCTGTCCTGTCTGATGATCCATACTGTAGCAAAATTCGTTGTTTTTTTGTTTCCTTTAAACGAGCGCATGTTTGATCATTTGACAATTACCATTTGATTATTTCATAACCTGATTATTTCATATTGTGCTGAGTAATTGCCTGCCTGCTGAGTCTGATAAGTAAAATTTTGATATGAAAATGAGATTAATAATTTAACTGTGATTTAGACATTATAGCCTTTGAATTTAGATCTCAAGTCTTATAGCAGGGACCTCTGTTGAAAACAGAATTTTGATTTCATTGAAATAACAAAAATACTTTTAAATTTCATTAATATTTCCTTTTATCAAATTTTCAAAAGACAACTGTAACAAAGGTGATCTTATGATTTTAATGGGAAGTTTAGAATATCTGTGGGTCTTACCTTTTATGTACTTTATATCCTGAACTGCCCAGCACAGACCGGGGTAATATAATGTAATGATAGATGACACCCATGCAGTGTGCTCCTTTTAAAGAGATTATCGATTATCATCCAATCGATAATCCAAAATCTGCCTTAATTGATGAAGAGTTTGCTCTCTGTAGCATCTCAAAGAAGCAAAAATACAGTAATTCAAAATGTTACTCAGTACATTAACACACTTAAATAAAATTTACTCCTATTTTTAGTATGTACTTTAAAACACCCTCAAAAATATACCCGAGGGACTATAATTGCTTAAAACTTTACCATTTTCATAAAACTTCATATCTACTCGTATCCATTATGGATCCTCTTAATAATCCTTTAAAGGAACAAAGGACAGATAATTTTAGAGATTGGAGTTTTCCAGAGGTTAATAAATAATGGGGAGAAAAGAGACAAGTCTTCTTTACAGAAGGATTCCAAATAGTATATGTAGATAACTACCCCCTCCAGGATGTGAAGCTTAGCCTCCAACCCCTTCCTTTGAGTGTGGGCTGGATTTAGAATAGAATATTCAAAGAGAAAAATAGTAACTTCACAATGGAGAAACTTGGCAAGACTATCTTTAACTAAGTGATCAAGATTAACATTACCAGAAATATCATATACATATCATGTACCCTCTGAAAGGGTAAGTACATGATATGGGATAGAAGGGCACTTCTCATTATTCCAAATTACTCCAAAATGAAGTGTTTTTTTTTTTTTTTAAGTATTCACATACTGATGCCAGTGCTAGGACTAAACTGAGTTCCTACTGAAAGTGTTCTGCCCGTTGTACCTCAAATTACTTATTTCTTAATGCCCAGGAAGAAAATTTTGTGCATATATACAGAAAAATGCTTCCAGTGCTGCATATTTTAATTTGCATTAAATTTATTAAAATTACAATTTAAATTAGCTCTTAAACCTTCAAAGAGAAATTCTATCTAATAAATGCACATATAAATCTAGTATTTTTGTTAAAATAAAAAACATACAGTTCTTCCTTGTTCTTTGATCAATGCTCAATTGACTTGTGAGTTTGACAGATTAATTTCCCCTAAACATTTGGCACCATTTATAAACCTGATTAATTCAATTTCCTTAGACATTTTAAATTACAATTACAAATTTTAACACATCCAAATCCCTCAAGCATTTCAAACACTTAACAAGAAAGATTTACAAATCTAATAAGCAACAACTTCTTAACCACTTCTTTAACCACTGCTTACAAACGTAAGAAGTCTAAATTTCTATAGTATTAAAGTATCAAATATTTAACTAAATATTGTATACAAACAGCTTCTCTTATCTTAGTTATCAATTTAAAATCACAAGTACAAAATGTGCATCCCTCAATTATTTCATCTTGAAATCAAAATTCTGACACCAAATAAATAATCCTGAAAAACCCAAATTAAAGCCTGTAAGTTTAATGTCAATCACATTTTCTTAAAAATTTAAATTAAGATGACAAATTCAACATGACAGGTTCTCTAATGTCAAATTATCTTCAACATTTACAAAGTTAGGGATAGGGAGGGTGGGAGGGAGGGAGACACAAGCAGGAGGAGATATAGGGTTATATGTATATGTATAGCTGACTCACTTTGTTATAAAGGAGAAACTAACACACCATTGTAAAGCAGTTATACCCCAATAAAGATGTTAAAAAAAAAATTTACAAAGCTAATGAACAAAACACACACAAGTTACCATGAGGGTTATAAAACCTATTCCTAAATTTAACATAAATATATGTCTTACTTCCTTATTTTCCCAATAATATTTAACATTTCTACCACTGTGAATGACATAGAGAGTCATTTGCTGACTACAGGGGAAGAATACCAAATAGGCCAAACTTATGGTGTTAATAAGCAAAGACGCCAACATATGGGAATCCAGGTGCATCTTTTTTTTTTTTTTTTCCGGTATGCGGGCCCCTCACTGTTGTGGCCTCTCCCATTGCAGAGCAACAGGCTCCGGACGCGCAGGCTTAGCGGTCATGGCTCACGGGCCTAGCCGCTCCGCGGCATGTGGGATCTTCCCCGACCCGGGCATGAACCCGTGTCCCCTGCATCGGCAGGCAGACTCTCAACCACTGCGCCACCAGGGAAGCCCCTAGGTTCATCTTTCAGGATGATTTAGTCACACCTTTTTTTATAAGGGTCCTTTCTTATAAAAATGTAGCATTTCAGACATTCTCCTTTTCTTGCAAAAGACTTACATGACTTTTAACTGTCCAAATAGAATTGAGATTTGGTATCCCTATGCAAACTGAACTGCTTATTACCTGGTTGATTTCTGAACCCTCTTTATGTTTTACTTGCTTATCTGTCAGACCCATAATTACTTAAGGTCATTTTTATTAATACATTGCTGTTTCTCAATATATGTCACCCATTTAGCTCTTTTTTTCAGAGAGCAATGCCCATAAAATTACCTGGTCCAGACTCCAACTGGTCATTATGCAATGTCTCTCAAATTCTTTGTTCTGTTCGTTAAGACATAATTATTTCAGGGAATTTTTAAACTCAGTTATCAACTCCACAATTGCCATTGTTTGTTATTACTCTCTTTGGCTACTGTACAATGTCGGGGGTGGGGGAAACACAAACATTTTAAATCACGGTCATGTTCCTGCTGAGCTGCCAACTCAACACGTATTCAAATGCAGCATTTTTAAATAAAGCAAAATTATATTATCGTGCACCTTTGGGGGCTTTATTTGGTTTTCATTCGTCCTGCAATGAATAGCAGTTAGTTCACATCTGGATCTCTTGGGCAGAGTTGCAAATATTTTTGTGATAGAGCAAATATCACAATTGTTTAATAAAGAATGGCATGTCACCATCACCTATCAGAACCATCTTTGTCAAAGGATTTATAAATAATTGATAAATCCCTAAAAAGGAGAAGATTGCTAAAGAAAAGAAAGAAAGAATCATTGCCTTTATTACGGAATATAGATTATATGCAATTTGACATCTGAAAAAGCCTCTTCCAATTTACAGATTTCACTAAAGAGGAAACAGAAATCAGAGACATGGCACAACTCTTCGTTGGTATGGCAAATCTGCAGTTGACCCCAGATCTCCTGAATCCAATCTGATTTTACATACATTAAGCCATGCAGCCTAGATAAGATGCTTATTTCATACATAGTTTCCTCAACCAGAATTCTTTCAAACATTGATTAGTCATCATTTTAACTCCAGTTCTTATTAAATCCAAATTTTCTCCTTTTGATGTCCATTTACTCAAGTTGGTGGCTCAAGCCTCAAATGTAATTTCAGATTTATCCTTATTTGGTTTGGTAGTGAAAACATTTAACTCTGACTTATTCAAAAAGATTATGAAACAAAATACATAAATACAGAGTGCTGACAGTTGAAATTGTATCTTATTTTCTCATTTTAATTTTTAAAGAAAAGGTCTTTTTCTATGAACAGTGTTTAGGCACCATTTGGTCTGGATATTCTGGCATCAGCTCTGTGCTACAAGGACCATATAAGTCAGTCTGCTGCCTTGTCTGAACTCCCTTGTCCGGCTGCTCGCATAGACCACCTGAGTAGCTGAGGGACCCTGGACCCAGGACCAAGTCCAACTGACCAGTCAGATTCTTTCTTCTCTGTATTTAAATTTGGAACCCAAAATTGTAGTTAGAATGTATTGGACCTGAGAGGTTACAGGGTATTAGGACTAGCATAGATAGAGATAGTTATATTCATATAGAGCAAAGGAAGACAATCAGTCAAGAGAAAATAAAGCAGATTGCTGACAGAAACAGAATCAAGAAACCATGCTAGGGCTTCCCTGGTGGCGCAGTGGTTGAGAGTCCGCTTGCCGATGCAGGGGACACGGGTTCGTGCCCTGGTCCTGGAAGATCCCACATGCTGCGGAGTGGCTGGGCCCGTGAGCCATGGCCGCTGAGCCTGCGCGTCCGGAGCCTGGGCTCCGCAGTGGGAGAGGCCCGCGTAATGCAAAAAAAAAAAAAGAGAATCCATGCTGTTTTGAGAGAGGGGTGAAGAGCTGGCTTGTGTCCTGTAACTCTTCAGCTGCTGGTTCTCTCCTATATAGTTCTGACTGGAATTTCTCACCTGCATGCCATGAAATTTTTCTTGATCTTTCCAACATACTTCTTTTACTGTTCCAATCTATTCTCTTTTATACTTACTCTTTTATGCTTAAGTGGGGTTTTATTTTTTGAAATTAGATGATTCCTGGAACAAGCATTAACTTGCTATTTATCACTTTGGAAAAGTTATTATCTTCTCTCACCCTTAATTTCTGAAACTACCTCAGTGAAAAATAGCATGTTTTCTGTGAATATATTATAGTGATTTCAGTGTAAGTTAGTAAATTATTATAATATATACACTCGACTGAAATATAACTTTAATGAATTAAGACTGCATTAAAAATATTGCTTTTAAAACCTTGCTACCCAAAGTATTGTTCAGGTACCAGCAGTCAACATCACCTGGATCTTGTGAATCTCAGGCCCCACTCCAGACCTACTGAATCCAGATATATATTTTAACAAGATCTTCAGGTGATTCATATACACCTTAAAGTTTGAAAATATGGTTTTGGAGATTATCCAAAGTATTGAACGTGTGTGTGCGTGTGTGTGTGTAAGTTTACGTGTAGTCACATAGTATAATAACCAATAATTTTACAAAGAATTTGACCTGATTTACTTTAATTAATTATTGATTATTGGCCCACTAACTATGTATAAGTAAATAGAATTCTGATAAAAGAGTTGTAAAACTTTTTTAAATAGTTTACTTTTTTCACTTGGATATAGAGGTACATAGTTTTATTGACATCTTGCTTATGCCATTAATGGCCTAGGAATACCTTTTGCAGTCTGGCTATTTTCTAAACCATTATAAATTTGTGACGAAAATTATATTGTCTAAATAGTAATCTAATATTTAGTTGATCAATGTCAATAATATAAACATTTTATGGCATAGGGCTAAATAATAAAAACATTTTCAGTCCTGGAATTGTGTATGTGAATAGATTTATCTAAATCTCTTTTGTACCACACCTAGTAAGTCATTAAAATGAATAAAAATAAATTGAGCAGGTTGACTAAGTTTATTTATAAAACATCATTAGTACTCTGTAGGCAAAGCCAAACATCCGGGAGCATTGATGAACTTGGAAATTCTTGACCATATTAAGTATGATTGATTATAAATATAGAAGAATATTCTATGGCGTGTATTAAAGACATTTGTAATACAGCTGATAAATTCCCTTCACTGGTAAAAAGACAATTGGCTAAAAATATAAAGGGATTTGGTCCAGATGCTCTTTTATTTCTAGTCCAGTAACAATGTACCTAGGGAGTGGGTGATGTATATATTAGCATTAACAGTGTTTTTTACCTGGAAGTCACTTATTTGAAACCAACAACCTATAAAGCATAATTAAAAGAAATAAGAAGACTTCTGAATAATCAAAATTGTTGGTACCAAGGAAGCCCAAGCGTTAACTCTAGTACATGCATGTGTCTGTTCACATTCTTTTTTAAGGCAAAAAAAGATTCCATGTACAGTAATATCCTTAATTCACAATGCATAAGTTTGAGCAATTCATGAACTCCTTTTAAAGAAAAAAATCCTCAAAGAGTCCTCATACACCCTTAGACTCCAGAGTTTTGTGGATTTGAGAAACACAAACCCATTGACTACCTTTTTGACACTTCACTCCAAAGTACCAAATTAGAAGACTGCTAGATTTAAGCAGTGTCAACAGTAGCAGGGGCTCATAAAATGCCTGACCACCAAGAAGAACTTTTCAAGCACAGTGGCCTGGAACCATTTAGCCTATTAGCATGAATTTGTATGTTAACACAAAAACTGACCCATGCCAATGGCCTTTTAGGACCACTGCTTTGCAGTACATGACAGCAACCAACGCGCTTTCATGAGATTCATCCTGAGTCATTTCAGGATGTTATGCTCAGAGCGTTATGCTCTGCATACTCTCTAACAAGACAAGAAGTATATTCATCTAAAATGATTACAAGTTGTGTCATTAATTTCGTTATAAAGTTGTATAAGCAAAGGTGTGTATATTTCCTTGCAATCACAGTCACTTGTATACATTATGTTACAGGCCTTACTTGGCCACTTAACCCTGAATCATCTTCTTCTAGTTACTTAACTTTTCTGAGTTGTTTGCTCATCTTCAAAATAAGAAAATAAAGAGCAAAGACTTTGGAGTCAGACTCTCTGGATGTGAATCTCTTCTGTGCATTTGCTAGCTGGGTTACCTTGACCAAGAAATTTAATCTCCTCTGCCTCAGTTTCCTCAGCCCTAAAATGGGGATAAAATAATCACCCCCACCTGAGATTAAGTAAGTGACTATGTATAAAGTGCTGAGAACAGTCACAAACACATTAGAAGGGCTACACAAATGTTGGCTATTATTAATCACATCTAAGAGTTTTTGAGAGGTTAGAATAGAATAGTGTGTATAGAACCTATTAACATGTTACCTGGCTCATGGCTCATAAATAAGGATCAATGAGTATTACTAGTACAACTATCACTACTACAGATTTAAAATAGTGAATGAGGTATTTGTTCTAAAGAATTAAAGAGAGTTAAATAGTTTTCAAAATTCAGAAACTTTTAAAGAGTGTCTACTCATAAGTAGCAATGGTGAAAGGGGCACAGACTTGATATTAAATAGATATGGGGTTAGCCCTTACTAGCTGGATAACAATGATTTCTCTTTAGATAACAAGAAGTTAAAAATGTCTATCCTCTCTATCTCTCCACCCTACCCCACCCCCGCTATCCCCTTTGGTAACCATAAGTTTGTTTTCTATGTCTGTGAATCTATTTACGTTGTGTAAATAAGTTCATTTATATCGTTTTTATAGATCAGCCTATAAGTGATATCATGTGATATTTCTCTTACTTACTTCACTTAGTATGATAATCTCTAGGTACATTCATGTTGCTGCAAATGGCATTATTTCATTCTTTTTTTATGACTGAGTAAAAGGAGTTTGGGATTAACATATACACACTATTATATATAGAATAGAGAACAATAAGGACCTAATGAATAGCACAGGGAACTATATTCAAAATCTTGTAATAACCAAAATGGAAAAGAATCTAAAAAGAATATATATACATATATATATAATTGAATTACTTTGCTGTACACCTGAAACTAACACAACATTGTAAATTAACTATACTTCAATTTAAAAAATAGTTTAAAATAAATTAATTTTTAAATGTTTTAAAACATCTGTGAGAGTCTTATGAAAATTAAATGAGATAATATATATGAAATATTGGCAAAGCATAGGTACTCCATCGGTGTTATTTCCTACCCTTTCCTGTTAAAAAAATTTTTGACAGTTGGGACTGATTTCCCTACCATACAAAATACATCTTTGAATGTTACCAACTTAATAGCAAGTTCGGCTTATAGGAGAAAAGGAATTAAGTTCCACTAAGTGATTTCTGCTCCTCGTAGTTTTCCAGTATTGACTGTTATTTGCCAGATTAAGTGGGTAAATACTTGCATATAGAAGGTTTGTATTTAGTGTGCATTCATCATTTTAAAAATTTCTTAAAATGAATTTAAGAATTTGATAATTTTAAAATTTTTCTAATGGTTCATAAAATTTGGTACAGGTAAGATAAGGGTTAATAACACTGACACCAAAAAAGAGAGGTGGAGGGAGAGAGACACTGGCAGATGGTATGATGAGAAAGTGATTTATAGTCGTAATGAATTGAAACCCTTCCAAAAGATGTATTTACCAGAAGAGCGCTTAAATGTCATCTATATTTTTAAATTATAAATACTTAAAAAAATAAAATGGGAAAGAGAAACTGTTGTGAATCATTGATTTTCTCCACTTTGGGACAGTGACATTGCTAGGGAACAACAGATGACCTACTGGTCTCTGAATGCTGCTTTCTGCCAGTGCTACTCAGCTAGGACCTCTTTGACTATTTACCTGCCAATGTATTTCACCCCAGAGCCATTAATTAAACGGTGCTTTACCTGTGCAAGATCTATACTAATGGTTACAGCAGCAGCCTGGGCATCCTCCTGAAGCATGGGAAGAGACCTGGAACCTAATCAGGCTTCAGGAATGGGGTTTACAAGCCATCTACCATTTTGTCTGATTGCCTTATGTGTGCGAGGCACTGTGCTAGACATAACTATATTATACTGCCAAAGATAGACCATTCCTTGCATCTTTATTCAAAGTAATCAGCTGAAAGAACACTAAGTGATTTAAACTTAAAAGTGAATCTACCTAACTTAAATTTTTGGACTCTGTAAATGACATTAAACATATTTTTGGCATCGAAATTGTAATTTTAAGATTTGATCTGTTCTCCACTGTCTGTTATACATTTATTTTAGAATATCCTGTTGTAGAAACAGTTTCTTCATTTGCGAGGGATCTTGAAAGTAGTTTTGATTGTTCCATGAAGTTAACAAGAGTTTTCTCTAAATTAGTTTGTCTGCACTGGTTCATAATATCATAGGTGGATGTTTACTATCATCATTTTAATTAAGCCAAGGATTTGTTTTGTGCCTTTAGATTTCTGAGTTCTTATTTCTGTAGTAAATAATATTGAATGCTCTCTAACGTGAATTTTAATTAAAATTGTTAAGTGCATAGCTCTGTTACACAGAGGACACCTTGTGTTTGCAGTGCTGCTGAAATTGATGAAGGCTACAAGCTTTTGTCAAATAAAGAAAATTTAACCCTTTAAAATTTAATTAAGATAAAATTTCAGCCTTTGGAATACCCCATTGTGGTAATTAATATTTTTCTTCAAACTTTTTCTCAAATTGAAAATAATTTTACTTTTTCTGATTATTAAATCAATACAATATTGTCGGTATAAAATTATGAATACTATAGGGATGTATAAATAAGAATTCAAAAGTCCCCTATAATCCACCTCCAGATAAATAACCAATGTTAATCAGTCTTACTTTGGCTTAGTGCTCAGGTTATTTGTTTTTATTAGTTAAATCCCTCAACTTAGTATGTGAACTATTTGTGGATCAGTTTTTATAATTCTTCCATTTTAAATAACTTCTTCAATTAAGAGATCATATATCAGTTCAACCTTGTCAGACAGGAGGGTTTATTCAGGTTTGTTTGAAAGTAAAAACTAAAAACCATTTTTAATTTCTTAATGGATATAGTGATCCTGTGAAAATATTAGTTTTTTTGAGCTTATTAACTCTCATCTGTCCGATGAAGATTGTACCTTAACTCAGTAGTACCCAATACGGCATATAGAACCCCTTGTGATCTAATGGTACCAATTTCTCCAGCTTCAATTCCTATTCCCTCCCTGTTCCTCATCCCCCCCACCACCACCCCACCACCAAGTACACACTTACAGACTCTCATGGAAACAACAAGCTTGCTTTACCCACTCTTCATAGTCTTTTAAACCCCTGCACATGTCGTTTCTTCTCTTCCAATCTATCTTCCCACACCATGCCAGAACTCTTACTAGTACCTCTTACTGGAAATTTTTGCTGTCTATTCCCAATCAACTTTGTGATGCATATCACAACTTTTATGCAACCTGTTTATTATACTTATCTCAGTATGTTGTAATCAGATTAAATGTATGTCTCTCCAACATTGTAAGCCTGGCACAGATTAAGGGCTCAGTAATTAGCTGATGAATAAATGGATGGATAGATCACTGTATGAATGATGAATGCACGGTTGGCTGAATGAAAAAAGGAGGAAAAAAATTGATGTGTATGACTAGGTGTGCAGTTGGATGGGTGTAAGTAAGACAGAATGGAACTCCCAGGGATAAAGCAACTCCATTTATTCTGAAGTAAGACCCAAGGTTCTGCTCTCTAAATGAGAAGCAGCATGGAGAAGTATGCATCATGGCCAAATATTTAATAATATCAGAAAAAAGGTCAACACTGATATTGATTTTATGCCCTGGAAAAAACATTTTTAAAAAGGAAAAAATTATTCTAATTATAGTCATTCATATGAACTGCTTGTAATTGTATCTAAGTATCATTCAAGAAAAAATGATTATATGCGTCATTATATATGTGTCAGATTAACTGTTTTGTATATTTACTAGAATTAAAGACAACCTACTTGTGTGCCCAGTACTTATAGCTTCCATTATGTTATCACTATATTTTATATTACATTATTATCACCTGTGACTATTACCCTAGCCTCACATTTTCCTTAATCGGGCACTTGGGTTTCTAGAATTAGTAACGATCTCTAGCCAATCCAGAGACTTCAAATATCAGGAGCCTGAATTTACCATACTCCTATTGTTACTCTGCAGTGTTAGGGCAGTGATGACATCTTCCCTGAAATATCTAGTGAAATCGAATTTTCTACTGGCATTTTGTATACTAAGGTGAGAAAAAAGAGAAGCAAGCATAAGGAATTTAAGAGCATAACCAACACACTCTGCTACAAGTGTGGGTTATCAACTAATACCTCTCATATACCAGGTAAGGTGTCAAGCTCTGGGGACACAAACATATCAGGCATGTCTCTTACCTTCCAGGTGCTCACAGTCTCAAGGAGAATTTAGACAAAGTAAGTTGCTTTAAATTCTTACCAAGGGGGCTTCCCTGGTGGCGCAGTGGTTGAGAGTCCGCCTGCCGATGCAGGGGACACGGGTTCGTGCCCCGGTCTGGGAAGATCCCACATGCCACGGCTGGGCCCGTGAGCCATGGCCGCTGAGCCTGTGCATCCGGAGCCTGTGCTCCGCAACGGGAGAGGCCACAACAGTAAGAGGCCTGCGTAATGCAAAAAGAAAAAAAATCTTACCAAGGAACAAGATGAGCTAAAAATAAAAGTGAAAGAGCCCACCTTACAATACAGTGCAATAAGAGCTCTGAGAGAGATTAATACAGATCTTTATCAAATGGGTTAATTGTCCAGTCTTAGAATTGTGGAATGTTAGAGCCTGGAATTCATCTTGTGTCTCCTAGTCTTAGCCTCTCATTTTAAGATATAGAAAATAAGCCTCAGAAATATTAAGTCACTTGAGAGGCCTTGGGTAAGCCACTTAGCTTTGTAGGTTTCAGCCTATGCTGATCTTTTTCTCACAGAGAGAATGGGTAGGAATAAATTGGTACATATCGTAAAACTAAATCACTAGCTTACTAATAACTAGTAGTAAGATTAAGGTAGTATGTTATTGCAACAAGATTCAGGTCTTCTCTAATATTCTAGTTTTTGCTTGAAAAAAATTAATTTGATATGGCAGATGAATTTATTTTTTCATTTAAAAATATGAAATCAGTATCTATCATGTGCTAGACTGGCAGATATTACTACTGAGATATGGTAGCTGATCACCTTTTTTTTCTTGAGGACTATTTCGTTTTACCTGTTTTTTTTTTTTTAATGCTTTTGATTTATATAAATACAGTATTTTTTATTCATTCTTCTGAGTCATAATTATTTGCTTGATGAAATTATTCTTATAAGTAATTTGCTTACTAATAACTCAGGGAAATTCAAATTATATTTAAAAAAATAAATTTGGATATTTGAAAACTTGATTTAACAGTTATTTCCGAGACAAAACATTTGCTAACTCTGTGTTTTACCTACTGAAGCATATGGTCAGTCTCTTACAAGGGAACTATTCCCCTTGTTCTGAAATTGTAACAAGATTTTGCTGTAAGAAACAAGACATGGAATATACTTAATATGTTCCAGAAAGAAAGCACTGACATTGTTTTCTGTGACAGGGTTAATTTTTATCTTCTATGGTCCTCTTCAGCCTTATGAATTTTTCATTTATCAGAATTAATATAAATAACACAAGTAAACATTGCCATTTGACAGTGCTAGCCAAGCCAAGTAATGTACTAAGAAAACCAAAGCAATTTATTTTCTCAGTCTCAGACACAAAGGAGGAAATGCCCTAAGTTTTTAAATGTCATCAATATTGTTAATATACCATGGTATATTTTAGTTGCATTTTTCTTTTACCACAACAATTACTACCAGAATTCTTTCATTAATACAGCTGTTCACACTTATCTCTTGTTGGTAGCCTGTTTCTTTTTTTTTTTTCATGTTGAGAAATCAGAAAACTTTACTAGAACCTAAATAAAACACTCACAAATAAAAACTACCGTTTATTACAACCTGCTTGCAAACTTGATGGACAACTCTTTCAGGTTAAAATCAGGAGCCCTTTAAAATGCATTATTAATACCGGACCCATTTGAAAACCCCAAAATGAAGAAGCTGGGGGAGGGAGTTGCAAATAGTTTCCTGGATCCTCTGGAATCGCCCCATGAACTCTTTTTTTTTTTTTTTTTTTCAGGTCATTTATTTTGTGGTCCTTCACAGGTACCATTTTTTTTTTTTTAACATCTTTATTGGGGTATAATTGCTTTACAATGGTGTGTTAGTTTCTGCTTTATAACAAAGTGAATCAGTTATACATATACATATGTTCCCATATGTCTTCCCTCTTGCGTCTCCCTCCCTCCCACTCTCCCTATCCCACCCCTCCAGGCTGTCACAAAGCACCGAGCTAATATCCCGGTAGCCAGTTTCTTAATTTTTGTTTTACTTGTAATAAAATGGAAACCAGCTGAATATTAATTTATAGAGGACTTAGTTGTATGTTTATAAAAAATAAAGCTCATAGAGGAAAGGTAAATCATTGTATAATTTTTGAACAGTCTACATTTTAATCTTAAATAGCCTAATACAAATATTTGGATTAAGAATTAGTATGCCATTTATAGATGTGTGGAATCCACCATTGAATCAAATAAATGAAAATTCCTATCCACACTGGTCTTACATGTGTGTGCAAAAAGGCATATATAAAACTTCATTGTGTAGTATTTTAAATGGTGATAAGTGGTATAAAGAAAACAAGGAAGTTAGGGAGTAGCATAAGTTTAGCACAGTCAGGGAAAGTCTCCCTGAGAGGATGCCATTTGAACAAAACCAGAAGGGGGCAATGGAAATTACGTTATGCAGATATATGGGAAAAGATTTTTAAAGGTAGGGGAAGCAAACAGTGTATTCCCTGTCTCTGCCCAGGAAATAGCAAAGGGGCCCATGTAGCTGGTGCTGAGTAGGTGAGATGGGAGAGAGTTGTCAGAATTGAGGCCACATGGGTATTTGGGACTAAGTTTTGTAGACCATTGTTCTGGCTTCAGTTTTTACTTAAAATAGTCATTGGAGGTCTGCAGCAATGGAGGGGCATGATCTGACTTATGTCTCAGCAGGATCACTATGACTGCTGGATTGATGAGTGTGGCAAGGGCGGAAGCAAGGAAAGCAATGAGAAGGCTATAGCAATAACCTGCTCAGGAGATAATTCAGGCATGGACTGGAGAGATTGTAGAAGTGGTAATGAGGATTCATTATGAATGTCTCTTAAAGTTAGAACCAATAGAATTTGCTGATGTGCTAAATACAAAGCAGAAGGAGTTGAGGAGGGCCTCAGGGTTTTATCTAGAGCAGCTAGAAGGATAGAGTTGCTACTAACCGAGATACAGAAGACAGCAAGAGAAACAGGTTTGGAGGGAAAAAAAAAGGAATTTGGACTTGGACATGTTAAACTTGAGATGTATATCACACATCCATTGAAAGATTTTGAGTGGATAGTTGTGTTTATAAGTATGAAATCCTGAGAAAAGATCTGGAGATAAAAATTTGCAAGTCATTAGGACATATACATGCATGGTAAGAGAAGCCATAAAACGGATCATCAAGGGGATGAATACACATAGAGAGAAAAGACATCCAAGAACTGGGTCTGGGACCAACACTTCATTGAAAGAGAGGGGAAACACAATATTAAGTGTGTCTTTGCATAAAAGCTTTATTTTTTTTGGTTACAATAGCACAGGTGCATCTAAAGTACAGTTACACTGGCCCAATTTTAAAAATGAAAAGTATTTTGTTGTTTTACTTTGTTTTCATACACCATCATTTAAAAAAATTATGGCAAGATACCTTTCCTAACCCCCAGTACCTTAGAATATGACTGCATTTGGAAATAGGGCCTTTAATGAGGTAAAATGAGGGGTGGGCCCAGATCCAATTTGGCTACTGAGCCTGCACGCCACAACTACTGAAGCCCGCGCACCTAGAGCCCGTGCTCCGCAACAAGAGAAGCCACTGCAATGAGAAGCCCGTGCAGCGCGACAAAGAGTAGCCCCTGCTCGCCACAGCTAGAGAAAGCCTGCACACAGCAATGAAGACCCAATGGAGCCATAAATTAATAAATTTATTAAAAAATAAAAAAAGAAGATAGAAAAATGAAATTAAGCTAGCTACTTAAATGAATGTGTATTGGATACGATTGCTCCTTAAATATTTGCCACTTACATATACTCACCAAAAATGGAAGAAAAAATGTTTTCTTCTTGGTATTCTAAGAGAATAACTAGTTGCCTAGTACAATGCCTTCTTTCCTTCATCATTTGGTTCCAGTCAGGAATGACCTTTCTAGTGATATGTTTTATTTAGGCTCCAGTGGGCTAGCTTCAAAAACATCCAACATGTGGGTTTACAGGTTGAGAATTCTTGGTGACAAGAATTTTGTGTGGTCCATACACACAAAAAAGTGCTATCAAAATAAATGATAAAAAGTTTGGATTCCTCCTATGACAAAATTGACTGTCACTGGAACATTTTTTAAATTAATTTCTTCTAAAAATGTTATTACTGATTGTCTCTCTTTTGTGTGAGTAGCAGAGCAATGTAAGTTCCATTCAAGAAGGACTTAGAAGTATAAACTTTTCTATTTGAAAGACTTTATATTTAGCAAAAATGGAAACTGTCACTCCACTCTTCTCTCTGAAAAAATGGCTCAAAGATAGCATTTTTTAAAGCATAAAAAAAGTGATTAGAGTCCAAACTCTGGTGCCTCGGGATGCTCATTTGGGTTATAAACCACAAAGAAACACAGGCATTTGATATCTGTGGAAGTCAATTAGTTTTAAGTAATAGGAATGAAGAGTTAATGACATTTTTAATCAAGCGGTTTGAACATAACAGAAAAAAATTTATTAAATTAAAGTAACTATGCGTTATAATAAAAATCAGTTGTCTAAAGCAAAATTGATTTGGAAGATCTTGTTAAGCCATACCACGTTCATGTTTTAAAGGTAAAAACAACTGTAGTGATCATTTATACTAGAAACATTTATACCATATCTACCATGAGAAAAGCACTGTTCTAGGTTAAAAGCTGTGTAGGAAAGAAGGAATGAATAAAGTAAATATTAGTTAATTAGATCAAAAATAATAGAGTAAAACAGAATTTAATATAAGTAAATATGGTTTCTGAAGAGGGAAGGACTTTTTTTAGCATAAAATCAGTGGAAGAAATAGCAAAGAAACAGAATAATTTTTGATAAGATTTTTAAACTAATATGAAGAGCTATCACTATACTGATTGTGTATTGGAGTGTAAATTAGTATGTTTCTAGAAGCAATTTGAAAGTATGTTGAATTTACTCTTTTAAATTTGTGTTTATACTTTTTGAATTAATATTTTCATTTCAAGTCATCTATCCTAAAGAAATAATCAGAATTGGGAAATATACTTTTTCAAGTAAATCCAAAAGTGTTTTGCCAACACATTTAGAACATAAATGCATAATTGGCAACTTCCTTATTGAGGTATTTCCTGTCATAGATTTTTTTCCCAAGTTCTTACTTAAAATGTTGCCTTATAATGCTATGAATCTTTTATAAGAGATTCTGGTACAGTGATATTTTATTTACAGCAGCTCTGTATTTAGCATTTTAAGGAAACAAAACATATTGATGACGAATTAAAAGGTCAATGATTTTTTTTTGTAAACAACTTTATTGGACTATAACTGTTTACAGTACTGTGTTAGTTTCTGCTTTATAACAAATTGAAACAGATATACATATACATATATCCCCATATCCCCTCCCTCTTGCAAATCCCTCCCACCCTCCCTAACCCACCCCTCTAGGGAGTCACAAAGCACCGAGCTGATCTCCCTGTGCTATGCTGCTTCCCACTAGCTATCTATTTTACATTTGGTCGTATATATATGTCCATGCCACTCTCTCACTTCGTCCCAGCTTATCCTTCACCCTCCCCATGTCCTCAAGTCCATTCTCAATGTCTGCATCTTTACTCCTGTCCTGCCCCTAGGTTCTTCATAGTCATTTTGTTTGTTTGTTTTTTAGATTCCATATATATGTGTTAGCATATGGTATTTGTTTTTCTCTTTCTGACTTACTTCACTCTGTATGACAGACTCTAGGCTAATCCACCTCACTACAAGTAACTCAATTTCGTTGCTTTTTATGTCTGAGTAATATTCCATTGTATATATGTGCCACATCTCCTTTTCTTTTATGGCTGTTAGGATTTGCCTTATGTATTGAGGTGCTCCTATGTTGGGTGCATAAATATTTACAACTGTTATATCTTCTTCTTGGATTGATCCCTTGATCATTATGTAGTGTTCTTCATTTTCTCTTGTAATAGTCTTTATTATAAATCTATACTGTCTGATATGAGAATTGCTACTCCAGCTTTCTTTTGATTTCCATTTGCATGGAATATCTTTTTCCATCCCCTCACTTACAGTGTGTATGTCCCTAGGTCTGAAGTGGGTCTCTTGTAGACAGCATCTATATGGGTCTTGTTTTTGTATCCATAGAGCAAGCCTGTGTCTTTTGGCTGGAGCATTTAATCCATTCATGTTTCAGGTAATTATTGATATGTATGTTCCTATGACCGTTTTCTTAATTGTTTTGGGTTTGATTTTGTAGGTCCTTTTCTTCTCTTGTGTTTCCCACTTACAGCAGTTCCTTTAGCATTTGCTATAGAGCTGGTTTTGTGATGCTGAATTCTGTGAGCTTTTGCTTGTCTGTAAAGGTTTTAATTTCTCCATCAAATCTTAATGAGATCCTTGCTGGGTAGAGTAATCTTGGTTGTAGGTTTTTCTCCTTCATCATTTTAAATATGTCCTGCCACTCCCTTCTGGCTTGCAGAGTTTCTGCTGAAAGATCAGCTGTTAACCTTATGGGGATTCCCTTGTGTGTTATTTGTTGTTTCTCCGTTGCTGGTTTTAATATGTTTTCTTTGTATTTAATTTTTGATAGTTTGATTAATATGTGTCTTGACATGTTTCTCCTTGGATTTATCCTGTATGGGACTCTCTGTGCTTCCTGGACTTGATTGACTATTTCCTTTCCCATATTAGGGAAGTTTTCAACTGTAATCTCTTCAAATATTTTCTCAGTTCCCTTCTTTTTCTCTTCTTCTTCTGGGACCCCAATAATTCGAATGTTGGTGTGTTTAATGTTGTCCCAGATGTCTCTGAGACTGTCCTCAATTCTTTTCATTCTTTTTTCTTTATTCTTCTCTGCAATTGTTATTTCCACTATTTTATCTTCCAGGTCACTTATCTGTTCTTCTGCCTCAGTTATTGTGCTATTGATCCCTTCTAGAGAATTTTTACTTTCATTTATTGTGTTGTCCATCATCATTTGTTTGTCTTTCATTCTTCTAGGTTCTTGTTAAATGTTTCTTGTATTTTCTCTATTCTATTTCCAAGAGTTTGGATCATCTTTACTATCATTTTTCTGAATTCTTTTTCAGGTAAACTGCCTATTTCCTCTTCATTTGTTAGGTCTTGGGGGGTTTTGCCTTGCTTCTTCATCTGCTATGTGTTTTTCTGTCTTCTCATTTTGGTTAATTTACTGTGTTTGGGGTCTCCTTTTTGCAGCCTGCAGGTTCGTAGTTCCCATTGTTTTTGGTGTCTGTCCCCAGTGGCTAAGGTTGGTTCAGTGGGTTGTGTAGGCTTCCTGGTGGAGGGACTGATGCCTGTGTTCTGGCGGATGAGGCTGGATCTTGTCTTTCTGGTGGGCAGGTCCATGTCTGGTGGGGGGTTTTGGGGTGTCTGTGGCCTTATTATGATTTTAGGCAGCCTCTCTGCTAATGGATGGGGTTGTGTTCCTGTCTTACTTGTTGTTTGGCATAGGGTGTCCAGCACTGTAGCTGCCTGGTCTTGAGTGAAGCTGGGTCTTGGCGTTGAGGTGGAGATCTCTGGGAGATTTTTGCTGTTTGATATTACATGGAGTTGGGAGGTCTCTTGTGGACCAGTGTCCTGAACTTAGCTCTCCCACCTCAGAGGCACAGCACTGACACTTGGCTGGAGCACCAAGAGCCTTTCATCCACACAGCTCGGAATAAAAGGGAGTAAAAATAGAAAGAAAGAAACAAAGAAACGAAGAAAGAAACAAAGAAGAAAAAGTAAAGTTATTAAAATAAAAAAATAAATAATAATTTTAAGAAAAAAATTTAAAAACTATAAAAAAATAAAAAAGGTTCCCAGGGTTCAGCTTTGGATATGGACCTGCCTCTGTGTGTAGGTCGCCTGAGGGCGTCTGTTCTTCACTCAGACAGGACGGGGTTAAGGAGCAGCTGATTCGGGGGCTCTGGCTCACTCAGGCCGGGAGGAGGGAGGGGTACGGATGCGGGGTGAGCCTGCAGCAGCAGAGGCCAGTGTGACTTTGCACCAGCCTGAGGCGCACCGTGCGTTCTCCCGGGGAAGTTGTCCCTGGATCACGGGACCCTGGCTGTGGCAGGCTGCACAGGCTCCCAGGAGGGAAGGTGTGGATAGTGACCTGTGCTTGCACATAGGCTTCTTGGTGGCAGCAGCAGCAGCCTTAGCATCTCATGCCCGTTTCTGGGGTCCGTGCTGATAGCCGCGGCTCGCGCCCGTCTCTGGAGCTCCTTTAAGCAGAGCTCTTAATCCCCTCTCCTCGCGCACCAGGAAACAAAGAGGCAAGAAAAAGTCTCTTGCCTCTTCCGCAGACCCAGACTTTTTCCTGGACTCCCTCCCGGCTAGCTGTGGTGCACTAACCCCCTTCAGGCTGTGTTCGCGCAGCCAGCCCCAGTCCTCTCCCTGTGCTCTGACCGAAGCCCGAGCCTCAGCTCCCAGCCCCGCCCACCCTGGCGGGGGAGCGGACAAGCCTCTTGGGCTGCTGAGTGCCGGTCGGCACCGATCCTCTGTGCGGGAATCTCTCCGCTTTGCCCTGCGCACCCCTGTGGCTGTGCTCTCCTCTGCGGCTCCAAAGCTTCCCCCCTCTGCCACCCACGAAGGGGCTTCCTAGTGTGTGGAAACCTTTCCTCTTTCACAGCTCCCTTCCAGAGGTTCAGGTCCCGTCCCTATTCATTTGTCTCTGTTTTTTCTTTTTTCTTTTTCCCTACCCAGGTACGTGGGAAGTTTCTTGCCTTTTGGGAAGTCTGAGGTCTTCTGCCAGCGTTCAGTAGGTGTTCTGTAGGAGTTGTTCCATGTGTAGATGTATTTCTGATGTATTTGTGGGGAGGAAGGTGATATCTGCATCTTACTCTTCTGCCATCTTGAAGCTCCTCCGTTGATTCTTATATCTTGTGAAAAATAGCCACATTGTTACATTATTGTTACAAAATGTTTAGGCAGCTACCTAGGATTAACTAGTCAGGAAAGTCTTCTACAGAGTTTATGCGTAGAGAAATATTATTTGTTTACTTAGATGTATTCTTTTTTAAATTCCCCAGTTGGAATAAATATCACAGCGATATTTTACTCATGTTCATGTAATTAATTTCCAAGAGCTATCTGAAAACTTAAATGTATTTGGAGGCTACAATGTAGTTGCTATATTCTGAATAAAATAATATTTTGAGAGAGAATTCTAGAAATTTTTAGAGTCATGCCCATTTCCCTTCTCAAACCCTTCTCCCTATGCCCTGGTTTCAGTAGGTCTTATCTGAACTGTGCTTAACAGATGTTCCATCGGTGTCTGCTAAATAAATGGATGAATGAACATGTGGGTGTTTGTGAATCTTTAAGATTTAGTCTCATCTTCTCAAGCAAAGAGACTTTTATCTCAGTCAAATTGCCTTACACCTGCCAAAGAGAGATTAGCCTTACAGACATTCTCATCTGAAAATTGTTTATTTTTTTTCTTTCTCATAGAAAACTTTTCTAAAGAAATTAATTATAGTGAAATTTTGTGACCAAAAGGTAAAAACATTATTGTGCATTAAAAGTTTTCACATAGATTCTTTTACATTTTAGTGGGGTAGTAAATACCATTTGTGTTTCTCAGTATTTGGTTCTCTTCTGATTCTGGGTACAAGGAAGTCTATACTTCCTTACCCTTTAAGTTAGTCATGGCCATATAACTAGTTCTGACAAATTAAATGTAAGGGGAGATGTATGTCACCAGCAGTAAATACTGGTGCCCAGCTATCTACTCATTCTTCTTTTCTGTGCAAAAAACAAAAGCTTTTCTTACAGTATGGAATGACTACATGGAAAAGGGCCCCTCATCAACCTGTGTTGGACATGTACAGTGAGCAAGAAATTTTGTTTTAAGACATTGAAAGTTTGTCATTATTCATTGCCACAGTACAACCTAGCTCATGTGCTTCAGAATACTTCTGGTCAGTCTCTGTATACAAGACCTTTCTTCAAGACTATGCGTACATTCCCTAACAGTGGAAAAAAACAGGTAGCTTGGTGTTCATGATATGCTTCATCTGCTTGAGTTAAAAGCAGAACAGTTTATTCATATGTGTTTAAAAGATTCATTACATCAGATCGTACTTCCCATTTCTCTTTCCCTTTAGAAGCCTACTAGTGGTAGACACTATAGAAATTCAGAAACTAATTGTTCTTTAAATAAGAAAGGAAAGAAAATGAATATAAGCCTTTGTGCTGCAAATTTATTCTGATTTTCCTTTCCAACCATTTGTGCTATCTGTACACATACAAATCAGGATTTGCAAACACCTCAACTGGATTATTGCATGTGTTCATTTATTATGCAACAGATATTGATGCCTACCTTGTGTAAAGCATAGTACTAGATACTGCATACACAAGTAAATAAGACAGGGAACAGTGCATAGCAAATAAGTCTTCAATGAACTGAGTAACACAGTAACCAATGGCCATGAACAGAAGCATAAGGCACCTGGCACTCTACCGGTAGAGAAAGTGTAAGGTCCTCAGCAGAACAGTGATAGAGTTCTGCATCAGGGCAGAGCATCTTCTTGTTTCTGACTTTGACATGTCAGTGACAGTGTGGTGTCAGAGAGGGCATAATCTTCAGATGATAATATTAGGGCTGTGTCTGAGCATAAAAGTTTTAGAGACTCTCCTACCACAGGGGGTATAAAGTCTTATTGGTACATCAACAGTAAGGCTAGGTCTTAGAAATAAAATAAGTCAATTTTTTTTTTCTAAAAATGAAAACAAATGTCATAGTAAAGATTTGGAATCAGAAATCTTGTTATATTTTCCCACTTTTATTAAGATGTGAACAACTATTTACTGTATGTTCATTATAAGCCAAGGTAGTTACTCTTACTAACTGTAATTAATACCTTAGGCAATTCATTAACTCTCTTGAACTTCACTTAATTCCTCTGTTTATGACAGGGATTTTTAAAAACTCCCCTATCTGAGATTCAAATGAAATAACATATGAAAGACCCTTGTAAACTGAAAAACACTATACTACTCTCAATTATTAAAAGTTCCTTTACTTTACAGTCCTACCTGAGATTGACTTTGTTCAGTAAACCATCTGGTAGATTGTAAGTTAATTTTTATGTGTGTTGAGTGATTATCTCTGGTGTCCACAAAAATCAGTGCTTGCGTTAAATGACACCAGAAGGGCTACCACAAATTAAAATATCAAAATTAGTAGCAGTCACCACAATTGGATTCTCAACTCTAGGTGTTCCAGACTTGAGTTAATCCAAAGTGATAGTTAACGATTGCTAGACAAGAAATCTTTCAAGCAAAAAACAGAATTTAGGTTCAAAGAGAGAAAGAGTTCCTTTCTAAAAAAATATTTTAATAACAACTAAATTCAATGTATGAAATTTCATTGGATCCTATAATGCTAGAAAAAATACAAATGGCATTTATTTGACAATGGAGGATATTTGACTATGTTAGTTATATTAGATAAGAATATAAATATATTGTTAATTTTCTCTAGTTGTGATAATGGTATTGTGATTACATGAGAAAATATCAAGCCACAGAATGTGTGATAATCCACAAGACAGCTAATTGACAAAATATTTAAACAATAAAGTAATAGTAACAGAGAATGAACGAGAAGGAGAAATAATGTGAGGAGGGTAACAATAAGAGCTAACACATATTATGTGTTATTTCTTTTGGTCTTCACATCACCCTAAGAGGGAAGTGAAGCAACTTGCCCTATGTACAGGGTTGGATTAAAATTCAGGATGTCTAGCTTTAAAGTTCATGCTCTTAACTTTCTTCACAAAAGTGGACTTTAAAGGCAGAGAACAACAATGTGAGGAGTATTGACAAGAAGCCAAAAACCACAGAGAAAAAGAAGGAGGAATGTGGGTAGTACCTGACCTCCTCCATACTCATGTCACTGCCTCTCACCTTAAGGATCCACCTCTAGGTAGCTTGGCATCTCACTGACTGTTCTTAAGAGTCACCTTCGAGATAGCCTCATCCACCAGAGGGCAGACAGAAGAAGCAAGAAGAACTACAATTCTGCAGCCTGTGGAACGAAAACCACATTCACAGAAAGATAGACAAAATGAAAAGGCAGAGGAATTTGTACCAGATGAAGGAACAAAATAAAACCCCAGAAAAACAACTAAATTAAGTGGAGATAGGCAAATTTCCAGAAAAAGAATTCAAAATAATGATAGTAAAGGTGATCCAGGACCTCGGAAAAAGAATGGAGGCAAAGATCGAGAAGATGCAAGAAATGTTTAACAAAGACCTGGAAGAATTAAAGGACAAAGACAGAGATGAACAATACAATAACTGAAATGAAAATACACTAGAAGGAATCAATAGAAGAATAACTGAGGCAGAAGAACAGATAAGTGACCTGTAAG
Source organism: Neophocaena asiaeorientalis asiaeorientalis (assembly GCF_003031525.2). Classification (NCBI taxonomy): domain Eukaryota; kingdom Metazoa; phylum Chordata; class Mammalia; order Artiodactyla; family Phocoenidae; genus Neophocaena; species Neophocaena asiaeorientalis. Next base: position 1,507,451 of record NW_020174929.1, on the reverse strand, counting down.
ACAGAATGGTGGCATTCACTACTGCCAAACAGAATAAAGAGAAAAAGAATGAAAAGAAATGAAGACAGCCTAAAAGAACTTTGGGACAACATTAAATGCAACAACATTCGCATTATAGGGGTCCCAGAAGGAGAAGAGAGAGAGAAAGGACCCGAGAAGATATTTGAAGAGATTAGAGTCGAAAACTCCACTAACATGGGAAAGGAAATAGCCACCCAGGTCCAGGAAGCACAGAGAGTCCCAGGCAGGATAAACCCAAGGAGAAACACGCCGAGACACAGAGTAATCAAATTGACAAATATTAAAGACAAAGAAAAATTATTGAAAGCAGCAAGGGAAAAATGACAAATAACACAAGGGAACTCCCATAAGATTAACAGCTGATTTCTCAGCAGAAACTCTAAAAGCCAGAAGGGAGAGGCACAATATACTTAAAGTGATGAAAGGGAAGAACCTACCACTAAGTTTACTCTAGCTGGCAAGGATCTCATTCAGATTCCACAGAGAAATCAAACGCTTTACAGACAAGCAGAGGCTCAGAGAATTCAGCACCACAAAACCAGCTCTACAGCAAATGCTAAAGGAACTTCTCTAAGTGAGAAACACAAGAGAAGAAAAGGATCAGCAAAAACAAACCCATAACAATTAAGAAAATGGTAATAGGAACATACATATCGATAATTACCTTAAACATGAATGGATTAAATGCTCCAGCCAAAAGACACAGGCTTGCTGAATGGATACAAAAACAAGACCCATATAGATGCTGTCTACAAGAGACCCACTTCAGACCTAGGGACACATACAGACTGAAAGTGAGGGGATGGAAAAAGGTACTCCATGCAAATGGAAATCAAAAGAAAGCTGGAGTAGCAATACTCATCTCAGATAAAGTTGACTTTAAAATAGACTTTAAAATAAAGAATGTTACAAGAGACAAGGAAGGACACTACATAATGATCAAGGGATCATTATAGCAATACAAGCCGAACTCAAGAAACAAGAAAAATCTCAAATGAACAATCTAACCTTACACTTAAAGGAACTAGAGAAAGAAGAACAAACAAAACCCGAAGTTAGTAGAAGGAAAGAAATCATAAAGATCAGAGGAGAAGTAAATGAAATAGAAACAAAGAAAACAATAGCAAAGATCAATAAAACTAAAAGCTGGTTCTTTGAGAAGATAAACAAACTTGATAAACCTTTAGCCAGACTCATCAAGAAAAAGAGGGAGAGGACTCAAATCAATAAAGTTAGAAATAAAAAAGAAGTTACAATGGACACCGCAGAAATACAAAGCATACTAAGAGACTACTACATGCAACTATATGCCAATAAAATGGACAACCTGGAAGAAATGGACAAATTCTTAGAAAGGTGTAACCTTCCAAGACTGAACCAGGAAGAAATAGAAAATATGAGCAGACCAATCACAAATAGTGAAATTGAAACTGTGATTAAAAATCTTCCAACAAACAAAAGCCCAGGACCAGGTGGCTTCACAGGTTCTCAAACTCTTCCAAAAAATTGCAGAGGAAGGAACACTCCCAAACTCATTCTATGAGGCCACCATCACCCTGATACCAAAACCAGACAAAGATACTACAAAAAAAGAAAATTAAAGACCAATATCACTGATGAATATACATGCAAAAATCCTCAACAAAATACTAGCAAACAGAATCCAACAACATATTAAAAGGTTCATACACCATGATCAAGTGGGATTTATGCCAGGAATGCAAGTATTCTTCAATATATGCAAACCAATCAGTGCGATACACCATATTAACACATTGAAGAAGAAAAACCATATGATCATCTCAATAGATGCATGAAAAGCTTTTGACAAAATTCAACACCGATTTATGATAAAAACTCTCCAGAAAGTGGGCATAGAGGGAACCTACCTCAACATAATAAAGGCCATATAGGACAAACCCACAGCAAATATCATTCTCAATGGTAAAAAACTGAAAGCATTTCCTCTAAGATCAGCAGCAAGACAAGGATGTCCACTCTCGCCACTCTTATTCAACACAGTTTTGGAAGTTCTAGCCACGGCAGTCAGAGAAGAAAAAGAAATAAAAGGAATACAAATTAGAAAAGAAGAAGTAAAACTGTCACTTATATATAAACAGCTCATGCAGCTCACTATTAAAAAAACAAACGACCAAATCAAAAAATGGACAGAAGACCTAAATAGAAGGTCTTCTTCTTCCAAAGAAGACATACATATGGGCAAGAAGCATGCGAAAAGCCTCTCAATAACACTAATTATTAGAGAAATGCAAATCAAAACTACAATGAGGTATCACCTCACACCAGTTAGAATGGGCATCATCAGAAAATCTACAAACAACAAATGCTGGAGAGGGTGTGGAGAAAAGGGAACCCTCTTGCACTGTTGGTGAGAATGTAAATTGATACAGCCACTATGGAGAACAGTATGGAGGTTCCTTAAAAAAACCTCCTTAAAAAAGGAGGTTCCTTAAAAATAGAATTACCATATGACCCAGCAATCCCACTATTGGGCATATACTCAGAGAAAACCATAATTCAAAAAGACATATTCACCCCAATATTCATTGCAACACTGTTTACAATAGCCAAGTCATGGAAGCAACCTAAATTCCCATTGACAGACGAATGATATAGAAGTTGTGGTACATATATACAATGGAATATTACTCAGCCATAAAAAGGAATGAAATTGGGCCACTTGTAGAGATGTGGATAGATCTAGAGACTGTCATACAGAGTGAAGTAAGTCAAAAAGAGAAAAATGAATATCGTATATTAACACATATTTGTAGAACCTAGAAAAATGGTACAGATGAACCGGTTTGCAGGGCAGAAATAGAGACACAAATGTAGAGAACAAACATTTGGACGCCAAGGGGGGAAAGTAGTAGGGGGAGGTGGGGGTGCTGGTGGGATGAATTGAGAGATTGGGATTGACATATATACACTAATATGTATGAAATAGATAACTAATAAGAACCTGCTGTATAAAAAGTAAATAAAATAAAATTCAAAAAAAAAAAAAGAGTCACCTTCACTCCCTCCCCTCTCCCAGAAGATGGGGGGCAGGCAACTCGTCTCCACTCTCCCCAATGGTTGAGGCTCCAATTGGCCTGTCCTCACTAAGGATTTTCCACTAAATCAAATTGCTTTGTTTAGTCAGAAGACCTACTCCTGAATTGGAAATTTACAACATAAAAATTTCAAACTGGGTTAAATATGTTACCAAACTCAGGTTCGGCTGCTCACCACTCAAAAGCCAATTATTTGAGAGGCAGGTGTCAGTAGAAAAGAAAGGTGCTTTAATCAGAAAAGCAGAAATCTGGGGAGAAGGTAGACTCCTGTCCAGAGACCAACTCCAAAGATTCTGCTCAGCCATGACAGTTTTTAAAGAGGGAAAGTGGGGGGAATCTCAATGAATCTTAGAGGCAGGAGGCCATGTTCTGCATCATTCTCCATTGCACACAGGCTGGCTGACTTTCTCTTCAGATGTTATCTTGCCTACGTGATCTGCCTGCAGGATTGCTAAGGGGACTGTTGTGGGTAGAGAACTAGTCATTCTTTACTTACTTCTTCATACTTACTTCTTTTTATCTAGGAAAAGAGTCAGCAGGTTACTTAGGTTCTTTCAAAATTAGAGGGGAACAGAAATGGGCAAACAGGAAAGGGGCAAATAAGCTGCTTTCAATTCCCCACTGTCAAAGATCATCCTTTTTCTATGGGTTTAGGGGTGAAGGTTCATCTTCTGTAACTTCTATATGCTGACATAGGGCTCTGTATTCTGAGTGGAATATGCCAACATGGGTCTGTAGCATCTCTCTGCTGACAACTTTACTTCCCAGTTAAATATACAGGCAGAGCAAGGTGAAATTATTTTGATGCCTACAAAGATACAGATCATTATGAGCAGTAATGTTAATCCCATTCTCTTGAGGCCAGTTCTTGGAATTGTGATAACTGTAGATTCAGTACTGCTCAAGATGGAGCCGCTTATGTCATGTCCTCTGGGCAGTTATAGTATTTGTAAAACAATAACAATACTCAGGAATGTGCATCAGACACTGCGTCTGTGACTCTATTAATTGATAGGTTTTATACTTGGAGGGTGCCCTGCAGGGTTCTGCTTGGTTCCAAATATTCTACCAAAAGTACTCCAGTTAAAATTTAGAATTATGAAATAATCTAGAAATAAACTATCTTTGTGTTTCATTAATTTTGTTTTGTTGAAAGATATCATAAAATCATAAAACTGTGAGAGTTTCATTAAATATCTCCATGTTAGAAATTGGTTTAATCGCTGCAAATGAAATGAAATGATTTGGGCAAAGAAATTAATATATTTGAGAAGTTTAGGCTTAATAACATTTTCCCACATCTTTAGGGTTTGTTAGTGTTTGCTGATCTCCCCTGTCTATCACATACTCTAAATAATGTATTAGTACTCTAACAAGTTTTACACAATTGAGAATTTTCAAGATAAAATTAGCATCTCAATTGAACAAATGGATTTGTGTGTTTACACAACCTAGTGTAAAACAGGCTTGTTATTAAGATTATTGGCACCTCTATTTTTAGAGGTGAACTATTTTTAGTTGTTTATGTCCCATGATTTCATGTATGAAATCAATTTTAAATTATGTGTTTTGGGGGACTTCCCTGATGGTGCAGTGGTTAAGAATCCACCTGCCAATGCAGGAGACACGGGTTCAAGCCCTGGTCCGGGAAGATCCCACATGCCACCGAGCAACTAAGACCATGTGCCACAACTACTGAGCCTGCACTCTAGAGGCCATGAGCCACAACTGCTGAGCCTGCATGCCATAGCTACTGAAGCCCGAGCGCCTAGAGCCTGTGCTCCGCAGCAAGAGAAGCCACCGCAATGAGAAGCCTGTGCACCGCAATGAAGATTAGCCCTGCTTGCCACAACTAGAGAAAGCCCGCGCTCAGCAACAGAGACCCAACGCAGCCAAAAAAAATAAATTATTTATTTAAAAAAGTATGTATTTTTGTGCTTCGAAATTCACTCTAGCTATTCTTTGTTTTATATTTTATAACTTACTGTCTTTCAGAAATTTTGCTGCAACATTTAGTCAGAATCATCACAGATTTTGCCTCCAATTCCATGGTCAGTCTCTAACTGGAGTCCTATAAAAAAGAAGAATTGCTAATTTTTTCTAAGTCATTCACTAATTTATCTTTAAAAATTAAATCTTTATTATAGTCTCTAGTAGAAATCATAGTATTGATTATGGGACATTTATTTCTCCTTTCCCCGATCTGTAGTTTTCATACTTTTTGTAATAAAAGTGTCTTTAAGAACCAGAAAAAAAGACTTGTAGAAAATGTGAAGTATAATTGATTGATTTGCAAAGTTAAAAACACTTATGGAATCTTAATTTATTCATATTTGGGGAAATACTGGCATACATTATTCATTCATTTAAACTATGCAAATATTGGTATTATATGGTATTTGAATAAGAAGCAAAGAAATGCAACTTGAAAATATTGAACATTAGCACCAGTGGGCTTCAAAGGATTATACTTGATCTTCCATGATAAATACTCTGTTCTAATATTCTACTTAGAACTTTGCAATGTTTCAAAGCTATTATTGTAAAAATCAATTATTGTTGTATTTTTCTGCAGATACAGAAAGTAAAAATAGAGATAAAGCTAAAACTGCAATGCCCACTTTTTATTTATTTTTCATAGTCCATTGATTTATTTTGTTCTTAATTTAAAGTCTAAGAATTCTGAAAGCTACTGAAGAACTATAATCAAAGAGCCTGTAATCTTGCCACCCAAAGAACATAGCACACTATAGTAGTTGAATGTATTTAGTTGATTGTTATTGATAACACTAAAATGAATACAAGTTTTCTAACTTTTCTAAAATCAAATATTAATTTACATTAAAAAAGTTTAATGTTTCTGATAAATATGGATAAAAGAATAGAGATAATTCACATATATACTGATAAATCTAGGGAAGGAGTGAAAAAGAAAGAAACAATATTGTTCTGTCCCTAAATAAGTTGATTTGTTAATTTTATAATTTAATGGTTGTGTTGAAAATGGTCATGGATATTTTGAGTCTAGGAACACATTTGGCCTTTCTTTTCAAGTATTACTTTCAATAGTACCTTTAAACGCCTTTTAAAATGAAATCTGTATTTTATTTTTATTCTTATTTTTTGAATGTTCATAACAGCTTTATTTACAACAGCCAAACCTAGAATAACCCAAATGTTCTTCAACATTTGGGGTAAATTAAATAGTGGTGCAGTATACAATGGAAACTACACAGCAATTTTCAGAAGAGGAATTACTGACACACTAATGAATGGATGGATCTCACAGACATTATGCTAGGTGAAAGAAACCAGACATAAATTCTGCCTGATTCCATTTTTGTGAAGTTCAAGAACGAACAAAACCAAATGATGGTGACAGAAGTCAAAAAACACAAGTTACTCCTGGGGGAATTATGGACTAAGAAGGAAACTTCTGTGGTGCTGGAGTCTTCTACATCTTGCCTGGGTACTGGTTACACAGATATAAGCACATAATAAACATTCAATGAGCTGCACAGCTAAGACTGAGATGAAATCTGTAGTTTAAAATCAGCAATTTATAGTATTATTTAATACAATTATTTTGGCTACCAAAAAAATATGAATGCCATCACAATATTTTCTTCTTGTTTTTCATTCAGAGTAATTTGAAATTTTCATTACTGGAAGGACTGTGCCAAAAATAGATGTCTTTTGCTTTCAGATCGTCTTTAAGTTAGATAAAGTACAGGAAAAAGTGGTTTCGGTAGGTAAGCTAACATGATTATACATGGAACACTGGAATAGTTCTCTCTTAATTAACAAATAAAAAATAAATTCATCCTCTCAGAGTATTACTTTATAATTGTAAGTCTAAGAGGAAATTATTGATACTTTTTGCTCAGTGAACTTTAGAAGAACTATTTTCACATATGATATTACATAAAGTCATAAGATTTAGGAAGATAGAAATATTTTTGTTAGTCATAACCACACACGTCAAAGGTACAGAAAGTATTAGAGAAGTTTTATAGTACGGCATTTAAAAGCTTGAATTTGGGAGTCCAAAAGGCCAACAATAGCCACTTCCTAGTGCAGGCCCTTCGGGAAATTATTTAAACTTTCTAAGCCTTATTTACCTCATTTGTAAAATATGATAATAACACCTAACACCCAGGATTTTGGTGAGGATTGATGAAGATAATGTATGTGAATACTAAAATGCCTGGGACAAAGTAACTGTTCAAAAATATTAGCCATCTTTATACTTATTAACATAACTATTATTATGTTTATTATTAACAAGGCTAGTTACCATTGGACTTAACACTCTGATGTCTCTCCTTTAATACAGCCAGCTAGAATGATGTTGATGACTTTAAATTTGGCTTAATACTGAAAAACCAAAATTTGAGACTGTCAGGATGTTTTAAAATTTATTAAACTACTCATACATGCGGTTTTGTGTTAGACTGAAAAAAAGATTCCTATCTAGTATACTAATATTCACTGAAAATAATTACATTCAGAAAAATATTCTAAAAAATGTTATCCAAACATCCTAGAGGGAATAAAAAGTAAAAATAGTTGACCTCAATTTTAAAGGTTCTGAATTTTAGGTTGACTACTTTCACTGCTTCATTCATTTTGGATGGCCGCCCCCAATTTTCGGAGCAGCCTAGTTAATTATCATAATACCTTCTGTGAGCTAAATGTATTTGAAAGACCAAAAGGCAGCTACTTTTGCTTAAAAAGGCAGAGGTCACTAGGATAAAAAGGCTCCAAGACAATATACTGTGTCTAAAAATTCATATCTTTGTCCTGTTAAATTACTTCTTCATTAAATCTATGTATGAATAATTGAACATCTCAAGTAAGATGAGGATTTAAGAAAAATCACATTTCAGTTCTCCTGCCAGGTGTTATCCTTTTTTATATACTGTTCTTTTAACATCACTATTTCAGGTCTATTCTGTGAAGACTTTGGTTTTTAATATTGTTTGATTTTGATAACAGTACTGATAGCTGTGTTAAAAGGACCTTGTTTTAGAAGTACTTAATTAACCATAATAACACTCTCAATGTTGTTAAACACTAATACCTTACCCTAAACGTATTTACTACGGTCTATAAAAGAGGAAGTCTATTTTCAGATTAGTTACATAAACTATTCTGTTTTAGACCAAATTTTGTATCTCCAAATTCAATCAGCATTTACCTTAGTACTGCTTAGGTTTTGGAAATGACAGTTTGCAAAGACAATTCTCAAACCAGACTCCCTATTTAATAAAATGTGTGTCTAAATTTATTCTTCAGAGCCAAAAGAGTTTCTGTACACACAGGCACACACAGACACACACACAACAGTAGAAGTTAATTGTATTGCTAATAGATCAAAGTTCCTTTATGGAGTAGTTTCTAACACTGCCCTACAAATACCTCCATTCTAAATACTCAGGAAATGATTAATTACTTAAAAGCATCTACTGCTGACAGATCAGTCAGTTACTAAGAATAGCAGCAGCTTGAATATATGCATCTACATCTCAAGAAAAGGTCATTTTAAGATATTAATCCCTGCCTCTTTTGTCCCAGTCCTTGGGGAAGGACAACTCCTTCAGAAAGATAAGCTACTGTAAGGACTTCCAAATTCCTTCAAGCCTGAAGTATGTGTTGAGGGAAATAAGTGACATTGGGAAAAGTGAACAGTTTAATAGCAGGTTATAAAGTTTGAATGAAAGCCACTATCATCTTTCTTCTTCCTCATGGAGCCAAGAGTTGCCACTTGCAGATCTTACTCTCTCATCTGACTCCAAAATCCTCTCCTTCTTGAAGTATACACCATCTTCTTTATATCACCCTTACTGTAACCTCACTACTACCATCTACTACCCTAAATGTCCAAGGTCAGAGATTTTTTAGAATTGGTTTATGTAAGTCTTCTCTTTCTCCCATTCCCTTTCAGGACACTAGGAAATTCAAAACATAAGACACTGTGGTCTCACAGTTCCCAGTCTGAACAATTTTCATGTAGATTTTATTTTATCCTCCCACAAGTACTGCAACCTCTTGGACTTCTGTTATGCCAAACTAACCAATTGGACACCCGTCTAATTCCAAAATCTGGTTTTCTGAAACCATCTTCCCTTTCCTACTTTTAATTCTTCATCCATACATAACCAACTCTTAATTTCTTCTAGTCTTTCAGTTGATCAGTATGCCCCTGGTTTCACTTTCTCCTGGGCTCACCTTGGACCTCAGGGTCAATGTCAGTTATGTTCTGACAAGTCCTGTGAATTTGCTGTTGCAAATTCCTCTGACAAGTGGCCAGCCTCTAAAACCTGAAAAACCCTATCAATTGTTTTTTCTCCTATTTCAGTACCACTGAGTGCAAGTGGAGTCAGTTATATAATGATCACTGTGATTTCAGACTATAAGCTTTTACATAACATTTTATCAAAGACATCCAGCGTATTGCTTGGACTACTGTACTGTTTACACCAACACCACCAACACCACCAATAATAATATTACATTAAAGTTTACTATGCGCTAGGTACTCTAGAGCAGTGGTCCCCAACCTTTCTGGCACCAGGGACCAGTTCATGGAAGACAATTTTTCCATGGACCGGCGTGGAGGGAGGTGGTTCAGGCAGTAATGGCATCGATGGCGGGGATGGTTCAGGTGGTAATGTGAGCAATGGGGAGTGATGGGGAGCAGCTGATGAAACTTCGCTGGCTAACCCACAGCTCACCTCCTGCTGTGTGGCCCCAGGGGCAGGGGGGGGCGGGGGGGGGGAGGATCCTAACAGTCCGAGGACCGTACCAGTCCACGGGCCAGGGGTTGGGGACCCCTGCTTTAGAGTTTAGATGTATCGTTTTAGTTAATCCTCTCAACAATCCTAGGAGACAGATATTATCAGTATCCACATGGTAAAAATGATCAAAGTAGGCATAGGAAGTCAAAACCATTCAATAAATACTTGCTAAAGAAACTAAATAATGTATATGGGTACATTACCCCAGACCTTTTTGTTTTTTTGAAAAGACTTTGTTTTTTGGAGACATTTTAGATTCACAGCAGAATTGAGTGGAAGTACAAAGATTTCCCTAATGCCCCTCTGGCCTCCCATATTCATAGCCTCCTCCATTATCAATGTTCCCCACCAGAATGCTTCATTTGTTACAATTGATGGAACCTATATTGACACACGATTATATCCTAGAGTTCATAGTTTACATTAGGGTCCACTCTTGGTGGTGTACATTCTATGGGTTTGGACAAATTTGTAATGACATGTATCCATCATTATAGTATCAGAGAGAATAGTGTCACTGCCTTAAAATTTTTCTGTGCTCCACCTATTCATCCCTCCCTCCCCACTCACCTCTGGCAACCATTGATCTTTTTACTGTATCCATAGTTTTGCCTTTTCCAGAATGTCATGTAATTGGAGTTATACAGTATGCAGCCTTTTCAGATTAGCATCTTTCTTTTACTAATATGCACTTAAGCTTCCTCCATGTCTTTTCATGGCTTGATAGCTCATTTCTTTTTAGTGCTGAATGATATTCCATTGTCTGGATGTACCACAGTTTATTTATCCATCATCTACTAGAGTGATGTCACCAAGATGGTTACATAGGTTGTTCCCAACTTTGCTCCATTCACCTACTGAAGAACATCTTGGTTGAGAACTTCTTTTTTCAAAGTAGCATTAATTTATATCCTGTCCAGTCAGAGTTCCAAAATCAGTGATTTATTTACAGGAGACAAAGTCACATTCTAAGCTGACTCTAATAGATAAGATTTGAGCAAGACATATTATTTATATTTTACTAAGCTGTAAGAACAAATTTTTATTACTTTATTTCACGTTTTAACAAACAGTAATGTGTACCTTTAATATTTATCATTTGTTATACTTGGTCTTTTAGTCTCTAAAAGTATTTGAATCCATCCTCCAAGGGCAGCCAAGGCTACCAGCATTTCAGAATCTGCTAATTCAGTGGAGATATTGATATGGAAACAGGCAGACTTTGGGAAACCACTCTGAGCCTCAGTTTCCTCATCTGTAAAATTGGGCATCTTCCTCATAAGACCATTGTCAGGAAAAAGACATGGTTCTGTCTTCAACCCCTCATCTTACTCCCATCTACATCTTTGTATATTATCAGTCTTTCCAGGTTCTCTAAGGTAAACTGGCTCTACTCTATGCTGTATGCTGCTTGGTGCATATTCTGGGCTGTGGTTGTCACTACTTTATAGTCTCAATTATGCCTCCGTTTGTTGTCTTCTTTTGTTTTTGCCTTATCAACTTTATTGAGGGATAATTTGCATAAGATAAATCATACCAATGTAAAATTCTATGAGCTATAATGGTTGTATATACCCTGAAACCATAATTAAAATACACTAATTTCAAAAAATTGCCCGTTGCAGTCTGTCCCTCCTTCTGTCCCTGGACCCACATAACTGATCCGCTTTTTGGCATCTTTATTAGTTTACATTTTATATAAACATCATACTACAACATGTGCCCTTTTTATTTGGCTCTTTAACTCAACACGATTTTAAGAGTTATCAGTAGTTTGTTGCTTATTACTAATGAGTAACATTCAGTTGTATGGATGGCATATCTTGTTTACCATTCACCTATTGATAGACATTTGGATTATGAGTAAAGTGGATTGAACATTCATGTACAAGGCTTTTTGTGGACATACATTTTCATTTCTCATGAGTAAAGACCCAGCAATGGAATTACTGAATCATATGACGTGTTTATGTTTAACTCATAGAAATATGCAAATAGTTTTCCAGAGTAGTTGTATCATTTTATACCCCTATTCTCCCATGAGTATTCCACTTCCTCCATATTCTAACCAACAACTGGTATTTTCCAATGATCTTTTTATCATTATCATTTAAATAACATTTCCATGATGACTGTGATGTTGACCATATACCATGGGATTTGGGCTATTCAAATATCTTTTGTGAAGTGTCTGTTTAAACCGTGTGTCCACTTCTAAAATGAGTCCTTTGTCTTCATATTATCAACTTGCAAAAGATCTTTATATATTCTGGATACAAATATTTTGTCATTTATATGTCGAATGGCTATTGTCTCCTATTCTATGGCTGGACTTTTTATTTCTTGAGTGTTTTTCAGAAATCAAAATGTTAAAACAGTAACACAGCCCAATTTAATGACTTTTTTCCACTATGGCTTGTACTAATTTATTCTAAGAAAGCTTTGCTTAATCTAAAATGACTAAGAGGGCTTCCCTGGTGGCGCAATGGTTGAGAGTCCGCCTGCTGATGCAGGGGACACGGGTTCGTGCCCCGGTCTGAGAAGATCCCACATGCCGCGGAGCGGCTGGGCCCGTGAGCCATGGCCACTGAGCCTGCACGTCTGGAGCCTGTGCTCCACAATGGGAGAGGCCACAACAGTGAGAGGCCCACGTACTGCAAAAAATAAAGAAAGAAATAAAATAAAAATAAATAAAATAAAATGACTAAGATTTTCTTCTACATTTTATAGAAGAAGTTTCAAAGTTTGTGCTTCTCCTTTTATGTCTATGATCCATTTCAAATTATTTTTGTATATCTGTTAAGGATCAGTATTCAACTTTCCATATGAATAACAGGCATTCCAGCATGATTATTGAAAAGACTTTTCTTTCCCTCAATGGATTACCTTGGCACCTTCTTCAAAAATCAATTAACCTACCTTGGCACCTTCTTCAAAAATCAATTAACCATACATATATGTGGTGTTACCAAATGCGGGTTCATTCATGTGCCCAATGCACAGTGAGGCCAAACAAACTGAAATGTCAGAGTTTGGAGCAGAGAAAGGTTTATTGCAGGGCCATTCAAGGAAACAGGTGGCTCATGCCCCAAAAGCCCCAGACTCCTCCAAGGGTTTCAGCAAAGCACTTTTAAAGGCAAGGTGAAGAGTTTGAGAAGGACAGGTGTTAGCTCTTCTATAATGTTTGATAGGATTCACCTGTGAAGCCATCTGGTCCTGGACTTTTGTTTGTTGGAAGATTTTTAATCACAGTTTCAATTTCATTACTTGTTATTGGTCTGTTCATATTTTCTATTTCTTCCTGGTTCAGTCTTGGAAAGTTGTACTTTTCTAAGAATTTGTCCATTTCTTCCAGGTTGTCCATTTTATTGGCATATAGTTTCCTGTACTAATCTCTCATGATCCTTTGTATTTCTGTGGTGTCAGTTGTAACTTCTCCTTTTTCATTTCTAATTTTATTGATTTGAGTCCTCCCCCTTTTTTCTTGATGAGTCTGGCTAAAGGTTTATCAATTTTATTTATCTTCTTGAAGAACCAGCTTTTAGTTTTATTAGTCTTTTATTAATCTATTAATCTTTTAATGTTTGTTTCTATTTCATTTATTTCTGCTCTGATCTAAACTTAAAAGCTTTTGCACAGCAAAGAAAACCATAAATAAGATGAAAAGACAACCCTTAGAACAGGAGAAAATATTTGCAAATGAAGCATCTGAGAAAGGATTAGTCTCCAAAATATACAAACAGCTCATGCAGCTCAATATCAAAAAAACAAACAAACCAATCAAAAAATGGGCAGGAAACCTAAATAGACATTTAGATGTGGAGAAAAGGGAACTCTCATGCATTGTTGGTGGGAATGTAAATTGATACAGACACTATGGAGAACAGTATGGAGGTTCCTTAAAAAACTAAAAATAGAACTACCAGATGACCCAGCAATCCCACTTCTGGGCATATACTCTGAGAAAACCATAATTCGAAAATAGTCATGTACCACAATATTCATTGCAGCACTGTTTACAAGAGCCAGGACATGGAAGCAACCTAAGTGTCCATCAACAGACGAATGGATAAAGAAGATGTGACACATATATACAATGGAATATGACTCAGCCATAAAAAGAAACACAATTGAGTTATTTGTAGTGAGGTGGATGGATCTAGAGTCTGTCTACAGAGTGAAGTAAGTCAGAAAGAGAAAAACAAATACCATATGCTAACACATATATATGGAATCTAAAAAAAAAAAAATGGTTCTGATGAACCTAGGGGCAGGACAGAAATAAAGACACAGATGTAGAGAATGGACTTGAGGACATGGGGAGGGGGAAGGGTAAGCTGGGGTGAAATGAGAGAATAACATTGACGTATACACTACTAAATGTAAAATAGATAGCTAGTGGGAAGCAGCTGCATAGCACAGGGTGATCATCTTGGTGCTTTGTGACCGCCTAGAGGGGTTGGATAGGGAGGGTGGGAAGGAAATGCAAGAGGGAGGGGATATGGGGATATAGGTATACATATAGCTGATTCACCTTGTTATACAGCAGAAACTAACACAACGTTGTAAAGCAATTATACTCCAATAAAGACGTTAACAAAATTTTATCTACTGTTATATTAAATTACAAATGATTTTATTAGCTTGTAGCATTCAACTTGGCAAAATTCACTGATTCTAATAGTTGACTTTTAGATTCCTATAGATTTTCTAAGTAGGCAGATTTGTCATCTACAAGTAGAGAAAGCTTTACCCTTCCTTTCCTGCCCTTATGCATTTTTTTCTTGCTTTTTTTGTTATGTCTATGACATACGATGTTAGATAGGAGCAGCGACAGCAAGCTTTCTTTGCCTGTTCCCAGTTTAAGGAGAATAATATTCAGACTTGCACAATTAAGTATGATGTTATCTGTAGATTTCTTATAGATACCTTTTATCAGATGGAGAAATTTCCCTTCTATTCTTACAGTTTTTCCCATGACTGGGTGTTGAATTCTATCAGAGACTTTTTCTACTTCTATTGAAATGATAACATGTTTTTTTCTCTTATTCTGTTAATATGTTGAATCACATTTTTAAATGTTAGTGTAACTGTGCATTCCTGAGACAACTCACACTTGGTCGTGATGTGTTATCCTTTTTAAATATTTCAGAATTCAGTTGCTAGTATTGTGTTAAGGATTTTAACATCTAGGCTAATGGGGATTTGGGGGTGTTTTTGTTTTGTTTTTGTTTTTAATGTCCTTCTCTGGCTTTGGTATCAGGATAATATTGACTTCAAGAAATTTGTTGGAAATGTTCCCACCTCTTCTATTTACTGAGAGCAGTTTTATTAAATTTATATTATTTCTTCTTTAAATATTTGGTATAATTCACCAGTGAAACCATGTGGAGTTAGTTTTCCTTGTGGGAAGGTATTTAGTGACTAATTCAATTTCTTTCACTGATATAGAGCTCTTCATGTTATCTACATTTTTCTTGAGGGAGCTTTACTAATTTGTGTTTTTCAAAGAATTTGTCCATTTTATCTAAATTGTTTAATTTGTTGACATTATTTTCCTAATATTCTCTTATTATCCTTTTAAAATCTGTATCATTTGCATGGAAAACCCCTCTTTCATTTTTTATATTGCTGATTTTGTTTTAATCTTTTATTTTTCTTATCAATCTAGAATTTCATCACATTTGATGATCTTTTAAAAGTACCATCTTTGACTTTGTTTTCTTTATTTTTGTCTATTTTTATGTTATTGATTTCTGCTATTACCTTTATTACTTCCTTCCTTCTACTTCCTTGGATTTAGTTTGCTATTTTTCTAGCTTCTTGAGATAGAACCTTAAGTCACTGATATCTAATATAAGCAAAAAGTTCTAAATTTTCCTCTAAGAACTGTTTAGTTGTCTCCAGAAATTTTTAGATATAGCATTTTTATTATCATTCAGTTAAGAATATTTTAAATTTCCCTTGCAATTCCTTATTTGACCATGGATTTTTTAGAAGTGTGTTGTTCAATTTCCAAATACTTAGGGTTTTACTGAGCTCCTTACATATATTTTACAGTTGTTGGGTGTTCTGTAAATATAAATTAGACCAATGTAAAAAAAAATGTATTGTTTAGATCCTCTGCGTTCTTACTCTTTTCTATTTTTAAAATATTTTTTGTTCTAATTGTTCTATCATTTGCTGAGATAGGTGTTTTTTTTTTTTTAACTTCTAGTATGTTGTTTATTTCTCTCTTTAATTCCTTAAATCTGTGTGCTCTTGAGCATACAGAATTCCCAACTCAGGTTAACTCATTTAAAAACATGTAAAACCCTTCAATAGTGCATGGTCCATAGAGAGCACTCCACAAACATTAGCTACTTCTAAATTAAGACTCTTCATTTACTCAATAAGCTAACACCACCTCTATTCCAGCCCTACGCAAATATTAAAATCACTCCTTAGAAGATAGCTAAAAATTTGCTAACATTCAAATACAGAATCCATGCCTTTTTCTAGTACATTTCTGTGCATTTGACACTCCTAATCACCATTTCTTTCTTAAAACCCCTTCCCTTGGCTTCTGTGATAGTGTATTCTGTTATTGTGCCATCTTTCTCTCCAATCCAGTTGCGTCCTGCTTCACAGTTAGAGGTGTTTCCAAGGGATCCAGTGTTAAAACCTCTTCTTATTTTATGTATCCTTGGTTGTTTTACTCACTACCACATTCTTAACCACTGCCTCCATACATATGGTACCTGCATCTTCTCCAGCTCTGAACTTTCTCCTGAATTTCAGATCCATATTGTTAAGTGCCTGATGAATACTACCTCAAGGTAAAATTCCAGCACCCCAAATAACATATGTCTAAGTACAAACTCATTACCTTGACACCCACCCTGAAACTATTAATTTACCTGAATTATATATGTAAGGTTTTTGACATAACGAACCCTTCAATCACTCAATTTTGAAGAAGGCAATAACATATAATGGTTAAGACTACAGCCTCTATAGCCAGACTGTTTTGAGTTCAAAGCCTGCTGAGATTCAATACGCCCACCTGTGTAGTTGGGATAGTAGTAGTGCCTAAATCCTAGGATTATAAATAGGGTTAAACAAGATCTTGACTATAATGCAATTAGCGCACCATAAATTTTTGCCAGCCTTATTACATCTAGATTCTCCCTTGCTTCATACACCCGTCCAGTGCCATAACCTGGCAATTTGAGCTCTTTGTATTTTCAATAAATATCCATTGTTATTGTCACTATTTTAGCATTTGCTTTTTAAAGTTATACTATACTGTTTCTAGAACAAATCTAATAAAGTTTCTTTTTTCAATTTTGATAATTAGAAAAAGAAAATTAACATCCAAAATTAAAGAATAATTTGAAAAATGTAGTTACATTGAGAAAGTGGTAGTTTGCTTAAGTTCTATTTATGAAACTTCTGGCAGGGTTAGTAAGAGAGAAACAAATATGAGATATAAAAAGCACATTGATAAAAGGACTTAAGACATTACTATGGATATATTTCATGCTGTTTTGATAATGCCCTTTTCTTAGTGCGGTAATTAAATCTACACTGAGATGTGATGTGAGACCACCATGGTATGGGGAGATTATGAGTTTTAAAGATTAAATAGGAATGACTTAGTAACCTAACTAATGAAATAAGTAAATATTTTACACCACAGTACCCCCAAATGAATACAAATATCATTTAAATAGGAAAAGATACCAAGTTTCAACTTGCTGCTATTCCATCTGAAAAAGGTCTTTGACTCAGCAGCTATTTTTTTAATGAGTTTATTAAATTAAAAGTAACATTAACACATTTCCTTTGCTTCCTTATGGAAACACTTATATGTTCATCTTGATCCTAAAAACAGTTGTTCTCAGCCTGACTGCACATTAGAATCACCTAGGTAGTGTTTGAAAATCCTAATGCCCATGCCACACAATAGATCAATTAAATCAGGATTTCTGGGGCTGAGACACAGAAATTTTGTTTTAAAGTTTTTTTTAAACTTTTTTTAACGTCCCCAGGTGATTCCAAAATGGCAGCCAGCAAATTGAGAACAGCTGCCTTTTCACTACCTGAGAGCCTTTGAGTAGTGTGAGTAGTTACTGATCTGCGATTTGTAAAACACTCTAGATGAATCACAGAAAGAAGTGGTCATTGTAAGTTACCAGAAAATAGTAGCTGTTCAGGTAATTAAAAAAGAAAAGAATCATCGCTGTTTTACAGTGGTAGTTCTCAAAACTGAAGGAGTAGTCTGGGTAGTTCTAGAGTAGTAGGAGAAGCCAAAAAGAAGCTGACTTTAGGTAGATTCCTGTGAGTAGGGGAAAAATATGGGTTTGAAGCCTAAAAAAACCTGTATCAAATCCCAAGTGTGCCAACTTAAATATATGTGACAATAAACAAATCACTAGACTTCTCTGAGGCTGAGTTTCTTCATCTATAAAAGGATATATCACTTTTGTTGTGAGGGCATTATGAAAATAATATAAACAATACAAACAATACCTAATATAAACAAGCTATGTTAGGCATCTTGTGTAGTCTCTAGGACTATGTAGGTGCTCAACAAAAGTTCTTTCCAATTTTCCTTATCTCTGTGGCTTCCCTATTCCTAGTTCCTGTTATTTGTTAATATGAGTTTATTCGATTTACATTAATCCAACAATGCTCAGAGTAAGTCATTTGAAATCTGCCCTGTTGATGCAGCCTGACTGATACTGTGGTAGACTGGTTTCTGATGATTGTCACACTACTTTAGTCCTCAAACCACCTGATATCTTGAAATCAGATGAAACATGAGCTGGAACCTTCTTCAGAATTCCGAAACTGTTTCTCCCAGAACTCTAGTGTCTCACAAAAATGTACTTGGTGTTCCACATGCACAAAAAGGTCTACAGTCCAAAAAAATTAAGGAAAAGCAGTATTCTGTTGTTACTGACCAGGGTTCTTGGACTCTTTAATCAACAGAAATTGATAAGAGTCCAGATGAGAAATTCAGGCAAGGCTTTATTGGGACTCATGCTAGAGCACAAGGGAGAGAAAACAAGTAACAGGTTCCTTTGCTTGCCCCCTGAGTGGGGCGAGCTTGTCTCTTAAAGGGGGTGAGGGTAGGGGTGGGTTCTTGGGTGGGGCTGGAAGTGGAAGGGTGGCTTAGGTGGTCTGCCCACCCCCTTGATGGTGCTGTGTGCTGCGTGTATGCGCAAGTACCCTGCTTTTGCTCCAGACACCTCAGAAGTGGCAGTTGGGTTTTTGGTCTTTTTGTATCTTGTGCCTAATTTGCCCCAACTGTGCATGTACACAGTTATTTTTAGTCCCTTCTAGTTTATTTGTATTCTGTTGCTCAAGGAGATGTTTGTCCAGGTGCAAGTACTGCAGCAAAGGGTCCCAGATCCCAGCCTGTCTCACTGCAGTCTCCTTTTACAGATGCCTGGTGAAAAGTAGCATACTTAAGCTTCAGAGAAGTTCTACAGTAGAGATATGCCTTTAACCCAGAATATCCCAATTTTATTTGACCACCCTGCCCCGTTAGGGCCACCCATTAACAGCTTTAGTGAAGAAGTCTGAGGAACATAGCTGAGAAATACTGTTGAATGATTTTTTTCATGACTAGCCAAAAGCCAGAAAACTAATTTCAACAACTCTCCCCTCCTTGTCATTGGAAGAGAACCCATCCCAGCCAACTCTGATCAAGAGAGGAAGCCTAAAAGCTGTGTGTGTGTTTGGGAGTGGAAGGTGGGGGTGAGAGGGGGAGGTTTAAAGTAAATTCTGAAATGAAAAGTTAAACTAGAGGTTTAGAGTTGAAAGTGTCATCAGGATTATGGCTACTTCTTGTAAATAATTTTAATGTATTACCTGTAAACACAGTATTTAGTATCTTACCCAACAAGACAATTTCTCTGTATGGCAAAAATTATAGAACTGAATTCACTGTTTTCTCATTTTGTAATCTAAAAAATGGGAAATGAAGATAGTATAAAAGAGAAGAAATAGGATCTAAAAGAAACGGAATGTTTACACAAAACTTATGAAATATGATGAAATGTGTTAAGGTTGCCAGATAAAACACAAGACACAAAGTTAAATTTGAATTTCAGGTAAACAATGAATATTTTTGTCAGTATAAGCATTCTAGACATACTAAAAATTTATTCATTGTTTATTTAATATTCAAATTTAACTGGTTATTATCCACTTCCTTATTTGTTAAATCTGGCAGCCTAAATGTGTTAAATATCTGAATTGCATCAAAAATGACACACATAGGGCTTCCCTGGTGGCGCAGTGGTTGAGAGTCCGCCTGCCGATGCAGGGGACACGGGTTCGTGCCCCGGTCCGGGAAGATCCCACATGCCGCGGAGCGGCTGGGCCCGTGAGCCATGGCCACTGAGCCTGCGCGTCCGGAGCCTGTGCTCCGCAACGGGAGAGGCCATAACAGTGAGAGGCCCGTGTACCACAAACCACGGACTCCCAACCACTGAGCCACAGGGGAAGCCCGAACATTTTTTTTAAAATATGTTTCCTGCTCATACACAACGTTGATATCATTACCATGATTTTTTTTTTAAGATGTTGGGGGTAGGAGTTTATTAATTAATTTATTTATTTTTGCTGTGTTGGGTCTTCGTTTCTGTGTGTGGGTTTTCTCTAGTTGTGGCAAGCGGGGACCAGTCTTCATCGTGGTGCGCGAGCCTCTTTCTATCGTGGCCTCTCTTGTTGCGGAGCACAGGCTCTAGACGCTCAGGCTCAGTAGTTGTGGCTCACGGGCCTGGTTGCTCCGCGGCATGTGGGATCCTCCCAGACCAGGGCTTGAACCCGTGTCCCCTGCATTAGCAGGTAGATTCTCAACCACTGAGCCACCAGGGAAGCCCCAGTAAGAACATTTTAATTTGCTTCAAACATTTGAAACGTGTATGGATGTTGCATTTGGACAATAATCAGAAAGTTATACTATTTATGAAAAAGTATCGCATTATGGAAAAAAGTTTCTGCTACAACTGTCTCTAGGAAAGCTTCTTATAATATAATATTATGTACAAAGGAGGCGCTGAGTTGTCCTGATCTGCCAAATTACCTAAACATGACGAACTTAAGAAACCCAGAGTTACCCTCACTAGATCTTATCTGTCGTTAAAGTGAAGCCCACAGAGAAGAAAACAATGAGCCATTGGCTGTATGTTGTACTCTACCGTGACACTACTACACTCTCACCTTTCTCCTGCAAGGTGCTACCCCTGTAACCTCCTCTCTTGACATGTCTGTCAACCTCAAAATGTTACCTACAACATTGGTTCCTGTATAGGAAATCCATGATTTTGTAGTTCAGTTTTGTAAGAACTTCTGGTTTATGACTCCTCAAACTCCATGGTGTTGAAAGGATTCGGGAGAAAGCATCTATGCTTGCACCTCAGGGCCAGAGATATGAATTTTCTAAATTTATGGTCTATCTTATCCAAACCTACCTAGCAATATGTGCGCTTGTGTCATTTCAACTGAGTTGTAAACCCCTTGAAAGCAAGGTCTGTAATTGTTTTTTATAGACCAGAGCACCGGACTTCATACTTGGTAGAAGCTCATTAAACATCCAGAAATTGATACTAAGGAATCAAATCCATCTTTCTTCTGTTTAGCGACACAACCTTTCTCCAGTCCAGGCCAGTTTTCTGGGCTTTCCTTTCCCTCTTTGCAGCAGGATTCAGGAACTTAAACCAATTTCTTTTTCCTCAAAACCCACACAAGCTCCTTGAGGTTCTTTTCCCCTAAAATTGATTGCATAGTAGAACACAATTATCACAGTTTTCTACTAACTTACCCACTTCTCCTACTTGAAAATTTAGATTAACTCTTCTCAGAGAAGCAAGACAGAGGGAGGAAGGGCAGGCAAAAAGCCAGGCACTATAAAAAGCCATTTAATTAGAGTAATTTCCTCTGGAACTGCCTTGATATAGTCCTACAAATACAAAGTGACCTAGAAAAGAAGACTTAACCACATTTCAAAGAGATTGGTGCAACATCTGTACAAGTTGCCAAAAATATGGCCATCAGATACTCATCTGGTTTTTCCCCTGCCTTGGAAGAATGCCTACGTATTCAGTCTCCTTCAGCGCCCTTCTAATGGCAAGTACACATTCAAATGCTATAAAATTATCCACAAATATTAAAGTATAAAAATGCAGTATACCCCTTACCCTTATGCTGAATCCTCTCATCTTCAACTGAGTATACATCAGGTCAGAGTAAGTCACTCCCCAAGCTCTGATGTCATTTCTTTATCCTGACTGTAAACATTCCAACAAAAATCATTAACATAGAGTAATACATAATTCTTCAATACTATTGAATATTTAGACTTAGTTGACATGGTTCGGGGTAATTGTTACCGAATTAAGTTGTATGGACCCCTGCTCAGGCCCTAGCCTGGCCAAGGCCCTCTGCCTCAGTGGGAAAAGGTTTTTTCCTTTAGGGTTCTTGTAGCCAAATAACAAAACCAAAGCTGAGATCAATGCAGTTCAAGCTTTATTCAATGGCCAAAGAATGGAGAAGCAGGAACTTAGTTCACAGATCATCTTCTGGCCCACATGGCAAGAAGGATTTGATTTTAAAGAGTAAAGACATAGGAAGGAGGACTGAGGCTAATGATGGGGAGGCATAGGCATTAGTCTACTGGAGAAGGACCAGGGCTTTCTGAAGGAGTGGGTGCTACCCTCTTTTTATCCTTTTTTGGTCCTTGACTTCCAGTCATGGCTGCCAGTAGATGTGTCATTAAAACACTAATGTAGTAAAATCAGTGTATTATGAGACCCAGGGTCTGTTGGAGGTCATATTCCGCGCCATCGTGGTTCCATCTTGTTATATCTGTTTTTTTGTTTTTCTCTTCCTATAGCTTCCCTTCTTATCTCTGCACCTTGGGACTTAAAGATTTAAGTTAACTCCTGTTAAATGTGGGGCTTTGTGGATTTTGAGCAAGGATCTGGTACCAACTCTGGCAACATAATCACCCAAACAACATCTTACTCTAAAATTGATTCAAACTCTCTCCTCAGAATTTATCAATAAGACAGGGAGATACTAGTCAATTAACTGCTAGATGAATCAGGACTTGAATGAAAAGGTTATCCAGCACTGGAGCCAGAATTTCATGTTGGTTGACATGCAAGCAGAGAAAGAAAACAGCAAAGAAAAATGCAGATGAGAGAGACCGCTTGAATCTGGAAAGAAAGTAAGAGGATCTCCTTTCTATATCCCTCTCCAGTCCCCTGAGCGGCCCTTGTGTGATATAAAGTCATTTGTTCTAGTGATCTCCTTTCTTTAGCTGGCTTCATTGCATTTGTTTTTTCTTTTTTATAACTAGACATGTCCTTCATAAACTGAGATTAATACAATTAATAAAATGAATTTGCAGGAACTCTCTGAATTAGTGACACATGTTTCTATGCAAATAATATGCTACATTACATGGTCTTTAAAAAAATGTTCCAAAAGCTGTTTAATAGACATTTCCTATTATTTTTTGAACTATTCACTTAATTGTTCATATATATTACAAAAATAAATTTCAATCTAAAGGAGGCAAGCAATGTCAAATTATAAAACAGGAGAATAGAAATGATAAGATTGAACTGGACCATATAAAACCAAGGCAAGATTTGGGAGAGGCAACCATTCCATTCTGGACCTTCTGTACGATAAAAAGCATTTTGATCATGTACTGCCTTTCGCACAGGCTCCGGACTCACAGGCTCAGCGGCCATGGCTCACGGGCCCAGCCGCTCTGCGGCATGTGGGATCTTCCCAGACTAGGGCACGAACCCATGTTCCCTGCATCGGCAGGCGGACTCTCAACCACTGCACCACCAGGGAATCCCCATGTACTGCCTTCTTAAAAGTAAAGTTAATAGACATATTCCAAGGATACTAGATAATAATGCTATCTTTAGGAGAATAACTGGCAACATACCCTATGAGCAATACATTTTAGAAGACATTTTGAGGATACGACATGCACAGAATTAATACAAATGTCAAGGACTATACCCACAAAGCACTACTTTCAGGTGGCTTGTGCAATACAAAATTTAGCTAGGAGAGATCAAAGCAAGGAATATCCATGTGCCCATGAGTTGTTCTTCAAGTCAGTGCCAAACAGTTAATGACTAAGTCTTTCCCTATCCAGGTTAAAGCCACATCAGCTTAATATTTCACTCTTTTCTTTAGTTCCTCTGTATCTCAGATGACCTTTCAAGCTCTTCACTAAAATGTCCTTTAGGGACTTCACATTACGTCTTTCCTTTTCCTAAACTACGTAGCACACCAAGAGAGGTATCAGAACTGTTGCATGATTAACTCCTAAGTCAATCTTTCTTCCGTTTTTGTGAGCTTTTTCTTTCCAAAGGAGAAAATTGATTGCTAAATATGGCGTTTGATTTCTACCGCCTATTAAACTTTAGCTTTGATAGAAAAATAATGGTCTGTCACATGGGCATCTTTTGCACTGTAATTTCATCATTTTTTGACAATTGACATCTGAAAGAAAATGGTAAATGCCTTAATTTTAAGTTGATGACTCAACTGACTCAACCCAAATGGCAAAAAAACAATTTCATTAGTGATCTAAGAATAAAATAAATACTTATTGATTATTAGGTCATGTTAGTACTTTTTAAAACTCATAAGATAAAAGATGACTCTGCTTTGACAGGGCTTAGAAAATCTTTCAAATACAATAACTCATATACTCTTTACTAATTGTTTTGCTTGCTGAACCTACAAATGGAGTTTGCTTCCAGAATTATCTACTTGATTCACTGACCTTGAAAACTCCTATTAACAGGCAACGTAGTTTGGGATTAACATATACAAACTACTATATATAAAATAGATAAACAACAAGGACCTACTGTGTAGCACAGGGAACTACACTCAATATCTTGCAATAATCTATAATGGAAAATAAACTTAAAAAGAACATATATATAGTGTGTGTTTGTGTATATAACGGAGTCACTTTGTTGTACACTTGAAACTAACACAACATTGTAAATTAACTATACTTCAGTTTTAAAAATGGGAAAGAAAGTATAGGCAACAAAAACATTAAGCTAAGTCTATCTTACTAGTAATAAAATTTAAATAGAAATGGCTTAAATGACATTTATTTAACTCTTTTGTTCATAGTACTGATGTTTATGGTTTTTAAACCAGTTTTGAGCAAAAAGATCAATACTTTAATAATCAACTGTGCTGGAAACAAGAATCTAAGAATAAATAGAAATTTTGGATACATTTAGTTTCTTGAGTGTTATTATAGGTGTTCTATCACAGTAGAAAACCATCACATGATACAAGTAAATGTTGTTTTAGAAAGGCTATTATAGTTTAGATGTGTTGAAATATGTGTCTATACAAAATAAGCAGTGACAGAAGTGGACAGAGTCTGGAAGACAAGTCTGAGTGGGCTCCCATGTCAACATCAAGCTCTTCAGACTGTGTAGAGACACCAGAAATGAGACACAAGTTCATCATCTGTCTTTATTACCCAACCACCTCCTTCCCTCTGCCCCTAACTCTTTTCATCCTTCATTTGGCTTTACTTTAGAAGTCAGGAAACAGCCTCTGCATTCTAAAATTCTGCCTTACACTCTGGTTACCCAGACTCTCTCTGTGACACTGGATTCGTTCTCTGCCTCCATAGAAGCCCTAACACTTTGCTCTTATATAACACATATCATACAACATGAAAATTTGGCTCTTTTTCTTATCTTTTTCATACTCTGAAAGTTTCTTAAGGGCAGGGACTAAATTTTTTTATCAAAATGGTGCTACTAATACACAGCCTGGCACCTAGGAAGCACGCAATAAAATGTTTGTCAAAAATATTTATTGAAGGGCTTCCCTGGTGGCGCAGTGGTTGAGAGTCCGCCTGCCGATGCAGGGGACACGGGTTCGTGCCCCCGTCCAGGAAGATCCCACATGCCGCGGAGCGGCTGGGCCTGTGAGCCATGGCGCTGGGCCTGCGCATCTGGAGCCTGTGCTCCGCAACGGGAGAGGCCACAACAGTGACAGGCCCACACACCGCAAAAAAAAAAAGAAAAAAAAAAAATGTATTTATTGAAAGCTTATATATTAGATATTGTTCCTGGCACTGAAGTTACAGCATTGAGCCAACAAGTCTAGAGCCTTGCTTTCATGAATCTTAAATTCTAGTGGGGGAGGCAGAGCACACACAAGTAAGAAACATAAGAATTTCCAATAGCGATAAATATTATGAAGAAAAATAATATGATAGGGTCTGAAACTTTAATGAGGACAAGAGCAAGTTTTCTAGGGGAAAATCTTGCAAACAGGGGGAACAGCAAGTCCAAAGGCCCTAATTTAGAAGGGAGTTTGAATTTATGGAGTAGCAAAACTAAGAAGGCCTGTGTGGCTACAAGAATAGTGAGTACATAGGAGAGTGATACCATAGAAGACTGAAAAGGTGGACAAGGACCAATTCATGAAGGGTCTTTAAGGGCAGGGTTAAGGATCTAAACTTTATTCTAAGTACAATGAAAAGTCATTGAAGCATAGCACAGGGAGATCAGCTCGGTGCTTTGTGACCACCTAGAGGGGTGGGATCCACCCTAGGTGTGACCACCTAGGGAGAGTGGGAGGGAGACGCAAGAGGGAGGAGATATGGGGATACATGTATATGTATAGCTGATTCATTTTGTTATAAAGCAGAAACTAACCCACCATTGTAAAACAATGATACTCCAATAAAGATGTTAAAAAATAAATAAACCACACACAAAAAGAGAAAAGTCATTGAAGAATTTTAAAGAGCAGAATAAAATCATCTAGTTACGGTTTTAAAGGCTCACTTTGCCTCAATATAAAGAATGAACTGCAAAAGCCAAGCAAGAAGACCATGTAGCATGTAATAAAAACTCAACATTCTGATTTTGGCTGACACCCTAAGAAAATAAGTACCAGCTACCCCATATTCCAATACGAGATGCTATATGGAACCATGCCCTTTTCAGGACTGAGAAAGGAGCAGGGGAAAACCAAGTTGTGTATCTCTTAGGCCTTCACCAGCTCAATATTATGACAGAGTTGAAATTGAAGAGAGTAGGAATCGGAAAAGAGGGTGAGAGTGATCTTTGGAGAAAGTTACAGATTTCTGTGAGTTACCCCCTTTCCTATGATGACTTGTGTCTGGAGGTGAGGGTGCTTTGTGCTTCCCCCTCACCTCAAACTGAGAGAACGGAGCTTCAGTGAGACTGCTCAGACAGCATGATTTATGACTCCTGGAGTCTGGACGGCAGGGACTGGTGGGAGACCCACACCTGGAACAGCCTAAGGGTGGAGACTATTCACAAACTACTTCTCCACAAACCCAGCAAAGGTGGCTGCTTTGGGAATGGCTCTTTCTTGAGACAATGGACAAAAATTCATTTGACAAATATTTATTGAGCTCCTACTAGACATCAGGCACTGTTCTGGGAACTTGGAATATATCAGTGAACAAAACAAAGATCCCCACATTCAAATCAATTACATCCTAGTTGGTAGAGATAGACAAAAACATTCATAATAAATAAGTAATATAGAAGATCATAAGTGCTAAGGAAAATAGAAAAATTAAAGCAGATTAGGAAGATGAGGGAGGGGTACCATAAAGAGGAAGAGAGGTAAAGGCGGGTTGAAATATTAAGTAGAGTGATAGGAATTTTGAGCAAAGACTTGAAGGAAGTGATAGAGTTAATTAACCAAGTGGTTCTCTCAGGTAAGGCTGGTTCAGGCTAAAGCAGCTGGTGCTAACCTGAGCCTGAATCAGAACCCTCGGGAGGTTTGTTAGCCTCAGGATCCTCCCAAGAGTTTGTTAATGCACAGATGCACAGGTTGCTGGGCTCCACTCCCAAAGTTTCTGATTCAGTGTCAGGGAAGGAAGAAGAATTTGCGTTTCAAAAAGTTCCCAGCTAATGCTTTTGCTGCTGGACCGGGAATGGCACTAAAGAATCACTGAGCTAGAGGAAAAGCTAGAGAATGTGCTAGATGTTTGCAGATGTTTCCCTGAGTGAGTGAGGGCCACTCAGGGAAGAGCTAGCTGGAGGCTTTCTGAAAGAATTTTACTCTGGGAACCTACCTTCTGAGACTGGGTGCTGAGCAACAGAAAATCATGGGCTAAGGGAGAATCTAATTTCCCAACTGGTGTCTTCACTTGCCATTTGATTTTAGCTACTTTTCTCCTATTATCCTCAACTTCCTCGCTACTTTGTTCTCCCACAGCAAGATATATACGCTAAAAATGTTCATTGTCCACTCTTATACCAGGGCTACTGAGCATTCTTGAAGCAAAACAGCACTGTAGTAAAGACTGATGCCTACACAGCTTTAAAGAATTCACAGAATTCTTTTACTTGCCTTTGCTCACCTCCTTTCCTACTCTCTATAGCAACTATGCCAAATGCTCATCATACTTTTCATGATCCCTGCCTCCTCCCCCTCAGCTATTCAAAGAAACAACAGAGTCTATGACATGTGAAAGCCTCCAGGTTTCTGCCATTTCCGCCCGCTTCCCCAATACGTACAAGATCACATGTTCACTAGCTACAGACTTATTCCTTTCGTTTATTTTCTTCCTCCTGGTCTCAGATAACACCATACAAAGTACTTATGAAAGTGTTTGACGCAAACTAATGTGCTCAATAACTTTGTTTGTGTTGTTAGCTTTTTAGTTTATTCCTTTTAAAAAAACATTATACAATTATACAAATGTATAATGAGTGTAAAATTTTAGAATCTCTTTCCAAACCCTGTTTCACTAGACACACATTTCTATTCCCTGGAGACAACCACAGTTTTCACCATCAGTTTCTGTATTTCTTTCAAAAATGCTTGAGCAAAGACATCTTCGACAGTACACAGATTATACAAGTATTTGAATAAGAAAGATGGCACATGTGTTCTGAAGGGTGTCACCACACAGTGCCAATAGCCTGTTAATTCACCTAAGTACTTTAAAACACAAAAAGTAACAGGCTGAAGGGTAGCTTCTCTCTGTTGTTTTCTTCTAAGCTGTGGGAGTGTCACTGATCATAAAGGAATTTGTGGATGATGACTGTTTGGGGCTATCAACAAGCAGTTTCAATTTCAATCTTCAGCAGTATTTAAGGGAGAAAATACCTCTATTTTCATCCGGACAGTTACCAGTTGCCTGTGTATCCTTCTGGAGATATTCTATATACAAATAAGCATGTGTATTTATAAATATTCTTTATGTTACAGGAATAGTAATATACTATCCATACTTTTCTACACTCTGGTTTGTAACTTTAAAATATGTTTTGGAAATCTTTTCATATCAGAATATTAAAGAGCTTCTTTGTTCATTGAAGGATATACATACAATAATTTATCTGTATTGATGTTCATATTTATTTCTAACACGTGGAAAATATTTACAGGATAAATTCTTAGAAATAGAATGATTGTGTCAAAGATTATTTCCATATTGTCTCCATGGGGTTGGACCAATTTATGTCAGCAGCATGTAAGAGTGAATGCATGCTTTCCTTCACTCTCAATTAACAGAGTATTTTTCATTCATTCATTCTTCATTCATCAAATATTTTTTGAGTGACATTTGAGCCAAATTTTGTTCCAGGCCCAGAGATTAAAGCCTCTCTCCTCTTACATAGCTCATATTCTAATGAGAAAAGCCATAATAAACAAATAAATGCCAGTTAAACTTTTTACTTTGCCTGAGAACTTTAGCTTCCTAGTTGCATAAATATACCAAAGTATCTTTTCTTTTTTTTTTTTTTTTGCAGTATGCGGGCCTCTCACTGTTGTGGCCCCTCCCGTTGCGGAGCACAGGCTCTGGATACGCAGGCTCAGCGGCCATGGCTCATGGGCCCAGCCACTCCACGGCATGTGGGATCTTCCCGGACGGGGGCACGAACCCGTGTCCCCTGCATCGGCAGGCGGACTCTCAACCACTGTGCCACCAGGGAAGCCCCCAAAGTATCTTTGTGTTAAAAAAAAAGAAATCAAATTTCTCAACTTGGAGTTTTCATAATTTTTTGCCTTTCATAAAATTTCTAAATTTTATGTTTTTTTACTTCACACTGACTTTCTCCCTTTCTTCATCTTCCATTCATTCTTTGATGTGTTGTCTTCACCAATCCCTGGTGATTTTATAGACGCACAGGGTTTCAACTAATGTGTAAATTATAAATTAAATTTCCAGTCCAGGTCTGCCTTCTAGACAACTCCATATAGGCTGTCCCATATGTTAGCCTCAATGTGTTTGAAACTATCCATTACTTTCACCATGATCCTATCCTTTTCCATGCCTCTCAAACTTCCTTTCCCTGTGTTCCATCATCATCCAACTGGTTGCCCATCACAGAACATAGCAGTCACTCTAGGATTCTTCTTCTTCAAGCTTCACCTCCTCCCAAACCAAATAAACTGTCAAATCTTGTCATATATTAAAAAGGGATTTATCTCTCCCCATCCTCCTGTTTCATTCCTTAGCTGATGACTCATTGTCTCTCACCTAAACTACTTAATGATCTCTTATCATGACCTCTAATCTTTGCCTATCCTACTTCCTATTCTCCAGTGGCTCTCTATGACCTCCCGGATTGTGGTATATATAAAGCTCTTACTTCCTTTCTGATTTTTCAGCCTCAACTATAATACCCATTCAGATTTTTTCTCTACCATACTCTTCCTGATATTTCTTCTCTGAAAACACCTTCTCTGCCACCTACTCCCCCCAACCATCTGTTGACCCAATAAATTTAATCTTCAAGTCTTAGTTTAAACTCCAGTGTAAGGGTTTTTCTGCCCCTAAGTCCCAGGCAGAAATGCTGCAACCTCATATGAATAATATGAATAATCATGGCTTCCTTTTTAATACACATACTAAATGCATGTATCACATAGCACATTTCAGGTTATAAGTACTGGCTTCATTCTCGGACTTTATGTGGTGGCAAAGGCATTTCAAGAGATCCAAGCTTAAATACTCACATGTGGCTAGCTGAAAAATAAAATTGAAAGAACAAAAATCCCCTTTCTGGAAACTCCCTTGTCATTGGATTCACTTGCCTTTGGAGACAGGACCACTACCAAACTGATCATTGTTAGTTACAGTCATTGCCAGGGAATTATAACTTTTATTATCAGTCAGGTTCCCAACAGGAAATAGATAGCACATTCAAATTAGGATAATTCAAAGAGAATTTATTTACAAAGGGACTAATTACGAAGACGCAGTGTGGGTAGGGGAACCAAATGGAAACCTAGATGTCAGAATCGCACATGACCTGGACCCAGAGACAGGTCTCAATGACAACAATGCCACCCTATGCTACCTCAGCATGCTGGACAGCTCTAGAGCAGCAGGGCAGCAATGGCTCTGCCTCTGCTACCACCTCCACCTCCTCAGCAGCCAACTAAGGAAACCAGCTGCCATGCAGAAACAACACACAGGCCTATTACCCACCTCAATGGCACCAACGGACATCTTTGCAGAACTCATAGTCTCAAGAAGACTTCTTAACAGTAACAATGTTGTTCATCGTGCAGAACCTCCCTCAGCTACTGCTGAACTGATAGCAATGATATTCAAAACTCTGCCTGAGATTTTTCCATATTCAATATCTCTATTATCAATTCTCAGTAAAATAAGAGGGCAATTTTTCAATAGTTTTCTTGATTGACTTGGGTTAATGAGATTATTTTAGAATGTATATTATTAGATTTACTGCTTATTATAGCTTTTAATATTTTATTTACTGACTGGTAGAGAAACATTTCAATATTTTAAAATATTGAATATCCAACAAATATGGCTGTTAATATCACTACTATTATAAAAAAGAAAAGGTTTGTAAATATTTTTTTAGTTACTACTATAATGCACGTACCATCTTATCATAATACAGTGATTCATATAACCTGGAAGTGAGATCTTTGAAAAAATGTTTCATGACATACTCATTTTTATATCCAGAGTGCCAACTACAATGCTGAAACTAAATAAATATTTGCTGAATAGGTGTATGTCTCTTTTCCCCAACTACTGATGAATAATATACTCCTGGATGGCATGAACTGCATCTTTTATGCATATGTATCACACCTAATACACACTGTTGCTTAATGAATATTTATTTACTTATTTATTTTTTGAGTAGATATCCTTTTATTTTGTCAAAAAAGGTTACAATTTTCTGTGACTTTCTATATTCACAGAGCATGTTAACACACATAGATTAAATTAATTCTGTTTTATTAAAATAATAAATATTTATTGATTGATGCTCAGAACTTAGGAGACAAATCAGGAGGTTCAACCATTGTGTTCTCTGATATTTTGTTATTCCATTCAGATGGCAGTTCAGATTTGTCTATGTTAAATCACAATAGGTAATATATAAATCATATCATTTAACCATGTCATTTCTGAAATATCCAACCCACTCTTTAGAATTTTTTAATAATTTTCTCTAAAACACATTACTTTATTATTATTAGTTCCAAGTACATGTATTAAAATATTTTTAATCTAGAGATAATAATAGCTACTAAGATAGTAGTCACCGTAGTTTAAAAAAGTAGAAGTAATTGAAGCTACTGAATGAGAACTTGTTTTTTTAAGTTATAAAAACCTAGCTTAAAAATCTTGAAGAAGAGAAAAATTATTTGGTAGTAGCATTTCAATATTCTCAGATGGAAAAACATGTTAAGCCAAAGTACATGAGTAGTTCTCCTTTCTTGTCATTCAGATATAGACAGATTTCTTATAATTATCTTGGGGCTGAATCTCAAGATATTACTGTCTTAACCTTCCTTTGTGCTTCAATTTGTACCTTGGCAGTCTAGGATAATTTACTGTGTAGAAGAGTGACAAACAAGATATATTCTACAGCATTAAGTAAATCCAACAAAAAAATAAAATAAAAGTATATATCCATTTTATTTAAAATCATGACTACTTTGTACTTTATATAAAGCCAGTGAATATTTAGGTTAAATATGTCTCAGTCACTGCCTGTCTTACACAAGTTTAAGAGTTAAGGTTTTTTTTTCATATTTTAGTCGATAGCCTTGGTTAACCAGCAGACTGGAAGGCCAGACTGCACTTGAGCAGAGCTCCAAATCATGGCTATATAACATCTCCCTTGTGTTCCCATGCTGAACATTCTATAATATCATTAAAGATGACAAATCAACTACCCAGTTTCGACTGACAGCAATTAAGCATTCACACTATGTTACTAGATTTCTGCTTCATTAATGAAGGTGCATTTCTAACCCTCAGAGTAGAGCACTCTGACTTGTCTCATTGGATTTCAAATCAGCGGCCACTATGCGTTTCCTCATATTTTTGAAGGGGGATGTCTATTGCCATTATCCTGTCCCTGACTTACTATTACATATTGGGGATTGGGGAATAGATAACTTGTCTTTTTAGTTCACAGGTCTCTGAATCAAGAGGCACTGCAGCCTAAAGGAGCCTCATCTGCTTCTTGATCTCATGCAAAACATGAGATTATGGACTTCAAGACTGGTGCCATGATTGGATGAGTTTGGGGTAGCCAGGAAAGAAGGTGAATGTATTTTGAGTATGAGAGAAGCAGGAGTTATTAGAGCCAGCAGACAAACTAAAGAAAAGGTGATCTTAATCTACAGGCTGAGAGTGAGACTAGGCCAGACATCTGGGAATCACAGGCACATCACCTAAATTGAATATGGGCAGAGTTGAAGCAAGAAGTGGTGGGAAGGAGTGAGTATTCAATGTCAGAAGGAAAGTTGAATTGACAAATCTGAGCAGAGTATATCAAGAACCAGAATTCAAGAGACTTAGGGATCAAATCCCAGCAGGCCGTGATAAAGAAATACAGAAGAGGAAATTTATCACATACATGGAAAATGTGAGCAATTTTTTGTTGACTTTAGAAGTGCTGTGAAGTTTTTGTAAGGACCCACAGGGCTCTCTGTAAGCAAGCCTTCACTGGTCTGAAGGAGTTAGAGCAGTTCTTAACATTTCCATACCCTAGCCCTGGTATCACTTCGTAAGTTTGAAACTCTGCAATCCCAGGCTTTGAAAGTAACTGCAGTCTCTCCTTTTTCCATCCTCACACATTACCTGAGCCTGCATTACACCTGCTCCTTAAACTTACTAAGACCCTGGTCTGTGTCTTCACAGACACAGAATTATAAAGTTCTAATTTCAGCTACATTCTTAAGAGTGCTGTGTAATTGCCCTCCCTGATCTGGTCTGGTCTTTTCTGAAACTAGCATTGATCCAGCATCACCACTATCTTCTCTTGGCCTTTGACCCCACTTTGCATCCCATTCCTAATCCAATCCTGAGTCAATTTAATTATCTTTTTCTCTGGGATATATAATCCATAACTTTGGATCCCTGATGGATGAAAACAAAAACCTAGGCCAATTTTATTCCAATGACCTTATAAAGTTCTAATTTCAGCTACATTCTTAAGAGTACTGTGTAATCTTTCTTATGCCTTCTCCCTAGAGAAGTGGCACCAATCCCTTCAAGCCATATCACCCTACTTGTGCACCTTACCATGCCAAAACGTAGATCTTACCCTTTCACTTACCTTCTTAAACATTTTGAAATATTCTGATTGCATGTAAAATAAAATCCAGTTTCTTTATCATATCATGCCAGTCCCTTTATTGTACTTCCTCAGTTAACTTTCATCCCTTACTTGGTGCTAATATGCCTTTGCACTGTCCACACTGAACTGATTCGCATGTCTGAATGCATCCTGTGTTTATATGCCTCTTAATTTGCTCATACTTCAACTTCAGCCAAGAGAGGTTTTCACTGTTTCACTCTGCTACGATTAGTTCTCCCTCACCAGTATTCCTAGGGCACTTTATACAAACCTCTATAATGCCCTTATTGCATTGTATTATAATTAAGTATTTAGCTGTTTCACTACCATGACAGTTTCTTAAAGACAAGAACAATGTGTTGTTTTGCTGTTTTGTCTTGAATGGGGAAAGTTTGTTTGCTTCTTTGTTTTTTTGGTATCTTTTAGACCTATCAAGTTAATTGGCCCATAAATAGCACTCAATGAATAGTTCTTAAAGGAATAAATGGGATAAAGAAATAGAATAAGAACAGAAGGGAAGACTCAAAGTTGGAAAGGCAGTAAAAAAAATTTGAAAACGCTGTGAACACATCCCTACACATTTTGCACATTTACACAATTTATACATTTAGACCTGGTCCCTAACTTAAACATTCCCAGCAAGAAATAAGCAGTTGGGAGGGAGAATCAGGCCACGAGAACTCAGAAGGCAAGGTCTCCTCTATCACCTATCAATTGTGGACCTTAAGCTTCCTGAGCCTCAGTTTCTACATCTGCTAAATGGGGACACAAATGCCTACCCTGCCTACTTCACAAGAATGTGAAACCACACAAAACAAAGAGCTTATTACTGTATGAGATGTAATCATAACTGAAGCAAACGTTATGTATTCTTTCTGTATTGTTTTTTAAAAGCACTTTCACATCCGGTATATATTTTATTCTTTAACAGCTTTGGAAGGGTTTAATAAATATTACTTTTCCATTTAAATAAAAGAAGTAAGCAGTTCAATCTATTGGATATTTGCCTCCATTTGAATATACTTATTACTCTATAACAATCTTTATTTTAAATAAAAAGTACTTTATAGATCTCATGACTAGAGTTATTAAGTAAAGTAATAAATACCTCATAGACAGTAAAATGGTGATTAAAGGAATGGGTTTGTTCCACCAACCATTGGTTATGTTTCATTGCAAAGGACTTCATTAAATCTCTATACCTCAGTTTTCTTACCTATGAAATGGGAGATAATAACTGTACCTACCTCATAGGTTAGCAGTGAGGATTAAATGGGTTAACATATGCAAAGCACTTAGCATAGTTCCTGCAGAATTAAACATTCAGAAAAGATAAATATTATTATCATTCTAATTGGAGCAGCCAAGTTATGGGTTCTTACGAGGTCTTGATAGAATTGCATTTTGCTTTCTTGCCTCTCTACAGTATTATTATTAAAGCTATTTTTGTATGACCCCCCCCAGGTTATTTACAATGTAAAGTAAATTAAGCTATGCCCCAATGAGCTTATAGTTTAACCTGAATGAGAACAATACAGCTGGACATCAAGATCAGACATCTGAATATAAATCAACATTAGATTTAAAAAACTATATGTAAGCGGAGAAGTAAAATGCACCATGTGGGTAAATCAATACATTGGCAAATATTCATGCTGAGTAAAGCCTGGGGAAGTTTTTCTCTCTTTGTTATTATCAAGAAGGCTACACATAAATGATGGGACTACAGGCTCTAATTACAGAATAATCCTATTTCCCAGTGAATACATTCAGAATATAGTTTGAGGAGAAATGTGTGTGACATAGTCTATGTTTAGTAACCCAGAAGTGGTCCCTAGCACCACGAGGACTCATTGTGGGAACTTAAGATGTAAAGGAGTAAGAATCTGATTAGAGGCCATGTCTGAATTAATGAAGGTAGATGGTTTATTGAAATTCTGATTAAGTGGCAAGGAAAATAAGACAAAAAGAAAAAGGAACCCAACTGTGATTGGCTGCATTTGTATTCCTATTTTCTTTGTTTTCTACAAAAACAATTTTCAGAAGATTAATTAACTTTCTAAAGTTAATAATGGAAAAATTTCTTGTAAAATGCAGTAGAATTTATATGACACATTTTGGTTTATTCCCTTAGGATTAAGTACCATTTTACTGAGCCTAATTTAAATCCTACAGTGTGATACTTACAGAAATCAGTTAATCAAATAAGTCATCTTCTAGAAGGGGAGTTAACATGTCCAGAGCAGGGAGTCCAAGAGCTGCACAAAGTCAGGATTAATAATAATCAGGGAGTATAATTGCTTTACAATGTAGTGTTAGTTTCTGCTGTATAACAAAGTGAATCAGCTATATGTATACATATATCCCCATACACCCTCCCTCTTGCGTCTCCCTCCCACCCTTCTAGGTGGTCACAAAGCACCAAGCTGATCTCCCTGTGCTATGCAGCTGCTTCCCACTCGCTATCTATTTTACATTTGGTAGTGTATATATGTCCCTGCCACTCTCTCACTTCATCTCAGCTTACCCTTCCCCCTCCCCATGTCCTCAAGTCCATTCTCTACATCTGTGTCTTTATTTCTGTCCTGCCCCTAGGTTCATCAGAACCTTTTTTTTTTTTTTAGATTCCATATATATGTGTTAGCATACGGTATTTGTTTTTCTCTTTCTGACTTACTTCACTCTGTATGGCAGACTCTAGGTCCACAGCAGAAACTAGCACAACACTGTAAAGCAATTATACTCCAATAAAGATGTAAAAAAAAAAAAAAGGCTCAAAGATATTCGGCTTAAGTGGAAAAAAACCTAAAGAAAATTTTAGATAGATTAAAAGAGACCTTGTTTTGAAGGGGAAGAAAAGCCAGATGGCAGCAAAGACAGAATTCTCCCTACCCTCTTCCTTTTAACTTACCCAGTACTGGCAGGCCTAAGTAACACAGCATATTAGCAATTTTGATAAGAAGGGACTGTAGCAGGAAAAAGAAACAGAGTTCTTTATAGAAACTATTGAATATTTACATTAAAAACTTGCTAGAATGATTCCACAAATGAATTATTTCAGTAGAGGCTTATTAAAAGAGAGGTTTTAGGTTTAAACATACATGAAAAGCAAAAATTACAGTTTAAAATTGGTGATTCATCAGCCTTCTTCAGCTTCTCAGTTTCAGAGGAATATTTTAGAAGAGATTGTCTATAAGCAACATAATCCATTGATTTGCTGCTACACCAAAATGACTTTGCTGTTCTCTTTAACTTCATAATCTAATGAAAACGATAGGCTGTGGTCCTGATTCTTCCTACAGTATGAAGAGGGGCCTATAAAATATGTCCTACCCCCTTTCATGCAGGATGCATCCTTCTGTTAAGGACTTAACCCTGCATGTTGCACCATGCAATGATTCTGCCCACTTTCACCATTTGACTGCTGGTAAAAAAGTATATTTTACTCTTTTCCACAAAGTTTGAATCCTGTTTTATCTCTGATTATAATTAACACTTGTTTCTGCAAGATTAGCAAAATGATGACAATTGATGAAGTTCTGTAATGGGCACATGGATGTGTACTGCATTATTCTACTTTGTGTTTGAAAATTCTCATAATAAAAAGTTTTAAAAAAAAATAGTCAGGGAGGCATCAGAAGAAAAGCTAGAGGAAGATCATTTATTTGAAAAACTCCAGGAAATAAGAATGTGAGAAAGAGAGATGCTGACAAAGTTGTACAGCAGAAATGTCAGAGCTGCTCTCTGACATTTATGAGAGGAACTCATAAAGGCTATAGCAGTGAAAGGATTAGACAAAGAGCTGAGGAAGAACCGTATTGATTACCCGCCAGAAACCTGACTCCTTGGACAAACAGCATCAGCATCACGTGGGATCTTGTTAGAAATGCAGCTTTGAAGGCCCTGCCCCAGATTTACTGAATCTCAAACTCCAGAGGCTGGGACCCAATAATCTGTGTTTTAACAAGCCCTCCTGGTGACTCTGAGGCAAACAGAGTTCCAAAATCACTCGTTTAGAATTTCTAAGGAGATTGTAGCCTCCATTCTTTATCTGAAGTTGTCTTAGTTGCCCTTTACAAATGGGTAAGTGTTGATATAAATAACTTAGATATACAACTCCTTTTCAATTACATATGGGACTATTTGTTTTATGGGTCTCATGTATTCAGATTTCTTCTGTCACTCAATTTGCTTAGGAGAAAGCCATCAGCACCTGCCTTCAATGAATATGAGAAAATAAAAATTAAATTTAGTACTGGTAACTCAAACACTAGGATATTAAATATGCTGCACTCCAAGTTTTTATAATATATATATACATAATCTTATATGTATACACACACACTTCATAAGAAGCATTTGATATAAAAATATCAAGTGTTTTAAATTTTGTTCTATCAGTTCCAATTAGTAAAACATAACCACTTTAAAGTAAAAATAATTCAAGGAATATAGAGGTACAATAATAGTTATAACTATAGCTAAGAATAAAGTTTCAGGTTTCCATCTTTTCTCTGTCTTTTCCAAAGATGCAGGTAGCTACTAAAGAATTATTAAAGAAAGAGAAAAGTGCTGATTTGGAAAATAAAAACTATTTATAAAAACGATTAATCTTATTTAATTACCCTCTAGTTGCTCGTATTTGACTTGCAATTAAGTAATAACATGGACTGAAGTAAAAATTATAAGCCATGTTTGGAGGGTTCCCTTTCAAAAGTAAGGTTACATGGTCATTACGATGGAGCCTTGTAAAGAATAATTTCCATTTCAGGGTGTGTGACGTTATGAGCTTTTCTTACTGGCAAGGTTCACCTCGTCCAGTTGTTTAGTTCGGTCATATATGTCATTATAATTATGGGCTGTGTTGTATGGTTATTCGGTTCCAACTAGTTTTATTTCATCTTTTTAAACCAAACTAACTACTTATATCCACAAAGACTACTAAACACTCTGATATTTTCCTAATTTCATAAAATGATCATAGAATGCTAGAAATACACTAAAAATATTTTAATTTTGTTTATTTTTCTTTTTATAACCTTTATATCCTGACATAAAATACATTGAAAGTTCCTTTAGTCTCCACAAGCCCAATGAAA
Source organism: Neophocaena asiaeorientalis asiaeorientalis (assembly GCF_003031525.2). Lineage (NCBI taxonomy): Eukaryota > Metazoa > Chordata > Mammalia > Artiodactyla > Phocoenidae > Neophocaena > Neophocaena asiaeorientalis. The sequence goes on along the minus strand of NW_020174929.1, from coordinate 1,467,801 downwards.
ATGTTCTCAGTGTAACTCTAAGTACAAAATTGTTTATGATTTTGAATACTGCCTTTAAAATGATATTTTCTTATATTACATTATATAATGCACAAATATATACTAATGACGTGCTTTTAAACTTTTTCTGCTGTAGACAAAGAGAAAAACATAGCTAATATTAATATAGGTTTTAAACACTTTTATAATAGTAGAGATTTTTTAGTGATAGGTTATTTTATGCATAAAAATTGTTTTATTTGAGCCCTATTTTAAGAAAATGTTTTTAAAGCTATTGTTTTTTACTGTCCTTATTGTATTTCTTAAATGTAAAGAAAAAGAAAATCTGCTATCTGAACTCCATGTTTTTAATCCATAGACTATTCTGGAAAAAGATACATGTATACTTTAAAAAAAATTATTCTGAAAGGAAGAGAAAAATCTTTGAAGCCTTCTCTGAACTGTTTTCCTCTCCTTTATTACAGGTGTCCATTTTTTCAGCTATATTAATCTTTTAAATCAAACAAAAAATGGATTTCTTAAACTCATCTGATCAAAACTTGACCTCGGAAGAACTGTTCGACAGAATGCCATCCAAAATTCTGGTGTCCTTCATTCTCTCTGGGCTGGCACTGATGACGACGACCATTAACTCACTTGTGATCGCTGCAATTATTGTGACCCGAAAGCTACACCACCCAGCCAACTACTTAATTTGCTCCCTTGCAGTCACAGATTTTCTTGTAGCTGTCCTGGTGATGCCTTTCAGCATTGTGTATATTGTGAGAGAGAGCTGGATTATGGGGCAAGTGGTCTGTGACATTTGGCTGAGCGTTGACATCACGTGCTGCACTTGCTCCATCTTGCATCTCTCTGCTATAGCTTTGGATCGGTACCGGGCAATCACAGATGCTGTTGAGTATGCCAGGAAAAGGACTCCCAAGCATGCTGGCACTATGATTACCATAGTTTGGATTATATCTATTTTTATCTCTATGCCTCCTCTATTCTGGAGGCATCAAGGAACTAGCCGAGAGGATGAGTGCATCATCAAACACGACAACATTGTTTCCACTATTTACTCAACATTTGGAGCTTTCTACATCCCATTAACATTGATTTTGATCCTCTACTACAAAATATATAAAGCAGCAAAGACGTTATACCACAAGAGACAAGCAAGTAGGATTGCCAAGGAGGAGCTGAATGGTCACCTTTTGGGGAGTGGTGAGAAAAGCATTAGACTGGTCTCCACACCGTACATGCTAGAAAAGTCTTTATCTGATCCATCAACGGACTTTGATAAAATTCATAGCACAGTGAAAAGCCCCAAGTCTGAATTCAAGCATGAGAGATCCTGGAGAAGGCAAAAGATCTCAGGCACAAGAGAACGCAAAGCAGCCACTACCCTGGGATTAATCTTGGGTGCATTTGTAGTATGTTGGCTTCCTTTTTTTGTAAAAGAATTGGTTGTTAATATCTGTGAAAAGTGTAAAATTTCTGAAGAAATGTCAAATTTTTTGACATGGCTTGGATACCTCAATTCCCTTATAAACCCACTGATTTATACAATCTTTAATGAAGACTTCAAGAAAGCATTCCAAAAACTTGTGCGATGTCGATATTAGTTTAAAGAAGTTTATTATGGAAAGATTGGGGTTCTTTCGAGGTGAAGTTACTAAATGAATGATAAAGAATAAAACATTTAAACTTTTAGAAGGACATAAATTAAAGCCACTAGAATGATATTAATACATATTTTAATAGCAAATACATATAAAATGTATTGATTTAAAGACTTTTTTTGACCATTATTCTAGAGCATGTGAAATTAGAAAATAATTTATTGTTTATAAACAATATTTTGCCTATGCAATGTCCCTAAAAACTAACTGGAAATATATATACATTATTATTAACAGTGATTTTTCAGGTTTATATCTTATAACAACTACAGAAGAATTTTCAATTAACAACATACCTCCATCCATAATTTCTACATAATCTTATTGTTTTATTATATGATTCTATTATTTTATAGACAAGATAAAATTCACCACAAAGCACACATTTCTCCTACCTTTTCCCCTCTCCATCTTACCCTAGGCAAAATAGGAGGGGGAAGGAGCTAAAAAAAAAAGACTCTTACTTAGTGTGACCAGAGGAAACATAAAAGTCAGAGGTTGATACTGTCTTTGTATTTTGATAGTAAGGAGTAATCATAAAATGAGCTAGGTACTGCAAAATAATTCTGGATACTGAACTTGTACATATTTACCATATTCTTTTTGTTTAATATGAATTCCTAGAAGAATATTTTCTTAATCATATATTATCAACATTTGAAATCAAAGCCTTACCCTAGTAGAAATAATTCAGGGAGGGTCTGGGGGTGGTGTTCTAATTTTGCCATGTTTAGGAATCAAATTTAAGGCACTAAGTACCCTATGTTACTTGCCATAGATATTATATGCCTGACTTTTAAAAATATATAAGATATGTTTCATTTCTGTTAATGTTAATAGGCTTAGTTACTAACTAAAATGTCTGTGATACTTTGTACTTCAGCAGCTATTTCCCTTTTATTAGAGAGAATGTGGTAGGGAGTCTTAGACTTTTCACTGACTTCAAAAACGTCTCTAGTTTTCCAACTGATAGAAATGAATGAGCAAAGATGACTATTATACTAATTATATATATTATATATGTATATATCTCCCAGTTGGTCACTCCACAAGTTCAGTGAGCCAAAGCAATTTCCTAAGTTTATCTACCATATTTATATAGGGATTTGAAAATAAAAGAACCATGCTTCTGAGAAGATTTCATTTCATTTGAACCAGCAAGGTCATATACCACCTTTTAATCCTACCATCAACCAAAATCATTTGAAAAAACAATACATTCCCTTTTATTCTAAGCTGTACCTTCATGTGTATTCTAAATATTCTTTCCCAGTGGGGTGCTTAAGAGTACATTACATCAATTTTTTATGTATCAATGACACATTACTCTCAATCTAACAAATATTTACAGAACTTTAATTTTATATAAGGCATTGAGATGTACTCTCAATGTATAGAAGATGTATAGAAGATACGGGAAATAATAAAATACTGTTTCTTCCTTTAACATGTTTACAATCTAAAAGGTGAAACAAACAACAAAAATATGAACACTATAATAGAAAAGAAAAAACAAAGATCAGCATGGAGGTTGTTTACATTTTTATGATGATTCAAAGGAAACACTGATCACATCTAGTTGAGAAAAATCAGGAAATTTTTGTAAAGAATGTATCTAAAATGGATATTTAATGAACAGCATTTGAGCAAGAGATTTGGAAGAGCATACCTCAGGTGGTGGCAACAGACTGCATCCTGCAAGCATTTGACAGGACATGATCATAAAATAGCAATTAGTTTGACAGCTATTTAGAATGACAGTAGAAGAGCTTAAAAGAGAAACTGGCCATTATTGTGGCTGACTCTGAATGTCAGCAAAGGAAGTCTGTAGTCAGTTTGGTTGCTGTCTGTCAATGAGTGGTCACTGATGCTTTTTAGCAGAAATATTACAAGTTTAGGGCAATTCTAGAAAAAAAAAATCTGAGTGGACTTGAGCAGAGAGAGTATTGGACATAATAACCTCTTGTTAGAAAGCAATTATTAATCTGGGCAAGAGGTGATAAAGTCCTGAACTTGATTCTGGCAATGGGAATGTAAAGGAAGAAATAGATGAGAGGTATTGTGGAGGTAGAATCTGCAAGTTATAGCAAATATGTTAATAAGCAGGCAGACAGACAGAAAGACATGAGTCACTAAGATAACTAGTTCTCAACTGAAATGAGGAACTCAAGAGAAGGGGCCTATTGGTGCAAAGGTGACTTCTCTTTTGGGTATGCTAAGCACATAAAGACATATCAGAGCTCACAGGCACTTCCTGAGCAGTCTGGTCCAAGCAAAACTAACAAGTAGATGAGATTTATCTAAGGCTCCTGCCTCTTCTCCTTATTTCCCAGGGCCCGTGTGCTGTGTTGACAGTCCAAAGTTTGTTTGAGACCTTATCATTCTCTGCTTATTTCTTTCTCCTTCTCACCAAAATTTGATTCTTTGATTTATTTACCCAAAGGCCTTGCTAAAGTTAAAATAATCTGTTGAATTAATTTATTTACACTCACCTCAGGAATGTATATATTTATATTGGAGAACTCTAAGAGACACAGCCCATCAACGCAAAGGAAGAATTCTCAAGCAGGGTGAGGCTCACCCAAACATACATACTACCCTCTACTCTGAGTTGGACTGAAGCTCAAATCTAGGAAAATAATACTCTAAGTGACAGGGAAGTCAGATTCTCCTTTAGAGCTCTCTGGAGAATCAGGTTTATTATTTCTTTGTGTTTAAAACATATTTTTAATCCAAGGGGGGTCACAACACATTACGGTAATTATCACTTTGTCTATGGGTTTTCCCCATATGCTGAAGATCCAGATCATGCCATTCCTCATGAACTGATATGAGTGATTTGTCTTTAATAGCTTTAAAGGGTAGGAATGTAGGGGCTCATAATCTGTAATTTGGACTGTTAAAAAAAAATTATGAAGAACAGATTGCATATAACATGATATGCTTCTCTGAATACCTAAGATTTCTCCTCTCAGTGAAATTTTTCTAAGTTACTAAAAGCTGAAGATTTCTACTGAAGAAAATAAATTTTCACATCCATAATGAATGTAACAATTTAATAATGCATATATTTAACTGATAAGGTAGAAGTAAATATATAAATATCATAGAAAGTGGTTAAATATTAGATAATGAAGGTTAACTTCCTGCTATAATTTTAAATAGACCAGCACCAGAAAAGTAAGTGGAGGATTTGTTTTTGCTCTGCTTCTTCTAAGTATTTTCAAATGAAGGATGTGTAAATGACAAGGTCAAAACACCAAAGAAGAGAGAGGATGTCAAACTACTGAATACTAAATTCAGTCCAATACATCTATCATTTGGCATAGCTATGTACAAGTCATGTTTGAAAATTCACTTCTGTTTATGAAATATGGTCTTTTTTATAGGGTTGGGATGGGAATATGGATTCTCCACCCTAATTTTTTGTTTGTTTTGTTTCGTTTCACAATAGACGCCCCCAGGGTCAAATCCATGGCATCAACAGTTTATCCAGGTAATGGCAGTGGATGGGTCAGCCCTTAAGTAGGATGAATTTCCATTTGAATCTCCAAAACCAAACTTCCTTTCATTCTTCTG
>NW_020174929.1:1461127-1462525 GCF_003031525.2 Neophocaena asiaeorientalis asiaeorientalis | reverse complement strand
TTTCTTCCCCCCCCCCCCCCCCACCGCTCCCACCTCAACCCACTCCCTGTGCTCCAGGTTACACAAGTTCCCCGCTTCCAAGTGAAGAAAAGCTTCTTTGGGACTCACTTCCAAATTCTTCTAACAGTTCCGAATTTTAAAATTCCTTAGCAAAGCATAATCCCCATATTCTCAGGCTCAAACTTAAGCTTGCCCCTCTTTATCAAGAGCTTTGTGTCAAAAAGAAATAGAGAAAAATTGGAAGCCAGTTAACAGGACATGTGCTGACTTGCTTCACCAAATATCATGAAAAGTGAGAGTGGTTATTTGCTTCCTGCTGACATGCTTTCCTCTACCTCAAGGAGTGAACAGCTTCCTCATGAATTTACACAAGACTTTTTTTGACTTGCAGTCAGAAAATCAGTTTTACTGTATTGCAGGAAAGGAAACTTGAAGGATTTTTCCTTAATATTTTCTAAAGTCCTTCAAAAATAATCCTGCACAGGGCTTCCCTGGTGGCGCAGTGGTTGAGAGTCCGCCTGCCAATGCAGGGGGCACGGGTTCGTGCCCCGGTCCGGGAAGATCCCACATGCCACGGAGCGGCTGGGCCCGTGAGCCATGACCACTGAGCCTGCGCGTCCGGAGCCTGTGCTCCACAACAGGAGAGGCCACAGCAGTGAGAGGCCCGCGTACTGCAAAAATAATAATAATAATAATCCTGCACAATTCAAAATGTGTCCACATTAAATTGTTTTAGAAAATGTGTCTCTAATACTCTCCTAAAAACTCAAATGATTATATTCAGACCTTTATTTTGCCAGAAAATATTTCCAAAGACAAGTTAATATTTCTGTCATGAGCAAAGTAATACTTTCGTATGGCATTGTGATCATTTTTCATGGCCTTGTGAATTCATATGCTTCCCCCAATTATTTAAATGAGGCACTTGTGAAAAATACTTTCCAACATTATAATAAATGTATGGTTATTGATAAAGAATATCTTCTCTGTACAAAGCATGATAGTACTTGAAACCTACCTGAGAAAGATAAAACTTTTTCAAAGAATTTGCATTCCCTGATTAGGCCAGAAATGATAAAAATTCTGAGGAAAAAAATGTATAATATTATTTTGATCAACAATAAATCCTGTCTAACTAGCCTTTCAGTGAAGTTTGTGTCACAGCTCTAATTTCTACCATGGAGAGTTTCCACCTCTGCAAGGACAGTAAGATGACCTTATTGGTTTATGTAGATACACAGCAAAGCTTGCTTGCTATGTCTTTCTTCCTACGCTCTCCAATAAACTTTTCACTATATCCTGTTAATATTCCTAAATTATATGTAATTAACATTCATTCCTAAAAATTATACTTACTGTATCATTATATATATATATATATATATTTTTTTTTTTTTT
>NW_020174929.1:1389897-1461095 GCF_003031525.2 Neophocaena asiaeorientalis asiaeorientalis | reverse complement strand
CATGTGGGATCTTCCCGGACTGGGGCACGAACCTGTGTCCCCTGCATCGGCAGGCGGACCCTCAACCACTGCGCCACCAGGGAAGCCCTCATTATATTTTATTTCATATATTGCATCATTGATTATTTTATAATTGCATTATATTGCTGGGTCTTGCTGCCTTGGGGTTTCCCACATCCCCCCATACACACACAAACATTGACAATTTCCTCTTTGTGTTAGTTGGCTTGGCTTGGATTTGAGTGGATCTGTGACCCTAGTAGCGTGTGTGTGTATGTGTATGTGTGATCTTGCAGATGTTAAGAAGGACTGAACTGGAAAAAAGAAATGCTCTTCTTAGCATAGCACACTGTTGAACTTGAAGATGAAAACGAAAGAGGAGGAGAGGGGGTTTTCAGCAGGAAGGGAGTCATTTAAATTTGAGCTTTTTAAAATCAGTGTGCAGAAGAATCACCTGAGATGCTAGTTACAAAGGCAGATCCCAAAGACTCTAAGTCTGTGAGTCCTGAACGGAACTCCAGAATCTGAGTCTTTAGCAGGATTTTCCGGCTGTTCTAATGAAGCTGGAGCTTGGAGCCTTTCTAGAGACCATTGCTTGAAACCTCCCAGCTAGCTAGATAAGAATTTTATAGGACATAGTTATAGTAACTGAAAATGAAATTTCACCACCATTTCACTAGTTGAGTTCCAGTCAGAATTGCTACTATATGAAAAGTATCTAATACAACACTGAACAGAAGTAAAAATCACATCAACATTGCTCAGTGAATTATAAAGCCCTCAGTTAGAAAAAATATTAAAGTCTATTCTCAATCAGTATATTATTTAAATTTTGCTAGGACAAAGAATGAAAGCTTTTCATCACATATGAAGCGACAATTTAAAGGAGTAAAGAAATCTCTAGATTTGAAATCAGATAAGGCTAAAAGAGAGTTCTGATTCTGCTAATCACTGACTTCATGCTGAGCAAGTTTCATCTATCCTGCATGCCTCAAATTAGAATTGAAAGACTAAGGAAGTAGAGTGAGATAAAGCAAACACCCTTGACAAACACTAAAGCACCACAAAATGTAAATTAGCATTGTTATTATTCTCTGTGGCGGGTCTGGAATGTGTCAGAGCACACGACAGGGAGACAGGTGTTCTTGATTGTGCACTGCCTTTTCTGAGTCTGGAGAGAAGTGAGTGATTGATGGCCTCCTGCTTCTGACTCTCCCTCGAAGCTGTCCTTAGTAGGGCAATAACTCCCAAAAACCGCATCTACAGCTATAGAAATGCCGCCCTGCTGGGCACTCAAGAGTCTCTTCCCTTGCTGTATCCTGCCATCTGTATTACGAAAAGCCTGGCATTGTTGAAACTTGGTTAGCTTTCTTGAAGGATGCAATACAATCCTTCCACCCTATTAAAATCAGAACCGTGATTATTCCAGCATGGATTTCTCCTATTGATATATTCAGAGGTGATTTCCCATATGTTTCAGGATCAGGGCTTTAGTTTTATCCTTTAAATACTAAAGGGAAAACCTTCATTTGAAATGAGAACTCTAAGTTGCTGAAAATAAGACTGGAGGCTTAATTTTAGGCTCTACTGAGTGTATGAAAAAAACACTACTAATTCATATAAAAATATTAAAATTTAAAGTATTCAGTAATGGCTCCCTATTGCTTATTACATTGCATCGAGACTCTCTGGCTTGGCCCTAATATTAGGGCCTTAATATTAATAACAAAAGATAACCACCCTCTATAAAATCTTATTTCCCACTATCCTCTCTACCCCAACAAGTGCTGTCTTCTCCAGTTCCGTCCCTCTCTTCACTGTCCCCACAGTGTGCCTTTCTCATTCTTGTCTCAATTACTCTTTTAGCACTTTATTCCCTTCCACCTGACGTGCCCCTCCACCTACTTGATCCAGCTTATCTTTCAAAGCACAGATTAAATTCCACTTCCTCCTTGAAACTAAATTTGTATTCAATTTCAATATTGTGAGGACACAATATTGTCTTCAATATTCCTTATCTGTTTTTCATATCACTAGTTTCTTCATGAGTGTTTGGTTTTTATTACTAACTTCAAATACCGCAAAAAAAAAAAAAAAAAAAGTCATAAGCAAAACACTGCAGGCTCAAGTTGGATCATTGACTTCTTATGTTTTGTATTTTCCACTGAGTAATCAATGAACTAGAATTGTATATGTGCACTATTAAACCTGAGCCAAAACTTTAAATGCATTTTCTTTGTCAAAATCTTCCCATTGATGAAAAATAATATATAGTGGTTATTATCTTTAGTAAAAAAAAAAAAGACATGAAAAACCACATACATTTATTTTAACAATTTTAATAGCGATTGCCCAAACTATAGAAAATGTTCAAATATGAATTTTAATAGTCTATGAAATATGAAAGTCTGCTCAGGTTGTTGCTGTTAAAAGGGTAACAAAAATAAATATATGCTGAAATTTGATGTTGCTTAGCCCCGAAACAGTAAAATGTGAAATAAATCATATCCTTCAGATGAGTGTTGGCTTTCACTTTATCATTTCAAAACATCCTATAGCATTCTATTTAAAAACTACAAAAGAAGAATAAAAATATGAAGCAGACATGGATTTTAAGTGTCCGAGTGTTTTTCCATAAGTGTTTGTGGAAGGCTGAGCTATGAGTTTCCCTTATTCGACAATATAACCTACAATAACTTCACTTCTGGTCCTTCAGTTCACTCAAAGAATTTACATTCTCACTTGTAAAGTTCTGTTTAGAACGAAGACAGTTCCTTTTATTTTCCTAAATTTAAAAAAAATCAGTAAAAAGTACTGTTATATTGTTACTAAGTAACACTCAAGTGCAAATGGAAAAGAAGGATGGGAGTTCTCTTCATCCCTGCATTGTGTTCTCTTTTGAGTCCCAATCTTTTAAGAATGGTTTTGAGTGTAATCACGTTGTATGTATGTATTAGATTTTGAGAAATAGCTTCTTTCAGCTTTTCCCTCTCAAAATAAACCTTGATAGAGACGAAGTGGAAAAAATGTTGGCACTTAAAAGAGGACAAGAAGAAAAGGTTATAGTGCCAGTTAAATAAAACATGTTTGCATATATTCCATAGAGAAAGGTATATATTCATCAGTTATTTAAAAAAAAAAAACTATGTTAGAAGGAAACAATAGGGGGAAAAATAAATATCTCCACCTATTCCCAAATATTTATGAATAGGTAATTGTACTTCCCAGAGAGATGTGAGTTTGTTTGGCTTTACTTGATTCTTCCTTTCTCCTTCTCCTCCACTCTCTCCGTCCTTCTGCTTCTTTTGATTATAGTATCAATTTAGTATACACAGCTGTGATTTATTTATTTTTTAAAAGGAAGATTTATTCAACAAGTTTCACTTAGCACAATACACCTAAAAGGAAAATCACAATACAATGAAAGATTTAAATCAAGGCCTCCGAATCTCATACAAACACCAAGACCAAAATCCTAAAGTATTGGTATTGCGTCTCAAATTTTCCCCATTAACTTAAAAAAAAGCTTAAACTTATGTGCCATTGAGGTTATTAAATGAAACTAGACTTAACAAACATGCGAAATGTTTCACTTTTAATTGTACACACAGATCCTATATTGAGTTTTACAAAAAAGCATGTCTTTCAACATGCACCCAGTGTTCAATGTAATGTGGTGTAAGGGCAACATTTAACATAATTCAACTGCTTTAACCTAAATACACCTACTGCTTAAGTACATCCTACAATAGGACTAACTTGAGAACAGCTGAAAATTATTTAACAGTAATAGATTAGATTATGCAACCTAGTTGTTACATCCTAAATGAATGTTTGTTTTCAAAAATACTGAACCTTAAGTCTTTAAAACACTGCTGATTTCCACTTAGAGTAAGCATAAATCACAAGCTTGTATTGCAAAACTGTTAAAACTTAAGTTTTGTTTTTCTTTTAAAAATGTTGACCAAGAGTAAACGATCAGGATCAATTACATTCCCCATCCACCACTCACACTGGACATGCTATAGACATCCCTCCCATTCCGTTCACTCCCATAGATGCTCGGCTTCCACTACTGTAGTAGCTGCTGTTCACTGCTCCTTGACTGCCTATGCAATGTTGGATTGAAAATCACTGATGTGTTCCTGTAAAACTTGGTCGTATCCACTCATCAGGCTGCCCTGGCCACCACAGCAGCCTCCATACCACCACTCAGCTGCCGGGTGGCTGGCTGGGCCGCCATAACTGGACTGGTTTGCTAAGCCCATGCCTCCCATCATTTAGCTACCATAAGCACCACCGCTTGCTCCTGCCCTAGAATTAGATAGTGGAGCTTTCAAGAGTCTCGGCGACTTGCTTGCTGCGGTGTTAAGTGCAACCTGAAGCCGCCTCTGCAGAGCCGAGCCCGCAGCCACACCCGCCCCCTTGCGTTCGCTTGGGGGATTGGCTTCATTCCGAGAAGATAGCGAGCTTGGAGTTTGGAGCATGCGCAGTCACAGGAGCCCGTGGGTTCTGTGAGTACGCTGACCTCTGTGCTCCGCGTCAGCAGCTGGGTTCGTGCAGAATTAATTTGACTGTTTAGAGACGGGCGACTTTACTTCAGACTACTCAGCTTGCTGGTAACGATTTTGCCACGGCAGTGGATCCCCGTGATGAGTCTTTAGAGCAAACTTTGTCTTGTACTTTGTCAACTTAACTCAGCTGAATTTAACTTTGCGATAACGGCACAATTGGAATACCAGGTTAGCCTGCTTGAAGATATAGATGCTCATACTACGTCTTGACACTGGTCTTAAAAGATCTCACAGGTGTCAATTAAAATAGAACTGTTCCAATTGACAAAAAAAAAAAAAATACATATTCAGGAACAGTATTTATAGCATGGGTTTCTCTATATACTTTTCCAAGTATTTGTGGAAAGAATAAGACAAAGTATTTCTTAGTGATAAGGCAGAGAATGAGATTTGAATGAATTTCCTCTTCTGCAAAAACTGTCATAGAACTTTAAAGAATTTTTTTCCTCTTCCTTTCTTTTTTTTCTGTAAGGGATCTGCAGTTTAACTATGGTGGATCTTAAATTTGGATTTAAGTTGTCCTCCTTGGGGTTCATTGGAGTTCCTGCTTCTAATGCTTATATTCTTTCACCAATTGTGAAAAGTTCTCAATCCGTATCTTCAGATATAGCCCCTACCCCATGCTCACTCTTCCTTTCCTTCTCCTGCTCTCTCTCTCTCTCTCTCTCTCTGTCTCTCTTTCACTCTCTCTCTCATTCTTCTCCTTCTGGAATTCCAATTCGATATATGTTAGACCATCTTATTCTGTCCTTCATTTCTCTTTCATATTTTTCTACTGCTTTGTATCTCTGGACTTCAATTACAGACAATTTGGTATAAACCATCCATTGAGTTTTAAGTTTCTATTAATTTTTCATTTCTAGAAGTGTTGGGTTTTTACACATCTGTGTATTCTTTACTCATGATTTTCATGCCTTTTTATATTTTAAGACATTTTAAACAAATTTTTTTATTTTTTCTCTCTGACAATTCCTGTATCTGAAGACTCCTGAGGCTTAATGTTGTTTGTGCTAGCTCTCATGCGTGGTGCCTTGTTTCCCTATGTGTTCATTGACTTTGTTTTTCTTTTTACGTTGAGTTCTCATTTTTATTTGAACTTTCTCTGTGGAAATTCTTTGAGGCCTGGGATGAAGGTGGATTCCTCCATGGGAGGATTAGCATTTGTTACTGTGAGACACCTGTGGTCATTATCAGTGTTGTATTAATTTAAACTAAACTAACTGTTGATTTGAGAGGTTTGCTTTTGTGTGTGTGTGTGTGTGTGTGTGTGTGTGTGTGTGTTTCATAATATCATGTGATGTGTGTTCAGGACACAAATTAAATGGAAGCCCGATTGTGGTTATGAATTTTCAGGAGAAATCCTTTTCTACCTCCAATCAGGATCAAGATTCAATGTTCATGTTTCAAGATGGGCAATTTATTTTCTTTCTTTCTTTCTTTCTTTCTTTCTTTCTTTCTTTTCAGTTCTAGATTGGTGTCAGTGTGTATTTCTAGTTCATTCTTAAACTGGGAGTATAACACTTTGGGGTCCAGTTTCATTTGAAAGGGGTCTCCTAATATAATCCCTACTTGAGTGGGGTGTGGGCTTTGTCTCCCATCCCTGAAACCTTAAAAATTAATGCTTGAGATCATCTGAGCTCAGCAAATGCCATTAAGGCAAAAAACAACCTCAGTGCTTTGCTTACCTCTTGGAGTTCCTGCCGTTAACTTATTTTTAGCCTAAGTAGTATTAACTTTTTTCGGTAGCATTTGCACGCATTTAAGATTTTTAAAAATATTTTTGCTCAGCAGTTTTAGTTGTTTTCAGCAATTAGGGTCAGTCCTGGTACTTAGTTAACCATGTTACCAGTAATGGAAGTAAAGTTGCCTTAAACTTGCTTTTTCTTCTGTACCCTTTACAGTTATCTCAAGCCTTTATTCCGTTTTATTATAATTTATTTTTTCCCTTGGTGTTTCTGGTATTACAGTTTATTTGTTACATCTACAATTATGGCTCAGATTGTTTTCTTATCTCTGAATCTCCTTTTAACCTTTTAATTCTAATCATCTTGGTTTTTAGCTCTTCTTTTATTACTTACTTATTACTTTGACATTATGTTATTGTATAGCATAAAACACTTGGGGACTCTGCCTCTGTAGTTTGAGTTATGCTAACTTCCAGACTTTTGCCTGTTATGAACTATAAGTCTCTCTTCCTTTTTTCCTTGTTTTCTTCCTTCCTCTGTATTCCCTCCCTCCCTCCCTCCCTCCCTCCCTTCCTTCCATCTTCATTTTTGCTCTATCATAGTTCCGTAATTGCCATGTGATTTAGTTTTACCTTGGTCACATTTATCATCAGGTACTGCTACAATTCAACATAATATGGATCTTCTTTGAATCACTTCTCATCTTACCTATAACCAGCTGATCTTTCTTTCAAGCTTATGAGCATGTGGAGATGGCAGAGGTGTAGGCCGAGCGTGTGGAGATGGCAGGGGTGGAGACTTGCTGTGGAGGAGTGTTACCCTTGCTGTAGATCTGGCATCTGAGTTCTTCTCTGAGCTTCTGTCATGAGTGGATTCTTGGGTTGGCTGTCATTCCAACATTGCACAGTACCATTAAAGATACTATTAAGCCAATTGGCCCTTCTTTTCGCTGATGAATTCTGAAGCTAGGGTTGTATTTTTGTGGCTTTCTCCTTCATTTTTCTCAGGGATACCTACTTAACTCCTCAGTCCACATATTTCTAAATTAGATGACATTAGTGAGAACTTTCCTAATACTCTAGACTCATTTTTCATGATAATTCTTCTGGGAGATGAAGGCAAGTTTAGGTGTAATGCAATGTGACAGTATTTTCTATGTCTTTCTTTGACCCCATTTCTTTATGGCATTATGTTATGACCCTTTATTTATTTTGTTGCTGCTGGTAAGTTTTACCCTCCCCCCATTTGTAGGTTTTTGTAGTTATTTATTTGATCACTGACTTAGGTATTGGGGAATCTTGCTTCATACCTGTCTTCTTAGGCAAGTAAAACTTACTTAAAAATACTATCCTGCAATAAAATTTATTCTTTTTATGAACAGCTTTATTTTAGATACTTAGGTTTTAAAATATATATCTGTTAAGGATAGTGCGCATATAAGAGTAGTTATTCTATATAAATTATCACTACCCATAGAAGAAAACACAGGTAGAATTACAAGATAATGATTTTTATTGGAGGGGGCATAATTCTGAGTGCCTGGCATATGTGATAACCCACTGGGAGAGCCAGCGTTCTCAGTATCTAGAGGCAGTGAGCAGGTCCTGGTTGTCTGGAAGAAAGATCTAGAAGTACCAGAGGAATAAAGTCCTACCAAAACCGATTTGACTGCTTCTTTTTCACTAACAAGCAGCCCAGCACTTATTTTTACTTAAACAAAAAAGCCACTAAAATCTCCCTGACATTAATAAAAACTTTCAGTGCTGACTTTAGATAATGTGAACTCATATTTATGCTTTATTCCTCATCAACCGCTACTACAATCCGGAAGTTTAAAGCACAGGGATTTGCACTACTATTTGCTGCCCTCTGCAGGCTGACTTAAAACTTACAGATAATACTGGAATTGCGGAAAACGCAAAACCCCCTATATTTCAGTACAGATATATATTCGTGAACTTGAAGCAAGAAAGCTCATGAAATCTTAAAAGTATTTCTATTTCTGCTGCATAGATGCCATGTGACTGGGAACTACTACTTGTTAGATGACTGAGAAATGGAGACCTCTTTTGAGGAGTTCAGCATTAAAAGGAAAAGAGAAATATGCTTGAGGTAGAAGTTAAGTGTTGATTTGGGTTTGATTCTTAAATCACAGTGTAGTTCAACCTATGGGTCCATATGTGAAACATTGCTTGTTACTTTTTTTCCCTGCATCTTCTTTTATTAGTTGACCCTCCCTCATTCAAGGAAATTTCTCTGGAATAAATGCTAAATATTGGCTTTCAAATTCAGAAACCTTGATGCAAGTAAAACATAGAAGGAATTAAAAACAATATTTGTCTCATTCAGTCTCTCCAATGATTAAGGCACAAAGTATGTGGGTAGATAGTAGAAAATCCAGAATGTATTGAGGGGACTCTGAAAGTGACGGGTTTCTGCACCTACTTTCCACTAGGACCCTGAGCATCTAAGAGTTCCCACAGAATCAGCTACTCTAGAAGGGTACAGTAGCAATCTCTCAAACGTAGTTAATAGGGTATGGGGGCAGAAATAAGGCTGACACAGGCCCAGTGAGCATCCTATGGCCTGTGGTGGCATGAGAATTCCCCCCAAAGACCCCAGATGTAGAAGTGAGGGAGAGAGAGAAAGAAGCATCTGTCCTGCAAGGGCCCTAGGGGCACAAGAAGACATTACGGAAGATCACATCTCGGTTGCAGTCACATCTTGATATTGATGCCAGCATGGAGAAAGAACGCTTGAGTACCTTATAACATGAGTTACATTTCAAAGATTGCAACACAGCATTGAGACAGACTGAACAAGAGAAGTAATGTACTTTCCCAAACACAGGAAGAAAGAAGGGTGTGGAGGGCAGATTCTGAATTTGAATAAAGCATGAAATACTCAGAAATCCCTGGAGCAATAGAATTTATTGGAAATAATTAAGCTTTATCCTTCAGAAGAATGGGGTCTTAAGATAGAGATCTCATCCAGATATAAGAAAAATAAAGTTACATTTTTTTCATACCAGCATTTGTGATTGGAAAGATTCAAGTGAAGGTTTTGAAAGAAAGTGAAAGATTTAATGACCTTATATGGGAAAAGAATCTAAAAAAGAGTGGATATATGTATATGTATAACTGATTCACTTTGCTGTTCACCTGAAACTAACACAACATTGACACAACATTGTAAAGCAACTCTCCTCCAATAAAATTTTTTTTTTAAAGTGAAAGATTCGGGGCTTCCCTGGTGGCACAGTGGTTGAGAGTCCACCTGCCGATGCAGGGGACATGGGTTCGTGCTCCGGTCCGGGAGGATCCCACATGCCGCGGAGCGGCTAGGCCTGTGAGCCATGGCCGCTGAGCCTGCGCGTCCGGAGCCTGTGCTCTGCAACGGGAGAGGCCACAACAGTGAGAGGCCCGCGTACCGAAAAAAAAAAAAAAAAAAAGTGGAAGATTCACTGAAACAGAGTGAAAGATTCAAAAGAATGTTCTGAAGAAATCACCCCAGCACTAGGACTTGGCACTTGTGCATCCTTCACTAGCATCTTACTCTCTGTTCACACTTGGTGTTCAGAGTGTCTCCTTTTCTTGTCTACCTTTAGCCCCTCTCTTAGTCTGAATAACTTTCCCCAGCTCAAAAGAAAGCAGCAGGAGGACAGGTGTTGTATCAGTTTTGCTTATCATTTGTCTCCACTGCCTAGAATGGTTGCTGGCTTATGGTACATGCTTAATAAATAATGATTAAAATGAAATAATTTCTTAACTAGATGACTAAAGCTCAGATGAGAAACAGTCTTTTGTGAGAAATGCAGAATTAAGGCAAAATATTGCTTTCACCTTTTCCTTCTCGTTAATGGCCTGTGAATAAGTTTTGTGGATACTTAACTGGGTGTGTGGCAGTTCCTAGGACCCAACTTGGAAATTATAAGAGATTCACCATTTGTCAACACAAAGTCTGGCAGATTTTATCTTTTCTTAGAATTCTATTTTAAATGTTACAGTTTACTGTCTTCTCTTTTAGATGACCCTTTCATCATCAATTTCTCTAGCTTAGCATCACTAGAAAGAGTGGGAAAGGGGTCAGAGATGTGTTCATGAAGCAAAAAATAAAAGGACGGATTCCAGATTAATTTAGCTTAGTATTTCAAACAAACATTGTTGTTTGCTGCCCCTTACTGGTAAGATAATAAAATTGCTAAATCACATTTTAGAAGTGTAGTTCTCGGCACTGAAATCAGATTTTACAGGAAATAGCTCCTTTATCACACACACACAAAATTACACAAGTGAATTGTCTCAAATACTGAACACCATGTGGGAAGACCACTTAATCAAAAGCAGTTTTCTGGCCTTCAGTTTGGACAATTGTGGAGAAAAGTTAAGTAGGAAAAGTACTAAAACAAACCTCATATGTGTAAGATGCTCTCGCTTGCTTGAAAACTTGGAAGTTTTCATTGGCAACGAATACTGTCAGTTGATTCACTTGAAGTGACAAGCTCATTTATGAGAAAATACCTGCCAGAGGCCCATGTCTGGATAATCAGGGTTTGTCTGCCAGTCAATCTTTCACATATAACTGGCATTCGTTGAAAAGCAGCAGCTAATTTAGATTTCAGTTGACACTAGAGCCCAAGAGCTTTTGTCATGATAGCCATCATAATACATCATTATTCAACAAAAGTGCGTTATGCACGCTTCCCATGTTATCACACAGAAGTTAGCAGCAGGACTGAACCGCTGGGAAAACTGGCAGCAGAACTTGGAGGGCTCTCAGAGCCTTGGGGGTTGGGCCTCTGAATGTAGAGCCAGCAATTCTGCCCTGGTCTCTGTTAATGGTTAAAGAGCCCAGGGATTCCAGTTATTGGAGTAATGTTCTACCTCTAGTGCCACGTTGGCTAGCCATGGAGGACTTTAATTTGGACATGAAAGATGGCCATGGAGGTGATCCAGAACTGTAGGTTAACAACCTAACCTGTGGTTTCCTCTGCTGTATCTTCAGGAAACACCACATCTCCTGGGGCTGGATTGAGATAGGCAGCCCAAAGCAGTGTACAGGAAGGACCTAATTCTTGGAAAACAGGTAGATAAGAATATGGGTAAGAAGACAATGCTGAAAATCTAGTCTAAAAGATGAGGCAAGGTTGAAAATGGAAAGTGAACAATGAAGGCCGAAGTCAGGATAGCGGAGAACAGACTGAAGGAGGAAGCAATTGAAGAATCACTTTGTGCAAAAGCTGAAGAAATAAAAGCCTCCATCAGCACAAGAATTCCGGCAGTCGCCTCTTTGTGGTACCTGATTTGTGACATGGGGCTTAAAGGCAGTTCCCTAAAGGAATTGTGCAGGGCCAAAGAGGACAGCTAGGCGGGGAAAAAACTACCTGAAGCTAAAAGAAAACAGGATCAGAAAAAGTGGCCCCAGGAAGGGAGCTAAGAGTCAGATGGTAATTCTAAGCAGAGACCCATCAGGTCTTGTATTGTTTCAGATATGCATGTTCTCCCCTGTCGCTGTCTCTCCTGTCTGCCCTTTGCAGTGAACTACTGGAAAGAATAACACTGTCTCCTCTTACTCATTTTCAGCCCTTTGCACTCAAATTTCATGCCCTGCACTCCACTCAACATTGTAAAGGTGGCTTCCTAACTGAAAAATCCTATAGATTTACTTATTTTAATCCTCATTTTGCTACTTTATTTCCATCAAGCCTCTTCTCAAAAGTCTCCTGATCAAAAGTCTTCTCTCGAAAGAGAAGCCTTTCCTGATTCCCCCAAATAAAACATTGCTTACTGTCATGGTGTCGCCTTTCCCTATGTTGTCCTCTTTTTATGTTTATTTTAGAAAATTCCGGATATAGGAAAGTAAACAGGTAATTCAAAAATTACCTAATTCATGGGCAAACTTGTTTTACCTAGTTCCACACCAACTTTCCCCTCCTATGCTATCTTGAAGTAGTGCCCAGACATCATATCTTTTTATCCATAAATACTTCATATGTATCCCTATAAAATAAGGAAATTTTTTGTTAATCATAATACCATTATCATAACTGAAAACAAGATAATAAGTCTTGGTATATATACAATGGAATATTATTCAGCCATAACAAAGAGGAAATCATACCTTTTGCAACAACATGGATGGATAGTGAAGACATTATGCTAAGTGAAATAAGTCATACAGTGAAAGGCAAATACTGTATTATCTCACTTATGTGTGGAATCTAAAAAAGAAAAGAAAAAGAGAGAGCAAGAGAGAGAAAACCAAACTCATAGAAAAAGAGATCTGACTTGTGGTTACTAAAGGCAGAGGGTGGGGGGAGGGTAAATTGGAGGAAGGTGGTCAAAAATACAAACTTCCATTTATAAGATAAATAAGTACTAGCAATGTAATGAACATGATGGCTATACTTAACACTGCTGTATGATATATAAGAAAGTCATTACAAGAGTAAATCCTGATAGTTCTATAAGGAGAATTTTTTTCTTTTTTTCTTTTCTTCTATCTTTTCCTTTTATTACATCCATGAGTAGATGGATGTTAGCTGAACCTATTGTGGTCATCATTTCACAATATATGTAAATCTAGCCATCATGTTGAACGCCTTAAACTTATACAGTGTTGTATGTCAATCGTTTCTCAATAGAACTGGGAAAAATATAATAATTCTTTAATATGGTAAATAGTGTTTAAATGACCAGTTTACTCATTAATATCGTTTTCTGCCTTGTTTGAATCAGTATTTAAATAAGATATATTACTTATTTTTTTATAAGTTTTTTTTTTTTTTTTTTTTTTTGCGGTACGCGGGCGTCTCTCTGTTGTGGCCTCTTCCATTGTGGAGCACAGGCTCCGGACGCACAGGCTCAGCGGCCACGGTTCACGGGCCCAGCCGCTCCGTGGCATGTGGGATCTTCCTGGACCAGGGCACGAACCCGTGTCCCCTGCACCAGCAGGCGGACTCTCAACCATTGCACCACCAGGGAAGCCCGATAAGTTTCTTAATTCTCTTTTAATCCGTAAGTTCCTTCTCTCTCTGTCCATATTTTTCCCTCTGCAGTCTATTTATTGAAAAAAAAACTCCATCATTTGTCCTGTATAGTTTCCCATTCTGGATTTTGCTGATGAGTTTCATTACTACTTTCCTCTTGTATTTTCCTTCTGTATTTCCTGTGAAGTGATGGTTGGATCATATGAGGTTTTCTTGGTGAAACTGCTTCATAGGGGTTGTGGTGTTCTTCCAACAGAAAGTATACTATATGCTTTTGTGACGTAGGCAGAAATTGGTTGGTATTGACTTGATCCATTAATGCATTAGGAGTTGCAAAATGATAAATTTCAATTCTGTTGTTCTACCTTAGTTTATTAACTGGACTACTGCTATAAAGAAAAACTTCCCCTCATCAGTTTTTTAGTTACCCAGCAATAGAGTTCATATAGCAAAGATGGGATAAATGCTTGATTGATTCTCTTGTTTAAAATTAAGTTTCAAAATAATGAGTTCCTTAGCATCCTGCAGCAGTTACCAGTTCGTGTTGTTATTTATCTCAGTTTGCTAAAAGAAACTCCCCCATTCCCCACCCCTACAAACTCAATAGCTTAAACCAATAAAGCACTTTTGATTCTCAGCAAGATGGAGAAACAATTTCTTGTTTCTCCACAATATTCTTCTGCCTAAAATAAGTTTTTAAAAATACAAAATATATGAAACAACAATTTATAAGACATTGGACATTAGACAACAAAGGACAATTATCTCTGAGAGACATGAAGCAAACAAGGTAAGTTCAGTGAATGCCCCACTGTACTAACTTGGGGGAATTTAGAGGCCACAGCAAAGGGGGGGAAAACTGAGGCAGATCCCAGCGTACTCCTGGAATGAGGAGATGCAGCTAAGATTTTAGCGAGTCCAAAGAAACTAGAGTTCTCAGGACGTAGTACCAGAGAAGAGAGAAGTGTTCATCAAGAGAACTGTGGAGATAAGCATAGGTACATCCTCAAGCATCAGCTTAATACTGATCAGTATATGCATGTGAGGAAACTCCCTGAGGTTGAAGGAAGAACCAAAAGAAAAGATTAGAGGCAACAGTGCCCAGCACTCACACAGGGCCACAAAGTGCTTGTTCCCACCAGCCAGCCTAGAAAACCCATGATTTATAAAACATTAGGAACAGTACATGGAAGGGCCTTACCTCAAGAGTAGAGATTACGTAGCTCTGGACTAAGCACTGAGCTGATCTCACCTAAGAATCTTAAATTCAAGAGTCTGAAAGGTCAAACCATTTTCAGGTCACATAACTGTAACCCAGAACAAAGTTTAAGAATCCTTATAGGAATGCAGAAAATATCCAATACCCACAAGGTAAAATTTACATTGTTTGGCATCCAGTACAGTATTATTAGGCATGGAAAGAAGTAGGAGAATAAGACCCATTATTATGAGGATATAAGCTATTTAAAACCCATCCAGAATGGACGTACCTGTTAGAATTAGTGAACAAGGACATTAAAAATTTATTATAACTGTATTTCATACATTCAGAAAGTTAAGAAGAGACATGAACGATGTTAAAAAGACCCAAACCAAACTTTTAAAGATTAAAACTGCAATGTGTGAAATGAAAATGTTGACTGTGAGTAATGGCAGGTTAGAGATTCTAAAAGAAAAGATTAAGGATTAATTAACTTGAAGATACAGCAAGAGAACTATTCAAAATAAAGCACACAGGAAAGAGGGGATTTTTTTTTTTTGAATGAACAAAGCTGTGAGTTGCAGCACAATTGAAGCAGACTAATCTACACATATTTGTAGTCCATGAAAGAGAGGAGACAGAGAGAAGGAGACAGAAAAATTACTTGAAGAAATACAGCTAAAGTTTTCCAGATTAAATGAAAGCTATAAAGGCACAAATCCAGGAAGCTCAACAAATCTTAAGCACAAGAATCATGAATAAAAATATACCAAGGCAAATCATAATGAAATTGCTCAAAACCAGGGTAATCTTAAAAGCAACTAGATGAAAAACTACACAAATACACAATACATACAGATGACAGCAAATTTCTTGTCAGAAACAATGCAAGTAAGAAAACAATGGAGCAAGCACTGAAGAAAAAGTGTCAATTCTATACCCAGTGAAAAATGTTTCAAAGATGAAGGTAAAATAAAGACCTCTTCAGACATATAAAAGCTGAAAGATGTCCAATATACCCACACTGTAAGAGATATTCAAGGAAATCCTTCAGTTAGAAGAAAAATGATGGAAATATTATCAATACCAAGGAATGAATAATTCCAGAAATGGTAAATTCATAGATAAATAAATGTGTGTTTCTTTATTATTTAAATATTTTAAAAGATAATTGGTTATTTAAACAAAAATAGTAACAATGTAGTGTGGAGTTTATAACACAAAAACTATATAACAAAAACCATAATGACCACAATAGCAAAAAGGTCAGGAGAGGAGAAAAGGAAGTATGTACTATTGTAAAGTTCTCTTGCTATATTTGAAGATAGACTGTGAAAATAAATGTATATACTATAAAACTTAAAGCAACCATGAATATAACAAAACAATACATTACAGATAATAAGGAAACAATGGAAATAAAATAAAATTATATAAAATATTTACTTAAATGAAGGAAGAAAAAGATGGAAAAAGGAGAAAAAACAGATGAATAAAGTGGAAAAAAGCAAGATGATGCTGTAAAATCTCATACTAATCACATTAAATGCAAATTGTCTAAATATCCCAATTAAAAGGAGAAAACTGTCAAATTGTTTTAGAAAATCGGGACCCAACTGGTATGCTGCCAATAAAAAACACACTTCAGATATAAAGATACAAATAGGCTAAAAGTATAAGAATGGAAATAGATACATCCTGCTATTAATAATCAAAGAAGCTTGGAATGGCTATGTTAATATTATACAAAGTAGATTTCAGATCAAAGAATTTTACCAGGGCAAAGAATGTCATTTCACAATGATAAAATTGTCAATTTATCAAAAGGACAAAGCATTCCTAAATGTTTATTCACCTAATAACAGAGCTTCAAAATACATGAAGCAAAAATTTATAGAACTATAAGGAGAAATGGGCAAGTCCGCAAGTATACTTAGAGAGTTCAATACCGTTATCTCAATAATTGTTAGAACAAGTAGATGGAAAATCAGTAATTGTTCTTAGATTTCAGGAATCTATGGCCTGAGAGCTAAATCCATCCTCTCCCTGTTCCACCTGTTTTTGTAAATAACTTTTTATTAGGTTAAAGACAGGTTTTTTCACTTATATGTATTGTCCATGGCTTCTTTCACATCACAACAGTAGATATTTATGGCTGTTTTCACATTGTAACAGAATAGTAGTATTTAGGGGGAAATTTATAGCACTAGGTGCCAATATTTTGTACAGAATGAAAATAAAAACCAACGCATCAAACTTTGTGAAACACCACTAAAGCATTACTTAGAGGGAAAGTTATAGCACTAAGTGCCAATAAAAGAAAAAAAAAGATCTGAAATAAATCACTTTAACTTCCACCTTAAGAGTTGCATAATGGTGCCAAAGATTCTATGGCCAGCAAAGCCTAAAATGTTTACTATGTTTATCTTTAAAGAAGAGTCTACTGATGCATGACAGAGATTAGAAGAGAACAACCACTTTGACCTAATAGACATTATAGACCACTCCATTCAGCAATAGCAGAAGACATTGTTTTCAAGTGCACCTGGTACATGTACCAAGAAAGACCATATTCTGAGCCATAAAACAAGTCTCACGTAATTCAAAAGGATTAAAGTCATACAACATTCGTTCTCTGATCACAATAGAATTAAGTGGGGATGATGGGGATACATCTGTCAAATCATCACAGTGATGGTTTTATGTGTGCACACATATGTCACAACTTATCAAGTTATACAGGTTAAATACGTCCAGTTTATTGTATGTCTGTTATAGTTCAATAAAACTGTTTTAAAAATAGGCATGAAACATAATCTGGGCAGTTCAGCTTCTCCAGGCTGAGCTTTGTTGGTCAGCAGGTGGCTGGCTGGTATAGAATGACCTCAGCTGAGATGACTTAATTCTGTTTCACGTAATGTCTCATTGGCCAGCAGGCTAGCTTGGACTTTTTCACAATGTGGTAGGAGGGTGGCAAGAATGAGAAAGCACAACTGTGTAAGAGAGCAAGCAGAAGCATGTAAGGCTTCTTGAGGACCAGACTCAGAACTGGCACACTGTCCTTTCTGCTGCATTCTATTGGTCAAAGAGAGCTAGAGGGCCAGTCCAGATTCAAGGGATGGGGAAAAATACACTACCTTCTGATGAGAGGAACTGCAGTCATGTGGTAAGGGGCAGAGATACAGGGAAGGAAATAATTGAGGCTGTTTGGGCAGTCAATCTTAGGATTATTATTAACTCATGGATTTAATCCTATTTGATGTATTTTAGTCAATTGTAGTTATTCTTATTGCTAGCATTCAAATTGTCCATACTAGGGCAGTAGGAGCCATTGTTTACTTGGAACCCCTGCTACATCCTCTCAGTCTGGAAGCTACATTTCCCAGATTCCCCTTTCCTATGTGGGTTTGGGTCAGAGTTTGTCAATGACAGGAACTCATGCAAAATTTGAAAGTTGTAAGTGAAGAGAGAAGCCATTATTCTCAGGAGTTTGCTGTGACCAGGTTCATTGGCTTCACAGACCCGTCCATGAGCTCCCACTTCAAAGTCACTGTAGGTTGAGTGACAGCTTCCCAAACTCTTCTAGAATTCTTGCTTTTCGAACTGATCCAAACTTCATGCTAAAGACATTAGTGATGTGATCCTCTGGATGCTTTCTCAGCTTTTCCACACTGATGTGAATTCAGATTCTTACAACAAACCCTTTTATTCCCATAATAATTGTTGTGGCTCTTCTCTTATTTGAATCTGGGCTGATAAAGAGTTTCTTCAAGTTGGCTTCTGAGACCTTTTGATGTTGTGTAGTCTTTAATAACTCTTACTTTCTGGTATAAGAAGATATTCTAAGGTTATCCTGTACTGTTACTGCCCAAGATCTGGAATCAGCCATTTCTTCAAAGACCAGCTGGTTTTTTGTTTGTTTGTTTTAAGTTACTTGAAATAGTTCCTCTCTGAATACATGGTTTATTAATAATAGCTCCTTTCATTATCTGACATTCAATTTTTTATATATTTGCTTATTGTCTGTCTCCTCTAGAATATGTCTAATGAGAGCACGGACTTTGTTTACCACTGTATCCCTAGTACATTTTCAGATACTAAAAATTTTTATTTTCTTACTCTTATCAAGTGGTCTCTTACATTTTCTATTTTATTACTAATAGCTCGAGCCCCTTTAATACAGGATTAACTCCTGCACCAGAAATTTAACAGTTTGTGTTCTTACCTTGTTTATTTATAAAATACATCCCACAGATTTCTGACATCTTTTTTACGGCTATGTGTAATGAAGAAAATGTTGGCAAGATAAGTTTAAACTTTTTATGTCAAAATTACTACGCAAGGTGACAAGTCAGCTGCTGTTTTTTTTTTTTTTTGTCTTTATTACACTAAAATTAAATTCCACATTTACAATTTCAAAAAAAAAAAATCCCAGAAAAGTGCCTGTGATATGCCAGGCATTTTTCTTCCAAGGACAAGCCTTGGAATACATACAGTAAAAATCCACTACACTGGGGCAAAAGTAAGCGTGGTTTTGAGCAAAAATTTGCTGCAATGCAGCTGTCATGTGACACCTAGTAGCCCTGTGGGTTTTGTGGACACAAAAAATAAACAGTGAACTCAGAAAAATACCACCGCGGTAGTCTATTTTATATAAGTACCCTGGTGCCAAACATTTGATGCTAACCACAGAGCAAAAAAGCCAGTATGCAGATTAATACATGGTAAAAACTGAAATGTAAATAATCATAGTCACACCAGTACAAACCACATGTTTTTCATAAAATGTCTCCGATTTACTTACTGGCAGGTTAAGTATCTGTAATTGGACAAAGCCTTCAGACTAGAGAAATATAATCTTTCTACTATAAACTTCAGTGACTTGAATTGATTGAGATAGAGGAGTAGCTATAAATTTCTTGGTGTTTTAACAAATTTGGTGTTTTAACAGCTGAACTAAGAGTGCAGTTAGAGAGGTCCTTTATGTTTTACCAAGTCAATATACTTTAATATAGAAATAAACATGTTGAAATTGTATTTGTAAAAAGGGTTTCCAAAATTCATCAGGTTTTTAAAAACAATTCTTATCTTTATATTTTCAGTCTTCTTTATAACTTGCTTATACAATCCATAAGGATATTGTGAATTACTCGTATCTGAATTCTTCAGTTTTAGTGTTTTGTAAAGTAGGAACACATTGAAAAATGGAAAAAATAACTCTAAATGAGTCAGAAACCACTCAGAGATTTCTTAAAGCCAAAAAAGTAAACAGAAATGATCAAATTGGTACTGTCAAACCAGTATCCAAGCTGTGATCTACTATGATCTACCAAATGAGTCCGTTTGGTAAACTACAAATGGGTTAAAGAGATAATAGTAAGCATTTGCATTCTTTTTATACTATAAATATAAAATACCTTATCTCAAGCGAGGGAAGGCTATAATAAAAAGAATCTATTGATCTATAATACAAATAGATCTGTTTTGAAAGCTCAAGATTCATTTCACTGCAGGCCTTGATGGGAAAGGAATAAGGAAAGCAGAGCATGCTGGGTAACAGTAGTATATGTCCCGCGGCAGCATATGGAAAATAATCAGATTGCAAGTCTTCTGGGCTGGGCTTTCTAGTTAACTAAATACCATACACACACACTCATTTTCTCCTGTCTGTGTTGTCCCGGAAGCAGACACCAAGATGGAGTTAGAAATGCAAGAGTTGCAGTAGAGATAGCACCAGCGCAAGATCAAGAGCAGAGAGAGCAAAAGTGGTCAGAGAAAGCCTACAATCCACAGCACAAGTCTGACACTTGTGAAAGTGAAAGGGTAAGGACGAAAGACTGGGGAGGAAGAGCCTCAGACCATGCTGCAGCTCTGAGAAAGTCTCAGCCCAGTGGGGAACGCTGGTGCAAAGACTGCCCATAGTTTCTAATTGGGAGGAGACTTCCATCCTCCAAGAGCGTGCTGTGCTGTCTCTCCAGGGAGCTGCTTGAAGACAGCTTGGCCTTGATTTGAACCCTGGGGTATAACCTGAAGGCACTGCAGTTGGAGGCTGTCAGCTCACGGTACTCATGGCAGCTTCTCTTTCCTTTTTTTTCTAATTTTTTTTTAATTGAAGTATAGTTGATTTACAATGTTGTGCCACCCTCTGCTGTACAGCAAAGTGACTCAGTTATACACATATGTACATTCTTTTTATATATTCTTTTCCATTATGGTTTATCACAGGATATTGAGTACTCTGTGCTATACAGTAGGACCTTGTTTGTCCATTCCAAATGTAATAGTTTGCATCTACCAGCCCCAAACTCCCAGTCCATCCCTCTCCCTCCCCCCTCCTCCCTCCCCCGCTCCCCCTTGGCAACCACAAGTCTGTTCTCTATGTCTGTGAGTCAGTTTCTGTTTTGTAGATAGGTCCGTTTGTGCCATATTTTAGATTCCACATATAAGTGATGTCATGTGGTATTTGTCTTTCTCTTTCTGACTTACTTCACTTAGTATGATAATCCCTAGTTGCATCCATGTTGCTGCAAATGGCATTATTTCATTCTTTTTTATGGCTAAGTAGAATTTCATCATATATATATGTACCACATCTTCTTTATTCATTCATCTGCTGATGGACATTTAGGTTGTTTCCATGTTTTGGCTATTGTGAACAGTTCTGCTATGAACATAGGGGTGCATGAATCTTTTTGAATTATAGTTTTGTCTGGGTATATACCCAGGGGTGGGATTGCTGGATCATAAGGTAATTCTATTTTTATTTTTCTGAGGAACCTCTGTACTGTTTTCCATAGTGGCAGCTTCTCTCTTGAGGGGAGATCTGAACAGCACACCTTCAGGGCTGCCACATTTCCCATCAAATTATAGTGATCCATAAAGCTATCTTTCTCTTTAATGGTAGGATAGATTGCTTTTTGTGTTTTTCTTGTCTGTTTTTATTGAAGTATAGTTGACGTGCAATATATGTTTCAGGTGTACAATATAGTGATTCACAATTTTTAAGGCTTATACTCCATTTATAGTTATTGTAAAACATTGGCTACATTTCCTGCATTGTACAATGTATCTTTGTAGCTTATTTTATACATAATAGTTTGTACCTCCTAATCCCTTACTCCTATAATTCCCCTCCACCCTTCCCCGCTGGTAACCACTAGTTTGTTCTCTATATCTGTGAGTCTGTTTCTTTTTTGTTATATTCGCTAGTTTGTTGTATTTTTTAGATTCCACATATAAGCGATATAATACAGTATTTGTCTTTCTCTGCCTGACTTATTTCATTTAGTATAATACCCTGCAAGTCCATCCATGTTGTAGCAATGGCAAGATTTCATTCTTTTTTATGGCTGAGTAGTATTCCATTGTATATATGTATGTATGTATATATACCGCATCTTTATCCATTCATCTGTTGACGGACTTAGGTTGCTTCCATACCTTGGTAATTGTATATAATGCTGCTATGAACATTGTGGTGCATGTATCTTTTTGAATTAATGTTTTTGTATTTTTGGATATATACCCAGGAGTAGAATTGCTGGGTCATATGGTAGTTCTATTTTTAGTTTTCTGAGACGCCTCCATACTATTTTTCACAGTGGCTGCAACCAATTTACATTCCCACCAACAGTGTACAAGGGTTCCCTTTTCTCCACATCCTTGCCAACATTTGCTATTTGTGTTCTTTTTTTTTTGTTTGTTTGTTTTTTGTTTTTGTTTTTGTTTTTGTTTTTGTTTTTGTGTATGCGGGCCCTCACTGTGTGGCCTCTCCCATTGCAGAGCACAGGCTCCAGATGCGCAGGCTCAGCGGCCATGGCTCACAGGCCCAGCCGCTCCGCGGCATGTGGGATCTTCTCATACCGGGGCACGAACCCGTGTCCCCTGCATCGGCAGGCGGACTCTCAACCACTGCGCCACCAGGGAAGCCCTATTTGTGTTCTTTTTGATGATAGACATTCTGACAGGTGTGAATGATATCTCATTGTGGTTTTGATTTGCATTTCCCTGATGATTAGTGATGTTGAGCAACTTTTCATATGCCTGTTGGCCATCTGTGTGTCCTCTTTGAAAAAATACTTATTCAGTTCTTCTGCCCAGTTTTTAATCAGATTGTTTTTGATGTTGCATAATATGAGCTGTTTATATATGTTGAATATTAATCCCTTATTGGTCATATCATTTGCAGATATCTTCTCCCATTCAGTAAGTTTTCTTCGTTTTGTGGATGGTTTCCATTGCTGTGTAAAAGCTTCTAAGTTTAATTAGGTCCCATTTGTTTGCTTTTGCTTTTATTTCCTTTACTTTAAGGGATGGATCCAAAAAAATATGGCTGTGATTTATGTCAGAGAGTGTTCTGCCTTTGTTTTCCTCTAGGAGTTTTATGGTATCCGGTCTTACATTTAGATCTTTAATCCATTTTTGGTTTATTTTTGTATATGGTGTTAGAGAATATTCTAATTTCATTCTTTTCCATGTAGCTGTCCAGTTTTCCCAGAACCACTAATTGAAGAGACTGTTTTTTCTCCATTGTGTATTCTTGCCTCCTTTGTCATAGATTAATTGGCCATAAGTGTTTGGGTTTATTTCTGAGCTCACTATTCTTTTCCATGGAAGGAGAGATCATTTTTAAATGCCAAATGTAATATATGTATCTTAACAATAGATCATATGGACGATTTGCTCTTTTATTTATTGTAGAAATAAAGTGTGTACAAGAAAAAAATACTCTAAAAGGTTTCAGAGAGCTTCACCAAGACACCTACAATGGAACAAGAATTAAACTGACATCAGGCTTCCCAACAGCAACAGCAGAAACAGGGGGACAAGAGAGCACTCATTTGAAAGTGCTGAAGGAACTTTGAATTAGAATTTTATATCTAAGTGATCATTCAAATGTGAGGGTAAGATGAAGAGGTTCTCAAGTATACAAGGTCTCAGAAGTTTTACCACACATAGCCATTATCAAAAACACTTTGGGAGGAAGCACTCCAGAAAGAAGAGAAATGAACAATTAATACCATTTACTGTTTCTTATATGACCACTGCCAAAAAATAAAGAAAAAACATTAAAAAGAGGGAAAAAAGGAAAAATACCCATCAATAAGGATTCTGTGATAAACTAATAGTAATGTTAACACAGTTGGAGGCTGCTAGAAAGACTGGAAAGAGGGCTGAGAGAGGGCTAAGGTATTGATTGTTTTAGGCTGGATTTTCCCCAGTCAGACCCTGAGCCAAAGATCTGAGTGCAAATATTTTATTTTTGATGGTGACTTAAAAAAGCACCAATAGGGGAATGCAGAAGTGAGACAGCAAAGGGAAGAAAGTCAATACAGAACATTTTAAGGAACAAGTTATCACTTTGGACAATGAAACTAAATCCCACGGGGGCCCTCTGGGAGATGTCGAGCAGGCCTCAGATTTACCCCATTCGAAGAGCAAAAAAACTGGGTATTCACCCACCAACTCCAGTCCCTCATTGGTTAAGGGCTGTTCCCATGGTCATTAGCTCCCTGGACATTCCAGTCTGCCCCACATATGGCCAAGCACCCTCCCGAGATCCAAGAAAACCTCTGGCTGAGATTCACTGTACCTGAAGTAAGAAGCTATTAGGATGTATGGGCAACATAATCACACAGGGGATCTGGGTTGAACACCAACGGCAACTGCTGTAATCTTCCCCTTGCACTGCACAGATCTACTTATGCCCCACTGTCTAGTCACTATTCTTCAGTTTAGTGGACAGTCACAATTTTTAAATAAAATGAAATGGAATACTAACAATAGGAAGCTAATAGGACAGACTGCAATCTCCACTGCTGCAGTTGGTCGCGAGCCTATGATGGCTGTGCAGCGTCTTACTTCTGTAGAAGCCATTGTACAGTCAGTCCACTCATCCTTGGCTAGCATTTCCACTAGTCTAGGTTGCTTCACTTTAGGAAAATTCAGACCCTCATCCCTGAGGGGTCTGATCCCTTTTTTACCATTTTCTAACTAATTCATGGTTGTTGTAGTTGCCTTCTCACTGTTATCATCAGACATATGATCATGAAGAAGAAACCAGTGAATCCCCTAAGTTCCAGACATACTTCTCTTTGCCCCCATGATGCAGCAGTAACTCTATCTTCTCATGATAGTAACTCAATTACACCTTCCTGTATAGTAATTCTTATTTGCTTCCTGGCCTATTGACCTGAGGAGTCAAAAGTGACCAGGTGGCAGCCACAGCCTCAGATTCAGTAGAACCTTACTGGTCCCCTGTTATCCAGCATAACCCAAGTTTTGCAGATAGAAGGACAGACATCCAAAGTGGTTCATTGTGAGTGATGCCAGGAACAACTTCTATTTCTATTGTTTCATTCCTATACCCATATGTGCTGGCCGTTGCAACATATATAATGACCATTGGTTCAAAGTATATATCGCATCCTGAAGAGCAACACTCCAGTGCCACAGAGGGTCATCCACAAGCTGATGCCTTGGCTTGTACCTGTTAAGAGGCTATTTCAACATTCTATCATACTGGCAGATTCTGGTAATGCAGTATATGGTAGGACTGGTGGTTCCTGGTCATCTGAATATTGTCACGCTTCCTTTGCTGTAAAGAGGTCCAGTGCAACCAGTTTGCTGCAGAGTTGTTGGTTGAGCTCCTTGAAAGACAGTACCATTTTAAGGCTCAGTATCAGTCTGTGCTGCTGGGAGATATGATATTCAGCAGCAGCAGTAGTTAGGTTAGCATCAGTAAAAGGAAGCTACGCTATTGAGCTAAGCTATTGAGTCCGTATACAGCCTCCATCTCCACCACCATGACTACTCTCTTTAGGACCATTGTGAGCAATGCCATGACCAAGGACAAAGACCGGTAAGGGTCCCTGGATGAGTTATCCTGTATACTTTGTTGTTCATTTTCTCCTCCTTATTCTATGCTCATTCCAAAGATTTATCCACGTGTCTCTTCCTCAGTCTTCCTTCATCTGACCTTTCAGTGCTTCACCCAGGCTCCTGACCCACCAGCCAAGCCACATGGCACTTCTCAAGATCTTATGTACAGTCTTCTTTCAGACTACTGAAAGCGGTGACCTAGTGTTAGTCTTGAAGCTCAGCTCTCTGGGAGGATTTCCCCTCATTACCGTGTCTTAGGGCCACGCTCGAGTAGGTCCATAGTGTAGCAGTGGTTTATGTTTAGCTCACTCCAACGTATTAAGCCAACTTATCTGTAGAACTAGGCTTAAAAGAATGCCTTAAAAAAAAACCAGACATGTTTTGGATATTTTAAATAGCATACTACTAAATGACCTTTTGTTAAACAAAAAATAGCGGGGTGGGGGGAACTTGCAAAATACTTAGAACTAAAAGACAATGTACTGTATATCAAGTCTAAAGAACTTTACTCAAGCCATGCTTAATGGAAACATTATAGTTTTGTATGTATTTATTAGAAAACTAGAACAATTGAAAACAAATGACCTAGGAGTTCAACCCAAGAAGGTGAAGAAGGAACAACAGAGTAAAGCTGGTAGAGAAAAAAGAGAAGAAGCAGAAGAAGGGAATAATAAAGATAGATGCAGAATCAATAAACTAGAGAATGACAAAAAATTAAAATTTGGTAGGATAGATCAAAAAACCAAGAGCTGGTTCTTTAGAAAGACAAATAAGATAGACAAGTAAATGTGCATGTAGCCAATGACTCATAAACCCCACTCCTGGTCATATGCCCAGAGGCAATCTTGCACAGGCCCATAAAGAAACAGATACAAGATGGTTTACCTCAGCATTATTTGTGAAAGTGGGCATTTGAAGGCAACTTAGTTGTCCATCACTGAGACAAAGGATAGATAAAATGTGATGATGCATATTATAGTATGCTATGAAGTAGTCAGATATAATGAACTAGATGTAATCAAAGCCACATGGATAGATCTTGTAAACATGCTAAGTGAAAAATACCTAGTGCAATACCATTTGTGTAAATTAAAAGCGTATGTATAGAAAAGAAACAGTGCGTGTTTTAGGGATACAAAATTGTTCTGAGACATAAAATACATCGGCATATACCATGGGGGAGGGGTGTAGATATAAGTTGGAGTAGGATCTGAAGAGGAAATATATCAATAGTAAAATTAAGACAAAACCCAACAAGAGAAGTGTGTGCCAATAATGATGGTGTACCATGATCCAAAAAATGAGAATGGCAACTATTTGTACCTGAGATTAAAAAAAATTTGTATGTCACTATTAACTACTAATTAAATGACATGGAAGTTGTATTTTATGTAATGTAGAGATCATTTTCTTTCATTAGTATCAGGTAAATACATACCTCTCTTTGAAAGATTTTGAGATTTGATTTCTGGTTTGGTTTCCCTTGGGCTTTCTTATTCTTTTTCTGAGAGCAAAGTTTGGACATAATATTCTCAGTCCCTAAGGAATTCAAATATTTATCCAACTTAAAACTTCATATAGTATTGTCATTCCAGATGAATTAATTAAAATAATGAATAACATTCAGTGAAAAAAGGTCAGAAGTATGATTCATAAATAAAAAATTCAGAAAATGTCTTCTACTTAAAGATATCTAAACAAAATATATTTCTTTCTGTGTATCAAATGTTACAGGCAGAAATTCCTAGATTTCTTAACATTTATTCATATAGTTTAAGAGGAAACATTTTTCTAGTAAACATCAAAATAAAAATCTAAAAATACTTAGCAGAATAAAACATTCCATAAATAGGGTCAGAATCAATTTTATCTTTATACATTTTCTAAATTTTTTATATCTAAATAGGAAAGTTGGAAACCATGGAAAAATATATAGTTAACCAAATATCAAGATAGCCTATAAATAATGAATTGCAGTATCTGATCGTAAAATCCTAGCTTTAAAAAAAAAAAAAAAAAAAATCCTAGCTTTAGAGCTCTAGTTTTAATATTTCAATTCCATTTTTGGAGGCAAGGTACCTTAAGGCATTTTTAGGTCAGATCTAACTATTAATTTACTTATGTTATAAATTATATATTTTATACATTTTAAAGTATACATTTTCTAACTGTAAAGATCTTTAACAGTGATATTAATTTATCTCTGTTTTGGACACTTTCAGAACAGAATAACCAAATTCATGTGTTTTCCATTGCTTTGAATACGGATGATAGCTTTGTCCTAAGCCAAGCACACTTTTGTACAAAAATAGACATATTTAAGTTGGGTAATCAATTTTGGACTGGAGATAGAATAAAACCTTCCTTTAGGCAAAAATAATTGTCCCAAAGAAATTCCTTGGCTCCAGGATCCCTGGGTATTAAGGCTGGAAGAGACCTTAAGTTGGTTCATGAAAACCAATTGCTAAAAGAATCATTTGTGTTAAAAAATAAAATTTATATAATTTAATATGTATACTGGAAATATAGCTGGTACTCAATCAATACTTTTGAATGAATGAAATGCTAACATATGTTATCACAGCATATCATTCCCCTTTAAATACCCTTCATTGAACTCTTTTGTCTGGAGAAGTAGCAGGAAGGACCAGGAGGCAGGAGGCAGGCCCTGAAGGATGGTGCACATGGGGCTGAGTGAGAGCTTTGTCTATTCTTTTTGTTTTCCCTACTAATGCTCCTCATGTTGCCTATAATAGGCCTCTGGCTGAATATGTATCAGGGGTTGTTTTATGTCCCTAAGGGTACAGATTAGGTGACTTTTAGAGCTGCTGTCCAACAGATTAAATATACATATGTATGCATTCATGTTAGTAGGTGGGCTACTACGAGTTTATTGCCATTAGTTTCACTTTCAGTTTCTCACGGTATAATGGTCTGGTTTGACAATGAGTGTTGTACTACTGGCACCAACTGTCCAAATTTACCTTCCTTTAAATCTCTTTAACAAAAGAGCATCATATACCAAGCCTTTTACAAAATGCCTGTCTAAAGGGTTATTCTGCATATTTAATTCACTTGGGTTTCTGTTGCCCAGGTTTTACTTAACACTATTTTTCTTGTTCTTAACTTCTTCTCTGACTCTGAGAACATGATTTGTGTCCCGCTTCACTCTGTGCTTGTAGATAATCTCTTTCGCTGAGTTTCATTCTGTATCTTAATAACTTCCATTTTTTTGTGTTCTGTAAGCTGCCATGATGTGTAAATGAGCCCTTACAATTCCTTAGGTGTGAGCCGTCTGATTTTAATTGCCTGATTTAATTTCCAAATTCCTTCTTGATCTCTGAGCTCCACAAAGCCAGAAGCTGTAACTTATCTATCTTTGTATCTCCAGTATATAGATCAGAACCTGAAATACGGCAAGCATTCGGTAATTGTAGTGAATAGAAAGAGAAGCAGTTTCAGGGACTGGAATCTGGGAAAAACTTATTCTAATCATCAAATTTATTCTATACTATATGTCATATTTTGTAGCCAGGTTATTTTATGGAATATACTTTTGTCGATGAAAAAATAGTCAGTCGATCTAAGAAAGAAATGGAAAATTTTATTCAAGCCAAATTTGAGGATTATAACCCAGGAAGAGCATCTCAGAAAGCTCTGAGAACTGTTCTGCCCATTAGAAGTCAAGGCACAGTTATATGACACACAGTCAAGGCACAGTTTGAGACAGAGGGCTGTACCTCAAATGACATATTATTGACAGTTTACATGATCCAGATCTAAGTGCCATGTGACCCCTTACGAGATCAAGAAGGAATGTTATCTTTAAGGAGTCATCTAGTTGATGCTAGGGGAATGTTGTTCTTTATGGTTGAGCAGGTATTTCTGCAGGTGGGGGAGATTTGGTCAATGCATAATGCAGATACGCAATGCAAAGTGGGGGGAGAGAGGAGGTCAAAAGGCAGAGATTTTTTTGTCAATATTTTTCTTGTCTTTTCATGAAATATGAATTTTATTTCATACTTTGTATGTGTATATTTGCTATCAACCTCACAACAAAGAAGGAATTATTATCCTCATTTTATTAAAAAAAAAAGCAAATCTGGTGCTCAGAGAGTTTGAGTAATTTGCCTGAGGTGAACAGGATTAGTGTAAGTAGCAAAAAATTCTCTATCTAAAGTCTTGGCTCTTCTATCTAAATCTAGTTGATAGAAAATAGATAGGGAATTTCTCCCAATCCCAATATGGTATCAACCATGAAAGGCAGAAATATTTGGGGAGGAATTCCCAGTTCAGAATAAGAGGTTGTTGAATCTTACCTAATGGAGCTTGGATTACCACTCAACAGACATAAAGGAATTCCGGTCCTCTAATGGGCAGGCAGCCAACCAAGAATATAAAGGAGAAGGAGCAAAAAGATGTACGGAAGTAATGTAATTCTCTTTCTAGATGTAACACTCCAGGAGTCATCCAAGATTAGAAGATCCAAGATTAGAAGGTCTGATGTCATAAACTGTCTCCCCAGTATACCACAAACCAAATAAAATTTCAGGGAAAAAAGACCTACTTCTAAGAATCTTTTATCATCTTGTTTCAGTTACCCATTGCTGCCTAACAGCTTACCCCGAGCTTTAGGAGTGTCAAAAAACAATTTTGCTGTATCTCACAATTTTGTGGGTAAAGAAGTTGAACAGGTTTTAGCCGAGAGACTCCTCTCCATGTGGGATTGATTGGCATCATCAAGTTATATAAACTGGTGAATGGGATGGTCTGGAAGGTCCAAGACCTTTCACTCATGTGACTATTACTATTACTTCTAGGAGGGTCTAGAAGGCTGAGGTCAGCTGGAACTATTGCCCAGAGTATCAACATGTGACCTTTGTAGCATGACAGTTGCAAGGTGGTTGGATTTCTTACAGGACAACCCAGGGCTCCCAGAAAGAGTTTTTCAAGAAACAGGAAGTAGAAACTACCAGTTTCTTATGTTCTGGTCCTGGAAACTGGCACAGTGTTGTTTCTGCCGCAATCTAATGGTAAAAGCAGGCCTGGAACCCACAATGATTTAAAGTGAGGGGACATAGACCCTCACTTCTAGATGGGAGGAATGTCAAAGAATTGGGGTTCATTTTTAATCCACCAAACAGCCCAATTACCATTCAGCAATTCTTGCTTATAAATTATATTCTTCAATATATTTTTTCGGTACCCAAAAGAAAGGAACTTTTTGTTCTTCTCTGTTCTCAGATTACTACTGCTATAGCTATCACATAGTACCTTATATTGTGCTACTCTATATTTAATCACCACTTATCTTAGTCTACACTAAGATATTTTTACATTTATGCCCAAGTTGTTTGTATACCAATATGAATGCAAAGTTAAGGCAGAAATTTCGTAATGCTTATTGTTGTCCCCACTCTTTCCTTCTTGGCCTCCAACTGTTTAAATACTTCCAGACGCTTTGTTCTTCTAAAGCAGATTGAATGTGATACCGTTACCAGCATCTCAGCATGGACAGACTTTTTCTCATTATCATTAAATGATAGCCTATAAACCCAAAAAGTATTTTGGGAACCACATAGACCAAACTTGGCATTTCACAGAAGTGAAATCTAAGGCTCAGAGAAGTCTGTACGAGCTTGTCCAAATCATGCAAGTAATTTATAGGTGAGCCTGAACTAACGTTGAGGGCTCATTGATCCTCTTCAGTTGTACAGATGGCATATGTGTTTTGTGTTGGTGTTTTTTTCAAATGGAATTTTTTTAGAAAACTGAAAAGGAAAACCTTTTTATCTTTAAAAAATTTTTATTGGTGTATAGTTGATTTACAATGTTGTGTTAGTTTCAGGTGTGAATCAGTTATACATATACATATATCCACTCTTTTCTAGATTCTTTTCCCGTATAGATCATTACAGAATACTGAGTAGAGTTCTCGGTGCTGTACAGGAAAAACTATTTTTCAGTGCTAAGTTAATCAAATCCAGAATACCAAACCATAGAAATGATTGAATTTCCTCTGGTTACCCAGTTAGAGCCTTCCTGTGTCTAAGATAGTTCTGGTCACTTTAGCCTAATGTGACCACTAACTCTTAACTGTTTACAAGATAGTGTCTTGTGGAAAATAGAATGTATTTTCCTTCCATAGAAACGTACGAGCTTGTTAGTCCCCATCTCGGATATCCGGTAGAAAATTTACCTCTCTTAAAGAACCTATGAAAGGCAAATCAACTTTAGATTTCATCGTAACCTATTGGCAAACATAGTTTCCCTGAACTTCCTCAGACTGCTTGCCTGGTATTGAGGATGTAGGTGATAAATAGCGCTTAAGTAGATAAAATTATAACACCAAGGTTTGTAATTAATGCATTTATCCATTTAATTGATTTTATAAATAACTAAGAGAAATTCAGTCATTATAAGAAATCTCACCCCAAGGAAATGATAAATCTCATTCAGTCAAGGTGACAACCAACTCTCTCAAACTACAGAAGCAAGTTTAAAAAAATTTTACATACTTTTCCTGTAGCCTATTCTCATCCCTAAGGATATAACATGTACTTTATGTGACCACTATCATTAAGCTCTAGCTGTTGTAACACTGGAAGTGTAGACAAAATTCTTTAAAAAGAAAGCAATAAACACACTATTCCATTTTGCCAGGGTTATTAAGTACCATACATATGCTAGTGTGTCATAATAGCAGTTGGGTAAAGAGGGAGGCTGCCAAAATGTATCAGTGATTCCTGGATTTTCAGATTATCAAGCATAAAGTGAAACAATTGACACCTTTTATACAGATCCTCAAGATTTTAATTCTAAATTAATACGACCACCATACCTTGGGCCCCTCTCATACTCATAAAAGCAGCACATATATAACAGAGTCTCTTTGTAATGGATTTGATAGGCTCCCATTTCCCAATGGTCAGTTGTTTGTTCAAGGGACATTTCCAGGTTAGAAAGTATAAATGTGCATGTACCAGAAAATAAAAATCCCTGCAACTCTATTACCCAGAGATAAATGTAAACACCTAAGGATGGATATATTTGTAATTTATTTTTTCATTTAACACAAAAATAGAATGTGAAAATTTTTTC
This sequence comes from Neophocaena asiaeorientalis asiaeorientalis, assembly GCF_003031525.2. Taxonomy (NCBI): domain Eukaryota; kingdom Metazoa; phylum Chordata; class Mammalia; order Artiodactyla; family Phocoenidae; genus Neophocaena; species Neophocaena asiaeorientalis. The sequence continues at coordinate 1,428,665 of NW_020174929.1, read as the reverse complement.
ATGTCGAAATCCTCTTCTACAGCATCTTTTTCTAAAAGCTGTGCAGCATTCTACCCTATGGCTGGTTTATAAAAATGTACTGATTATTAGCCATTTAAATTAATTACAATTTTTTTTTACTAATAATAGCAATGCTGGATGAATATCCTAGAAGCATATTGGTTGCATACATTCATGAATATTTCTTCATGACAGAATCAAAGACATGGAATCTGTGGGCCAAAGGTTTGCACATTTTAAGGCTTTTGTGGCATATTCCCAAATTGTATCCAGAATCTATAATTTTTATTCTCGCAGATTGGTATGAGATATCCATTTTTCCCATACACTGACTAACATTAAAAAGTAATAGTCATCTTTACCAGCCAAAAATAACTTATCTCACTAATATTTCAATTTTCATTTATTTGACTAGAGTGAACTTATTGTACTATACTGGAATTTTTTTCTCTCTCCATTTTCCCCCCTATTAGAGCTTCCTGAGAATAGGAGCCTAGCCCTGGTCCCTCAGGTCTAGAGCAAAGAGTGTTTCTCACAGCACCTGACTGGTTTGTACCCAGTAATGTTTGTTGAATAAATGAAAGTGACATCAGAAAATATTAGTCAAGAACTTAATAGATAGTGAGTATGGGTCACCCATGATTAGAAATCTGTTAAACACGCATACACATAAAAGAACAATTCACACATACATAAATAATATTAAGAAAGAAATTCATTCTCTCACCATTATAATGTAAGAAGCTTTTTTGGTACTAACTGGAAAAAGATCAGTCTAAAGTAATGAAAATCTTTAACCTTGGAATTTTTTTATGTGATTTTACTAATTTATGGCCATACACCCACAACTTGAAGTAGGAGCTTCCAGATCCTTTCTAAGACTACTTATGGGCCTGCTACAATGAACAGATGAGATGTATTTATAGTTAGAGCTTTCCCTTGCCTATATTAAATTCATTGCTAAAAACCTCAAAAAAAGGTATATTCCCTTAAGTAATATGATGAATTCTGTTGATTATTCAAATGCTGATAAAAGAAGAAACCTAGTTATCATACATAATATAATAAAAACCTCGGATCAAGGAATATAACCAGTAGAATACTAAGCACAAGTGTGTGGAGTGAGTGAGTGTGTTTCTGTGTGTGTGTCTCTCCATCATATTACCAACCAGTTGAGTGAAAGAAAAAGTTCACTGCCCTGAAGACTTTCTAGAGGGAAATCTTCCTGGATGACAAGGCAGTATGCATCAATATTAGCTGTTACCTCTGTGGGAACACAATTCAACTCCCAAACTCCTTTTGTTTTATCATTCTTCCTTTCACTAGAGCCTTGGGTTCAGTCATCAGAGGAGGAAGAGAATAGAAGATGGCGTGATAGAGATTAAAATTTGACTTCCACTCACATGCAATTGGCCAGGACTCTGGAAAGGAGGAAAGGAGGCTGGGAAATACAGTCTCTCTATCTGCAGGTTTGGTGAGCAGCTAACCATTCTGTGCCACATCATCTTTTGTTTTTTGTCATATTTGTGTAGCATTACATGGTACCTTCGAGTATTTTGCCCTACCGAAGTCTCACAAATGCTATTATTTCCTTGGTATGTTTTACATTCACTTGCTTTTTATACTTCAAAAAATTTATTTAAAAAGAAAACCATCAAAACTGTAATTGGAAAGCCAAAGTGAAATATCCACAAATAGAACTTAACTATAAAAATACATGTACTAAAAACAAAAAGTTATAAATGCTGAGGCATTATCAGTGCTTGCAGAAGCCTCTAAGCTGAGGTTGGTGTTTTCTTTGTTGAGAATGGGGATTATAAAAGGATGGAAAGAGGCACAGTGTATATTTGACCAATATCAAAAATTATTCTTTTCTGTTCTATTATAATTGTAAATTCTATTTGTTCTTGATTGTAATATTGTCAAAGTTGTTCTTATTTTCTGAGCATTTGATTAATATATCATTTTCAAACTTTCAGCGCAATTTTGTTGTAAGTACAGTTTTTTCAATCATACCTTGTTTTTAAAAAATCTAATTATTCTTTTAATAGAAGACTTTTATAAATTATAATAACAGATATATTTGAACTTACTCCTGCCATCTTATGTTTTGTCTTTTGCACTGCTTTTTTCCTTTTATTTTTTTGTTCCTTTCTTGTTTTGTTTGATTGGATTTCTTTTACTAAATTTCTTTTTTATTAGTGAGATTGGAAGTTACACATCCAATTCCTGTCTTTTTGTTTGTTTGTTTGCTTGTTTATATACAAATTTATATTTTTAGCAATATCTATAGTTAATTACAGCAACATCTGAAAGTTATAATTTTAGCAATATCTAGGATTAATCTTAGCACTAATTAATCTTAGCATTAATCTTAGTTTTAGGTTTTATTTACTTTGGTTTTTACCCCATCCCTTTATCCCAATGTCTAAATGTTAGTATCATCAGGGATTTTAATGACCACATTCTTCACTCTTTTAAAGCATTATATATGAATAGTATTAAGACTTAACTGTATATTTGTGTGTTGCCCTTTCTTGTATATCACGTTTTCTGTTTTCTTATATTTAACATTTTTTTATATCTAACATTTTTCTATGATGATTCTCATGTAATTATCTCAGAGAGGTTCTGTGGGTGGTAACTTTTGACCTTTGCAAGTCAGAACATTTATTTATTTTGACTTCACATTTAAATTCTAGTTTGGATGAATGTATACTTGTGTTTTTGAAATAGTTCATACTCAGCATTTGGAAGGTATTTCCGGAGTGTTTTCCAACACCACCAATTTTTCCAGTGCTCACACTGACTGGGTATCCTACAAAGTTAACTCAATTCTGATACTATCTACTTGGAGATAGCATTAGATCTGACCAGTTAAGGGCTCCATCCCATAAGACTGCCGTCATGTCAGAAGCCAATCACAGTCCAGGTCGTCTGTCACTTGTGTTTCTGACTGACCAACCTAACCGTATATCAAATGTTCCCATGCCCCCCTCCTCAGTTCTATTAATTTGCTAGAGCAGTTCACAGAACTCAGAGAAACACTTTCTTACATTTTCCATTTAATTATAAAGGCTACTATAAAGAATATAGATGAATAGCCGGATAAAGAGGTACATAGGCAAGGTCCCTCATGACTGCTTAATGCTGATAGACCACTTTCTGACCCCTTATGGTGATCTATAGGGAATTCCTTTGGGTAACACTGATTTCATCATGGTTCACTGATGGTTCTTATTTAAAAACTGACAATGGCAAATGTAGTGCTGGGTATGCTATTACAACTCCTCTGTTTTTTTTCATTTTTTTAATATTGAAGTATAATTGATTTACAATGTTGTGTCAATCTCTGCTGTACAGCAAAGTGATTCAGTTATACACATAGAGACATTCTTTTTTTTAATATTCTTTTCCATTATGGTTTATCCCAGGAGATTGGATATAGTTCCCTGTGTTATACAGTAGGACCTTGTTGGTTATTAATTCTAGATGTAGTAGTTGGCATCTACCAACCCCAACTCCCAGTCCATCCCTCTCCCTCCTCCTCTCCCCACTGGCAACTACAAGTCTGACCTCTATGTCTGTGAGTCTGTTTCTGTTTTGTAGCTAGGTTCGTTTGTTGCAACTCCTTATGATGCTGTTGAGGTAGTATCTTTACCTATGGCTATTTCAGTCCAACAGGCTGAATTATAAGCTCTTAGATAAGCTTGTACTTTAGCCAAGGACAAAACTGCCAATATTTATACTGATAGAAGGTACACTTTCAGAGTAGCTCAAGATTTTGGAATGTCAAGGAAGCAACATGGCTTCCTTTACTTCCAGTAGAAATAAAGTTTAAAATGGCCCCTATGTTCAGGAATTATTGGTTGTAATACTTTTACCTACTGCTTTGTCTATTATTAAGATTCTGGGGCATTATAAACTTGACTCACTGGAAGCTAAGGGAAATCACCCACCTTGCTGGCATTTTTGCAAGGAATGCTGCTGTTAAAGAGACCAGAAACAGCCAAACCTCTGTCATGGTTCAAAGGCATATTTCCCCAAATGATAACTTAGAAAAACTGGCTAGAAAAGTCCAATAGTTGGCCTCAGAAAAAGAAAAACAAGATTGGAAATCAACAACTGTTAGTTTGATAAAAAGAGAAAGCTCTGGTTTGGACCAAATAACAACCCAGTCTCACTGGAGACTCAAATTCCCAGTCCTAACCACTGTACATGCATTAAATCATTGATCTATTGACAAAATGATAGCCTTCATGAATAATGTTGGTGGTGAAACATTAACAAGGCCACAAAAATGCCTACCTTTCTTATCCCACTTGTCCAAAATACAACCCAGGGAAGCCTGTTCATACTGCTCCTGGACGTTTTAAGCTGCCTAACAGACCATTTGAAGTCTGGCAAATGGATTTCATACAACTTCCTCTGCCTCATGGATATAAATCTGTTTTAGGCTTGGTCTGTATGTTTTCACATTGGACTGAAGCCTTCTTTTGCAGACAGGCTACTGTTTCTTCTAAAGCCCTTTTGGAAAAGATTATCCTTACCTCGGAAACTCAACCTATCTTGCTGGACAGGTACTTCAAAAAGTCTATGCCGTTTGGTCAGTTTTACAATACTCTCACTATGCTTACCACCCCCAATCCTATGTTGAACACACTAATGGCATTATTAAGACCCAGTGATAAAATTTGTAGAGGCCCTCCAAAAACCTTGACCAAAATTGTTGCTGCAGTCCTTCTAAATCTCAGATTCACCTCTTTTGGAACACATTAACTCTCACCCTTTGAGATAGTCACGGGATTCCCACTGCACTTGGCTCCTGCTTCTTTTGACCTACAATTCATAGAAGGAGATAAAAGGAGAGATACTCCAATATTACAAAGGCCTGATTGCTTCTGTTAAAAATAACATGTTTTGATAGAGCAGTCTTTTCACGGTGTGCTCTCAGGAGATGAAGACATTAAGCATCACACCTCGTAACATGGAGATTTCATCTATTGGAAAAGGCACCTCCAGAAGAACTCTCTTCAACCTCACTATAAAGGCTTCCATCAGATACTGCCAGACTCCAAGGAATAGACTCTTGCATTTATGTAATGCACCTAAAGAAAGCACTGAACTCTGACTGAATGTGCACATAATCTGGTGACTTAAAGTAGATTTTCTAGAATAGAAGCAGAGGAAATCTGATTCGACAGCTTTCCAAAGTTATCCGGATCAGACCACACCAATGTCTATGATCTTGATAACATATGGATTTTAGATAAAAAGTGCCTGAGAGATCTCCCTCCTACCCCTCCTTGTTACTCAAATGTGACTTTAATTGGTTTTCAACCTGTGCACTTTCCCTCATATTTGGGACACTACACCCAGGAAAGGTCCTTCCTGGTACTAAGGAAGAGAAACCCACTAAAACTATAAAAACCTGATGCTTGATCATCAATGCTTTCAGAGCAAGATCTTGATCAAAAGGGGGAAATGTTGAAAATTAATAAATAGAAACCTCAATTAAATAGAGTCTGGAGAATAGAAGCGGGGAGCTCTCACACCCCGTGACAATAGAAGAGCCCAACGGGGGGAAGAAAGTCTGCTCTTCTCTCCTGGCAAGGGCTCAGCCAATGAAAAGACATAGATGCTTTGTTTACTATGGCCCTTACAACTTCCTTTCCCCCTCTATAGAAGCATTCTCCTTCCCTTGTCCTGTGGGGACTTGTATGTGACTTGCCATGGTTGCAGACCCCAAACTGCAATTCTCTGCTGATCCTGAATGAACTCTTCTTTCCTGGAGAAATATCTGGCAGCCTATTTGTTTTCCGTCAACTCCTCCCTATTTCCCAAAAGAAGGAAGACTTTACTTGGGTGATGTATTAGAGTTCTACAAAGAAACAGAACCAGTAGGATGGATAGATAGACAGATAGATAGGTAGATAGATATAGATATAGATACAGGTAAATAAATATAGATGTTTATCTATAACTATATATCTTACCAATACATATTATATGTATATTATATATGAAGAGATTTATTTATTATTATTTCTTTTAATATTTATTTATTTGGTTGTGCTGGGTCTTAGTTGCAGCTCGCCGGCTCCTTAGTTGTGGCACATGGGATCCTTAGTTGTGGCATGTGAACTCTTAGTTGTGGCATGCATGTGGGATCTAGTTCCCTGACCAGGGATTGAACCCGGGTTCCCTGCGCTGGGAGTGTGGAGTCTTAACCACTGCACCACCAGGGAAGTCCCTGAAGAGATTTATTGTAAGGAATTTTCTCATGCCACTATGGAGGCTGACAAGTTCCAAGAACTGTAGTCAGCAAGCTGGAGACCTAAGAGACACCCTAGACAGCCAATGTTGTAGTTCCAGACCAAATATTTGCAGGCTTGAGACCCAGGAAAAACCCATGCCTCAGCCCAAGGCAGTCAAGCAAGAGGAGATTCCTTGTCAGTTAAAGGAGTATTAGCCTCTTGTTCTATTCATGCCTTTGACCGATGGGATAGGAGGACAATATGTTTTACTCATTCTACTGATTCAAATGTTAATCTCCTCCAAAAAACATTCTCACAGACAAATCCAGAATAATGTTTAACTAAATATCTGGGCACCCCATGGCGCAGTCAAGTTGGCACATAAAACTGATCATCACAAGCCCACCCCTTGTCAACGTGGCACCCATATTCATCTCATTAAACAATACTCAAATGAAAACAATATTAAGACCAAAGTTCCATCTAACATGATACAACTATCCTGTGTACAACTGAAAATGTACCAACCCCTTCCCGAGAAGAGGAGATAAAATCCTTCAGTGATGTTTACTCTTCTTCTTGATATCCTATAATTTCAATACTATGATGTAAAATTAACAGTACTTAAATACTGCAATATAAATTCAATACGCCTGTGTTATAAGGTAATAGGAGAGGAAAGAAGACAAAGACATATTGATACAGATAGAGATATATAGATACACAAATGTATTCATAGCAGAATAAGGAGGAAATGCTCAATGATAGTTACAGTCCTTATATCTATAATTGGTCACGTGGTTGTAGCTGGTAGTTTTACTTTTCTTTCACTACCCATTCTATATTCCTTTTGCCTTTAGCAAGCACCTTGCCTTGTCATGTATCTTTACCTGGGGGGGGGGGTGATCCAAACCTTGATTCCTGAAGGCTCTGAGCCATTGGTAGTCCTTCCTGGATTGAGTTGTGGTAGTTTTCCATTGATTTTAATCACAAGGGTGGTAATACTAAGAGGCACTAAGAGATCTGTGTATTCCACACATATTCTTCATTACCTCCATTGTGGAGCAGCAGTCCAATTTCCCCTGGGTAGTCAGGATTGGTCTCTCCAGTCAGCACAGTAACTACCTTCTAGGCCTATTGATTCAGAGGCATGAGGAGTCCAAAGTGGTGGGGTGGCAGTCTTAACTTGCAGTTCAATCGAAAATCATTGCTGTGTCTCAGTGTGGAAGCATTCCTCCCTTTGGAACTAAGACCTCTAGGCCAGCAGAACATAAAGTCATGAGAACAGGAAGCACACATTTTGCTAGTGATCACTAGGGGTAATAGAGACTGGTGCCATGCCCATTTTCACCTCATGATTCCTGGACACCAGCTATGAGAGAAGTAGCACCGTATATCGGATGTTTATTCAGACTATATACAGCCTTCTGGAGAATCTTGCCCCCACCCTGCAAGGTATAGCTGGCCTTATTAGCCATTTACCCTGATAATTACTCAGAAACAACATCTCCTATTCTTCATATTTGTTCTTGAGCTTGCTGTTTTTCTGGTTCTGCTGTGAATTCAGCAGTGGTTTTCTTCAGGATGTGGTTTTCTTCAAAGCATTTGAGCTTTGGTTTTTCTAGCTGTGTCACTTCTCAATCAGTCTACAGTTGACCCTTGAACAACTCAGGAATTAGGGACACAGACCCCACCGCCATGCAGTCAAAAATCCAAGTATAACTTTACAGTTGGCTCTCATATCTGAGTTTCCACATTCTTGAATTCAACCAACCGAGGATTGGATTGTGTAGTGCTGTAGTATGTATTTAGTGATAAAAATCCATGTATAAGTGACCCTACACAGTTCAAACCTGTGTTGCTCAAGGGTTAACTGTTTTTCCAACATCTATACAGTTAATTGTCCCATACAATCAATTTTTCCATCATCCAGGGATTCCTCAAGAAGTCTTATGCGTTCATGAACCCTTTCTTATTTTATGATGCTACTATGAATTTCTTCTCAGAATTTAAGGGATTTGAGGCATAAAGGGAAGGAAGTGCATGTGTTTGACCTGTCTATCCAGTCTCTGGCTTTGATGTTCAAACGTAGCATATTGAGATCAGAAGCAAAAGGCTTCTGGTTAAAATTGGTGGATTAGCATGTATTTATCTCCTTTATCTCATAAAACTTCACTAAAATAAAAATACATGAATTAGAAATATATGTGTGTATATGTGTGTGTATGTGTGTGTGTATTTAAAACTTAAGGACAAATGAAATGGAAAAGGACACATAATGTATGAGAAATTTCCTCAACCTTCAAAACATGAAGTGTAGTTGGGTAGGTAATAAGTGACTGAGTGGCACAAGTACACAGAGCCAGTCAATTCACTCTCCAGAACCCCTCAGGGGCTCAGCACTTGCAGGCTGCAAGGAAGCTCTTGGCATGCTCCAGGCCCACTTCCCTAGACCATACCAGTAGGCAACTATTTCTCCATTCACATCCACACCCCTAACCAAGCAAGGGATCAGAAGCTTATTCTCTGGATAATTTGAACCAGAGAAGCTCCAGGTTCAGGAAAGCCAGTGAATAAAGGGTTGCAATGAGGCACAAGGCTAACAACATGGGATTAAAATAATTATTACATGTTGAACCATAAGCTCCTGTATTAATTTCCTCACACTGCTGTAACAAAGTACCACAAACCACAAATTTGGTGGCTTAAACAACATAAATGTATTGTCTCACAGTTCTACAGGCTAAAAGTCTGAGATCAAGGTGTAGGCAGGATTGGTTCCTTCTGAGGGCTGTGAGGAAGCACCTGTTCTATGTACCTGTTCTATGACCTGTTCTCCTAGCTTCCTATGGTTTGCTGGCAATCTCTGATATTCCTTGGCTTCTGCCACATCACCTAGAGCTCTACCTTTAGCTCGGAATGCTCCCTGTTTTATGTGTGTGTGTGTGTGTGTCTGTGTCCAAATTTCCCCTCTCACAGGCACTAGTCCTATTGGATTAGGGGCCCATCCTATTCCAATATAACTAATTACACCTGCAATAATCCTTTTTCCAAATAAGGTCATATTCTGAGGTATTGGTGGGTTAGGACTTCAAGTTACAAATTTGGTGGGGGAGGACACAATTCAACTCATAATAGCTCTCTTATTCATCCTGTTCTCAGAATTCCAGTAATTGGGCATATTATTCACATTCTTGTGTTGACCAAACAAATAGACTGCCAGATATTTCTCCAGCAAAGATGGGTTTATTCAGGATCAGTAGAGAATTGCAACTTGCGGTCTGCAACCATGGCAAGCCATATGTAGGCAAGCCATGGGCAAGTCCCCACAAGGGGGAAAGCTTTTATAAAGGGGAAAAGGAAGTTGAGAGGGCTATCATAAACAGACCCATGGCTTTTCATTGGCTGAGTCCTTGCCAGGAAAGAATAGGAGTCTTTCTTCCTCCTGTTGGGTTCTGCCATCATCACGGGGCATGAGAGCTCCCCCTTCTGGTCTCCAGACTCTATTTGATTGAGGTTTCTGTTACTTTTTTACATTTGTCCCTGTGAGTTTGAAGAAACTGAATGCACTTAGATAAAAGATTTTCAGCAACTTCTGGAGTTCTTCAAAAATTGTGTTTTATTTCTGATTACCTGTTGCCTGGTCCCATTCATGCACATAGGGATTCCAATCAGCTATTTAGTTCTTAAATATGAATCAGCATCTATGAATCACTAGATACTTAAATAATGCTTCCAATAAGGAAGAGACAGATTAAAATTAAACAGTCAGAAATAGAGGAGCCTGGAGGAAATAGAGACAGTGCAGGAGCAGAAGAAAGCTTTTAAAAAATTACAGTTGTCACAGAGATAAAAGAAAATTCTGCAATCATAAACCTAAAATGGGATGCTATGAAAGGAAGTGTTCAGAAAACAAGAAAGAGGTCTTAGAAATCAAAAGCAGGATGGAATAAATGAAGGAGAGTAGATGATCAAAGAAATAATATAAATATAATACAAAATAATATATATTCCATTTGTTTCCCTGGAGATCTTCCTTCCCAGCCCTTTTTTTCCTTTTGTTCCAATATGAACCTGTTTTTCTGTAGATTCAATACAGTGGTACACTTAAAAATGTGGATTAATGACTACACAGATTCTAGACATGAATTTGCTACTTATAACTCTTGTGATCTCACAGTGAGTTGATAATATTTTGTGTTAGTCAAAGGAAGGTAATAGCATTAAGAATCCACAAGGGGAGATGACGAAGAAGCATTAGAGGAGAAAGAAGGAAATCAGGAAAGAAAGATTAAGGACAGATGGCCCTTGGTAACAGGGAAGGATTTCACCTTAATTGTTTTGTGTCACTACTATACTAAGTAGTAAAGAAACTGCTGTTGCGTCAGCAAGCAAAGTGATGTTAGGTGATCCCCCAGTAGGAAAAGAGTATTCAGAAGAGTGTACATTCCACAATAGCAACCTTCATGGAGAGGAACAGAATTAAATGACAAATGATTACCAGACATGGAGTTCCAATCCTGATCTAATGCTGGTTTTCTGAAATAGGAAATTAAGGTATTAGATAGAAAAACTACCTGATATTTTATGACATTTGTTTTATTCTCATTAACTGACAGATTAGGAAACACCCACAAGGTTTTAGCAGTTATTAGATTTATATTTGTTATAGGTATTATTGAAGCATTGTGGACTAGTACTTACAACTACTGTAAAAAACTAGAAAAAGTTTAGGCTATTTATAGAGTACAGGGATACTAAAGTCACAGCTTTGAAATTGACTCCCCATTACATACTTAGTAATGAATAACTTGGGGAGAAGAATAATGACTTCACTTTGTAAATATGCAACTAAATTTTATAAAGATAAGTTTTAAAGAATTCAAAAAGATGTTTTAAAATATTTGTACAGCAATTAAAATTCTTTAATATTCTCATTAATAAGGTCGATGAATTGTGTGATATTGCTGTTCTTTACAGTTAGGATATAACTACTGTGGGAGCAAGTTTCAATAAAAGTCTAATTCATATTTTGTGTGTGTGGCACAGATAACGTGCTTGTTGTAAGTCAACATATGGGAGTATATAAAACAAGGCAAATATTGCCCCCCCACCCCATTCAGTATCACCATTTGTCAGTAATCTTAACCATTTAGTGTGTGTTTTTTACCACATACAAATGTATTGTACTTTGCATAGCACTGTTCTTTTATTTTTCCTCAAAATATACTATATATATTTATAAATGTATATATAGAGAAACTTAACAATCTTGTAGGTGTCTCTTATAATCCACACTTTTGGACACTTGAATAACTCCATAATATTGATGTGTCATAATTTTTGGACCATTGCACTTTTGCTGGACATTCACAGTATTTGCATTTTTTTACGATTATAATATTAAAATGAACTTCTTTTTACATATATCTTTATATATTGGCCATTTTGTTTCTGATATATTCATAAAAGTAGAATTTGTTAGATTAAAAGGAATACATAAATTATTACTATTACTATTGAATATGTACTACATGAGCATTCTAAGAAAAAAATTTTTAAAAATCAATGTGTTCTATTACATACTGATTCCTTGTATGCTTAAACAGAAAAGGTTGTAGAATCTGTCATTTAATATACATACCAGCTCAGGGGTTTGGATTATGATCATCATTAATTAATGTCTAATTGATTAGGTACACCAGTGACTATCTTGATATTCAGTATTCAATGAAGCTCTTGATGTATCATGGGCATTGCAGTAAAATGTGTGGCAGGTTCTTATTTACATTGGTCAATCCCATTGTTTAATAGAATTTAATCTGGAAATTGATAGTTTCTGTATAACATATACTACCAGATTTTCAAAGGATATGCACACCATTTAATTTGGAAATTTTCAAATTTTATTGCTCTTCCTGTACAGAATAAGACTTGGAGAGTGAAGATGAAACCAATGATAACTATTTTGTTGGTAATTTACTAGTCTTACAAGGAATGCTTAAAGAAGTTGGCTAGATAAGACAACAATACATGCTCTTCTGCCCCCATCACTGTGTTAGCGACAATAAATCATCTTTATTTTCTCTGATGTAGAGTAGATGTGATGGAGTGGCTAGAGTAGCCACTAGAGTAGCATGGCTGGAGTAGCGTCAAGCACATGATAGGAACGCAGTAAGTACTAGTTGATTGCATATTATTCAAATTTAACCAAGAACTTGAGGCCATGGACTTTTAAATTATTTGATTCCAACATTTAAACAAGAGAGATCTAAGCATTCATTCTAAATAGTATGCACATAAAACAAATGAAATCAAGTAACATATTAGAGGGGTAATCAGATGGAAGTCATGCCATATGTATCAAATGCATCACATCACAAGTTTAAGTCCTACTCTGCTTCCTAGTTTTAGTCTTTACTGGGCTAGGTTAGCTAGTCTGATCCCAGGAACATCTTTGCATCATGAGATACCATATTACAGGTACATAATACAGCTCAGTATACACACAGAAAGAAAAAAAGAAACTATTATGAGACCCAAAGGCACACACATTCAATTGGTTTGCATTTAATAAAGGTTATGATGAGATTCTTTAGGAAAAATGAAGACAAGCCTCTGTTGATTTGGAGATATTAAGCTGGAAACAGAAGTATTGACTAATTTCTTAAGGTCCTTTCTACCATTTTGATTTCAGAAAAAAGAAGTCAATTACTTTATAAATTCATTATTTTTTTCCAAATAGAAGTAAATAGGAGGAATAGCTGTCCTCAAAACTATGTAAAACTAATAAAAGACTATTTTCCACTTCTATGCATTTTATCCCCAGTGCTGGTAAGAGTACAGCAAATCTTTCGAAAACCCGATAAAACTTACGAGATGCAAATTAGGTCCTTGTCTTCCATAATTAGTCTTTCTAAAGGTAGAAAGTTAGAGTATGTTTCCAATTAAAAGCACTGATTAAGCTTATTTAAATATTACCTATATAATTTTAGGGGAAAGGGGCTATCTGTAGCTATGATGTAAATTTGGTTTGACAGAATATATATGCTTTTACATTGGACATAAGGACTAATAATCTTACAAAGAGATATAACTAGTAGAAAAATAAATCTAAGTAAAGTTTTATTAATCTGTTGGAATTATGAAATATATGCTATTGACCCACAAAACAAAACATGCTTTCAAAAACTTCTGAAACAATTTTTGAAATTTATTTCTAAAAGTCACAGAGACAAAACTTTAAAAGCGACACATTTATACTAAGGATACATGCGTGAGCAAAAAAAATAAGAAGGGAATACAAAAATGAACATAGTAAAATTTTAATGAATACAGTATTCTGGATACAAGTAGAATACCACTACATAAGAACTGTATTTACCTCAAAAGTCTATGGTAGTATGGATTGAGATAAACCAGGTTTAGGATAGTCACTTCACTATTCACATTTTAATCAGTGCTGACTAGAAGCCAAAGCAACTTATTTTAGGCTAAGATTTTCAATTAAATTATAGAATGAATCTTCTATTTAATAAACATGTTTTAAGGTGATCTGTACTCATTTAAAGGCAGCTGGGGCAAGTCAAACCACAGAGAGCCCTTACAAAGACTAAGCACCAAATGACAAATTGTTTGTGGCTTTTGTTTGGGGCCACCTTACATTTTATTTTGTTTAAATGTGTTTTCCATTAACATTTACATACAAATTCTTTCAGGCAAAAGATTTTAACATGGAACTTTCTGCTTAGAGATCTTGCCAACTGTTACTTACAATAGTTTTTAAGCAATGAAGACTTCAGAACAATCCCAAGCTGATACTTAATTGGTTACAACTGTAAGATGCAGAACTTTTTAAGTATAGGTATTTTGGTCCCTGAAATTCAGTAGGGCCAAATGCATTAACTGGAAGTAACATTTGTTTAAAAAAAAAAAAAAGAAAGAAAAAAAGTCTTACTCAAAGATGATAATGAATAAAATAACTATTTAGGCTCCAATACACAATCTTTCTAAATTTCCACCCTGTAAGAAATGATTATAATGTCTTTCAGGCTTGCTATATGCCCCAGAGAATCAAAAGAAACCAACAAGGAATTTAACATTTCAACAAGCTAGGAACTATTTACTGTAAGCATATAGTGAAATTCTGGAAGACATACTATCATACTTTGAGAAAACACTATTAACAGGTAAGCATGTGTTGAAGGCAGTTTATAAATGAAACATTACAAATCTTATGTTTATGCATACAACTTATAAAATAGAAAAAATGTGCTATTTTTCCCAATAGTATAGCATCACACTAACACTATATAGTTGAGAGCTCTGTACACATGTCCACACCTCCACAGCAGCATATGCCTCTTAGACATTCTCCATTTGTTACCCAACGTATGCTAACCATGGTTTCACAGATTTGTACCAGTTTGAGACGGCTAAGACAATCATTCTGCCTTAACTATGAAGTAAAGTTAACCAGTTTCAGGGAACGAAAAGTTTCATAATCAGTAAAGAAACACATTAAACCTCTACAACAGGATGGAGAACGCTTCTAAGGACATGATATAATCCTAACAGGAGGACGGATTATGCCCCTAGATATACTGGATATACGAAAAGTTAGGAGCCTGGAGAAATACATTAAGCTATAAGGGACCTAAATGATCATCAAATTAGTAATAACTGCTAGAAACTCAAATGTGAATTATTGGTATTTTTCGAGTACAACGTCATCCAGTTTACTGTTTAGGACTACTTAAAGCCGTTCTGCCACTATGTGTTTGCTGTTAGTGCAAATTAATGTCAAAACAATAGGGAGCAGTCTGAATCACATGAAAGTCTTGAAAAAATTAGAATGATTGTATATCTAACCTTATCTTTGTATTCTGAAAATACTGCTATAAAAATCAATTATTTTCCGAGTTTCTTAGATCTTGTACCATCTTAGATAATTCAAGTTAAACATGGTTGCCTGCAAATCCTTTACTAGAGGAAGTAAAAGCAAAGTACATTTTGGTTTTGCCACTGGTTTCCTCTTGCATGTGCTTAACAAATGAGAGCACTATTCTGGGCATTAATTGTGCTACTTTAACATAACTGAACATGAGAAAAACTGGTAGCTCAAATTTTGACAAGTGATTTTTTTTTTTTTGGTGGTAGACTTATTTAAAAATGAAAACAACAACAAAAAGCCCACATAAAATCTAAAATAAGATGGGCACTTTGACACCTCATACTAGGAACTTAAGTCCACCAAAACTTAGACATGGAAAGCCGATTCTGAAAAACCTAATATCTAATCTTTTTCTTATTCCCTTTAGCTGTTTTTTAATGAAGACTTGTGGTAAAATGACCTCAAAGATAACTCCCTCTAAGTCACATAGGGCATCTTTTGTCAGTGCTTTGTAATAGAAATATACTTTATAAAGATTTTTAACTTGAATGTTTTCAAAGACTTTAAGACTTTTAAAGCTCTACTCCAAGTTTTCAGCTCTTTAATTTTTTTTAAAATATAATTTGGATATCCAACAAAGAGGACATACCTGGGCTAAGCCACTTTAATAACCTTACAGGATAGTGGAATTCAGATAGATAGAGATCATTTCCTGAACATGGTTGACCTTTAACAGAATTGATTATTTCCTCACCCAAACAGTTATGCAGGATACTGCCAGATCTCCATTACAAAAACCTTGCCAGTATTTTTAGACAATGGTTTACCATCTGTTTAAAAACCTTATACCACCAGAGGCAAAGCACATAAAACTGAAAGTAAGTAAACTTGTTTCTAGTCTATCTAAATAAACTCTTATAAAATCCTGTGGAAAAATTAATGCATAAAAAGTAATTTCCTTATCATCTGATCTGTCAGCCAAAAAGTAATTACTAATTCTCTGTAAAAACAGGAAACTCAATCATAAAATGTCTACCTGTATAAATTAAAATGCCAATCTTGAAGTCTTTTAACACCATGACATAAAAAAAAAGTTTGCAAATTCAAGATGATGCTTGAAATGAAAGCTATGGTTCGAACATTTGTGTTTATAGTACGAGACTAAAATCGTGTCACTGCAAAATTCCCGGTGGCTTTTGGCACCGACATTAAAAGATTTTAGTCTTTTGGTCACTTGAAGCTGCTACTAAATACAACAATAAGCCTTTAAAAAAAAGGAAAAAAGACAGTGAGGAACTGAAAGATAGTTAACTACCTCATATACAAGTAAAGCATAGTCTGAAATAAACAATCATTTTCTGCTAGGAATCTGAAGATGTAAGAATAGTTTCCCACCATTTTGAGGATGGGAAACTTCCTTTTTGAGGATCCTCTAATCAGAAATAATTCCTTTAATTTACTGTGAGTGGTATTGCCTGGCAGCAGCTTCAATTTCCTAGGCTAGTCTTCAATCCAAGTAATTAGGTAATCTCACAAGGAATAATCATACATGGCAATGGGGTAAAAAAGCAGGGCAGTTCTTCCATGCACAAACATTTCAGGAGAAAAACCATCAATTTTAAAGATAACCATCAGGTTTCAGGTATCCTAGCACACTCTAAACCCTAAGTTTTGCTTTACACCATTGGTGACTAAAATTAACAATATGTTTTGCAGTGAGGTTTTTTTTTATGTTTTCTTTTTTTTTGCCTGCAACTATATATACATTGCAAAACTATTCTGCATCACATGATTTAAAATGAAATAAATATAAAAATGAACCACACAATCAACACATAACTTTAATACTCCACATTATTTATCTTGATCACAACGGTGGTAACCTCCTTGTCAACAATCTTGTGAGTTAAGGAGTTGATTCTCATTCTCATATCCATCAGGCAGATATGCTCTCCTCAGTTGGTCTGACTTGGGTATGGAGCCTCCATTCTTCACATGGCGAGACAGGAAAGCACGGACTGCTGGGTGATCAGCCTTCTCAAGTGGGATGTTGGCTTCCAGGCACATTTTCACAAAGTCCTGGATAACACTGACTTTCTCTGTTTGCGCAGTACTGTTGCACTGAAGCGATGCAGTTAGAGGCCTCTGCTTCTTTCTCACATTCTGCTCTTCAAATTCTGCCTTCCTCTTGGTATGAGTCTTTGACTTGAGGTGGTCACTAATGGCAGACTTGCGAACGTGATTCAGAACCACATTGCAAGAAGTGCAGAAGAGTTTTCCTCCATCTTCGTGCAGCTCACCTCCAAACTCAGTGACTCGATCCAGGGGAGTCACATACAAAGCAGTCTTAGAACGGTTTCGAGCAGGTGGTGCTGTCACTACAAATCTTTCCATTCTGACTTTGAATAGGGTTCTTTCAAGACAAGAGAAACAGAGTGTTATAACAACACTTCATGAGGGAAGGAATAATAAAAAGGTTAAGTATAAACATTTTAAGATTAAAGCCTTCAGAAAACTTAATTCCAATTAATAGACTGTATGTCTAGTAAGTCTTAACTTACCTGTGATATGTTAAGGGAAGGCAAAACCAGAGCAAGTTACTAGTAACAACTAGGTCCATTCCTTGATTTTGATGAAATTCAAATAAATTCAAAGTATGAAAAAACTATCCCAGATGTCACTATCCTTTAGAAAAACCTAACTACAGGTCAACATTTATGGTATTAATCTCATCCAATTTAGATATGTGTTCAAGTTTAAAAGAACTTCTTTCCCTTCACAGCTCTGGGGCAACATATTTTAGGAAAACAACTGCAAGGAACTGTGTACAAAGTTTGTTCAAACAGGTGGGCCACTAAACTGGCATAATTCTATATGAAGTTGAATATAATTTCCAAAATTGTTCTGAGAAGAAAGAAAGTAAAAACCAAGAAAGAACACAGGCCAAATGCAATTAAAAGTAGCAACAATGATGTTAAATTTTAAAGTCAAAATACAGAGCTCAAAGTAAGTCATTTTTTTTAATGCATATATACCTCTACTAAGATACCTTTCCAAAAGGTGATAGACAAGCTATGCAAAGTGCCTTATCTAACACTTTTTTTCATTAAAGAATAATATTTACATTTGCTAATATTTATTTCACTTATTTAACTATTAAGTTAGACCAAAACTAAGAACACAGTATCTTGTACATGACAGATGCTCAATCACAATTTGTTGATATGGAATAAGTGATTATCTTCACTATTTTTCCAAATATTTAACTCAGAAGCAGCTTAATAATTTCTCAGTTGAACCCCAAAACAAATTTTTGTGATCATTGCCAAAATTGTAAGGTTATGGGCACTGAAAACTTGAGATAAGAGAAGTTGTAAGTGATAACCATTTGTTCCCTGAGGCCATGCCATTGGATTAAGCTCTTACATTAACCTAGATATAAGAAATTGAAATGAATTTGATAGAATTCAAGATGGAATTCTGTTCTGTATAAATACATTAGAGAAAAATTCCCAGGTATGCTCTGAAGAACTGTACTTTATAAGTGTAATCAGAAACAATGGAGTATTCTGTTAATCTATGCTACAGAATTCATAGCTGGTTACCATGAAATCTCTCTCAAAAGAATTTATGTATTAGACACCTGTGGACATAACCTCAGAGAAGAAGTCAACATTCCAAAGAAATTTTGGGAAGTATGATCAAGTTTAAGTTTTAATAGGTTTAATTCTTTTTTTTCCCCATTAAAAATGTGTTTAACGCAAGGCTCTCGTGTCAAATACTATTTAGGTTATAGGTTTTCAATGGCAGGTAAGACAATTCCTGCTTACTAAACAGTGAATTACCATTACACATATTTGTACTTTAAGTTAATGGTATGTTTTATAATCATATAGCAAGTCAGTCCCAATTATAATTAATGGTTCTAAGCTATTTATGAAATACATTACATATTTGTGCCCAGTAATGCTTAAATCATTCTATGTGAAAAGTCTTCTGTCTTTGGATTTCATACTCTAAAACAATTAACATGTTCCTTATTCTTTGAAGCATAAAACGCGCAATCACTTGTGCTAATATGGAAGGCCTATACATTCCAAAATCTTTTAAGTTTTAAAGTATATTTGTGTTACTGCAGAGGTAAATATCCACCCAGTAGAGGATGCTCCAGTTTACAGAACCGAAGAACGAAAGTGTTTTCCATAGAAGTAAAGATATTTTAAACGAGGAAGTTACAAAGTTAAGAGCTGGAACTGGCCAACAAAAGAAGCAAATCATTTACTAGATAAAAAAAAAACTCAACAGAAGTTTTCAAGTTTAAATGTTTACCAGTTTAGTTTCCAGTTTTTTTCGTCTTGATACCTAGAAGCGAAGGGTCTCCAGAGCAAAACCAAAGACGCATGAAATCCTGGCACTTTCAGTTTGTTCAAACCCGGAGATGCCTTCAAATCAGTTTTTCAACAAGTGGTGGTGTGGAAATAGTTTCTGGGCTTGCACCCTATTTTCCCTGAGGTGCTGGGAAGTCATGCCTTTACTGTAAAACACGAAAAACAAATGGAAAGAAAAAATGGGGGAGGGGGAAGGAAAAAGGGTGGATGAAAAAACGAACAAGAACGTCCACCACAACCACCACGCAGGTGTGCTTAAAATCACCCTAAGTCCACACCACAAATTCGGATCCCAACGTTTACTCCAACTCTCCTCATCTCAGTCCCTCCACAGTGGTGCGCCCGGATCTGCACCTCCCCGGGCGCCCAAGCCCCAGGGTTCGGGAGGAGGGAAAGGCGGGGCTCGCGACGCGCCCGGCGTCTAGACTCCCTCCTCCCGCGCGGAGCCCAGCACGCCGGCGCCCCACCGCCCCTGCCCGCTAGCTGGGCAGGGCCGAGTCCCAGCTGCCGGCCGTGGGCCCGGGAACTCGACAGCCGAGTTGGCGGCAGTCTCAAGGGAGGAGGCAGCAGGCGCCTGGCGGAGGCGACCGCTGTCAGGCTTCCCGTCCCCTCCCTCGTCCTACCGCCGACAACAGCGCCCCGGCCCCGCCCCCGGCTCCCGCTTCGGGCCGGAAGGCCCCGGGCCCAAAGCCCGCACCAACGGTCGGGCCCACCCTCGGCCTCCCTAGCTCCTTGGTACCGTAGGATCGGGGCCGCCTTGAGGGGAAATGGACGATACGCGGACGGAAAGAAAAGGAAGAGGAAGAAAAGGAGGTGCAATGGGGTGAAGGAGGAGGACCAGTCGCCACCGCCGCCACCGCCGTCGCCGTTGCCCGATCGAGCCCCGCAGCGGCCGCCGTGTCCCCCGCCGAGCCCAGTCCTCCTGCGCCGCCTATGGGAGAGCTCGTAGGCGGTACCCAGTAACCGCCGAGCAACATTGACCAACGGACCGCGGACCTATCAAACAGACGGCCGATTTGGCCAATAGTAGTGGAAGGGCGGATATGTGCATGATTGGCAGCTAGAATTCTCCAATGAAAACTGGGGGCGTGGGTGGGCGGAGCCGGAAGTAGAGCCAGCCGAGAGGCCCCTGTCCGGCTGGGGAGGAGGGAAGGGGGAGGGAACTAGAGGAGGAGGAGGAGGTTAGCCGAGGCAGCTACAGCGGCGGGGGTGCAGGGGCTGGTACGCGCTGGGCGGCGAGAGCCTCATGGCGGAGGAAGAGAGCGATCAAGAGGCCGAACGCCTTGGAGAAGAGCTCGTGGCCATTGTGGAGTCCCCGCCAGGCCCTCCCGGGCTTAGAGCTGCGGGCGAAGGCAGAGGCGGCGCTGGCGGCGGCAGCTGCCGTGGCGGCGGCGTCGGGATCAGCAGTCGGGATTACTGCCGACGCTTCTGTCAGGTGAGGCGCCCGTCGGCCGCCGGGACTTGTCAGCCAGGTCCTGGGCCTCCCTGCTTTTCCTGGTCTTCCAGTCCCCGAATTTGGGCTGTGTCCAGCGCTCGCGCCACCAGCCCAACAAGGAGCGTGAGGGTGAAGCTCCCCCCTCCACCTATCCGGCTTGGGGTGGGGGGTGGGGAGCGGGACGGGGATGACCTGCGCAGGTTTAGGGTTGCTGAGAAAGTGAGAGTTTGTCGGGGGTGGAGGGGCTGGAGAGGAGGGCCAGCTGGCAGGAAAGCTCTGTACTGACAAGCCTCCCCTGCCCCAAACAGACCCCTTTCTGCCCGAGGGTCCCGCCTTTCTTGTGTTTCCTACCCGGTTTCTTGTCACCTCATTTGGAATCTCTGGCAACATTTCCTGCCTTCCCTTCTCCGCCCCTTGCCCCCGTATTCTCCCCTTTTCCGGAGATGGGAGGCTTGCCATCTCTTTACCGCCCCCTCTTCTGTCATCGCCACCCCTCCCCCTCTGCTAGGGTCTCCTGTCATCTCTTCGCGAGACCCCGCGGGGCCGGTTCTCCAGTTGGTTTAGGCGCTGACCCACAGTGACTTAGTTACTTTTTTGGGAGGTGGGGTTAAGGCAGTGGGATTGTCATCTTTCCTTTTCTTACCCTTTTCCCCGATACACGCAAGCTCTTTTCTAATTAACTGCTAATAGAGAAAGTAGCTTTCCTGAAACTATTGCTCCAGTTACATCACCACCAACCCCCTACCTTTAAATTATAGTGTATTTTATTTAGCTTGTTAAAAAAAAAGAAAAGTGTCTGAAAAGTGACAGTAAATTATTTACTTCGTTGACTGCCACTAAAATTTGATGTAGTTCAGAATGTTTGATCATAATCAAATATTAAAGCACCAAAGTACTTGTGTAGGGGTAAAATTTGTGTTATCTACATTCACATCTACATATATTTATAGTTTAAACATTTTGTTCTCTTTCACAACACTCTTACTTTGAAAACTCTTTTGGAAAAAAAATTTAACTGCTCCTTTTCCACCCCATTCCTTTATTTGTTTATTATCTTGGCTATATAGCGTTCAAGTCATGGCTCTACTACTTCTAGCTGTGTTACCTTGAACAAATTACTTCACCTCTTTGTGCCTTAGTTTCTTTCCTCTTCTGTCAAATAGGGATAGTAATTAAAGGAATGAATATGTAAAGGGTTTGGATCCTTAAGGGTTTGGATCCTTTACATATTAATTAAAGTAAGCCATTAATTTCATTCCGGTTAACAAATAGGAAATAAAGTTAAGCAGAAGTGGGCATAATGTTTGCTGAAATTTGATTTTATGTATTTCCAAGTATTGAAAGAAAAAGGCTGGGGTTGGCATATTCAGGTAAGTTTTTAATACTTTAAACAGTTTTTTGATTTCATCCCCCCTTCCCCCAATAAATAAGTTGGTTTGACAGTGGAAATTGTCTTGGTGTAAAGGGTATGTCAATTTTCTTTGACATTGCTCTCTATTTAGTGACTTTATTAAAAATTTTTTTGTTGGTATTGGCATTCAGGATTTAGAGGTTCAGTGTCTTTACAGAGCTTGTCTTCTATGTTTTATATCTAGAAACCATGTTATCAGTAGACTTTGTATCTACAGGAGTTTTAAACTGCTGAAAAATTAGGTTACAGTTGCTCTTTTTAATATAGTCATAGGCAGAAAGTCTTTTTATCTTTTTCTGTATTTTGCTTGTATATCATTAATGAGCAATTTGGCTTTGGTTACATTTAGCTTTGTAAATTTACCTGAACAGATAACCCTTACTTTCTGTAGAATGGGAAATTTAATTTGAGGGCCAGAACATTTTTGGAGAACTCTTAATTACTCTTATTCTGTTTCTTGAAATCAACTTTAAGAACAAATGAATAAATTTAGTTTGTGAAATGCAGTGTCCGAATAGTGACAGTAAATTATTTTAAGAACAAATGAAGTTGACTGTTTTATAAAACTCCACTACCTCGTAAAATATCCAAGGAAGCAAAACTAAACAGGAAGAACTTAATGAACTTTTATTTTATATTGCTAAATTATGAGTGTTACATTGATATACTTTCATGTTACCAACTTTTACCTGAACCCTTATAACATATTTTATAATACTCTAGATTACCAAACGATCTCTTCTTAGAGTTCTTGTCTGGTTCCACCTTGTAGGTGAGCTTTGTGAAGTCCTTTTTTGTATTAAAACTTAGATGGAATAAAAGATTACCTGTATTAAGTTGAATTTTACCGACTGATTAACAAAATTCTAGTATAGTAATTCTGTTTTATTTGCCAGTGAGGGAAGCAGTAGATTATATTATCTAATTCCTAAAGATTGTTTCTTTTTAAACGTTTGGTTTCCTAATGTTCGCTGAGGGTAACTTGCCTTCATTAGTAAATGACTTAATTGTGAGTAATTCATAAAATGGATAATATGCACTTGGGTTGGTGACAGTTAACTAAATATATGAATTATACACAGAGCCTTGTGAAGTTGAGAAGAAAGCCTCCAATTTATCTTCCTCCTTTTAGAGAGAAATATGAATCAAAATTTCTTGGCAGTTAGCTGTGTGGGTGAAGGGAGAGGAAGGAACACTTCGTTTCAAAAATGGTTCTGTGTCTTTTACCACAGGGAAAAGTAAAAAGGAATTGCATTTTGCTGCTATCTATTTCACTTATAGATAATATAAGTGAAAAATTATGCATGTACTCAGTGTATTTGATGATATACTTTTCTATTTGAGAAACAATACAAGCATAGTAATTAAAAATCTCAAACTAAGGGCTTAGGCTACAGCATTTTTGAGATGATGGATTTGGGAGATTGAATGTGTTCATTTCCAGTTACATTGAATAATGTTAGACTAACTGCCCCATCATATCCTCCCTTTGCTCTTATTAGTGGACTCTCAACAATTACTTAAATAGAATTGGCACTTAGCTGATATTTAATTTCAGGATGAAAGGAAGAGGAATGTAATTTTTATTGAGGACCTACTAACTCTTAAGGCCTTCAGATAGGTCTTGTTATGCAAGTTACATAGTTGAAATTGAGGCCTGAAGAAGTTAATTTGTCAGGTGAAGAAGCTGGGATTTTGGACCCAGCCTTCAATTTCTCCTGAACAACAGATTGAAATTACACATGAATCCTCAAATAATTATAAAGTGATTTTTTTTTTCTTTGTCAAGTTGTACAAAGGAGAAAAAAAAGGTTACTGAAAGAACTCAGGGAATCATGGAAGAAAAATTTAAAAAGTGCTCTTTCATTATGCCACAGTATAAAAAATATTCCAAGAAACAGTTAATTATTATTTCTCTGACTTGTTAGGGGCTGTGAACATTTCCCCAATTCCTGAAGTTTGTGGTAATTCAACTTAATTTTGTTGCTAGATATATTGAAATATTTTTTATCATAAATTGTAAATTAAGCAAGTAAAGGTACCTTCTTAGTTCAGTGCCAGAGTGAATGTAATGAATGATAAATAATTATTTCTGGAAGCACTTTGATTTGTTGACTAAAATAGATTTTAAAATTATTTTTTATTACAGTGGGGTTAAGTAGCCATCCCACGAGGATGTCAGGAGTATAGAGAGAATGAACATGAAGTGCTCAGTACTATACCTAGCACATAGATAGGCTTAAATAGATAGAAGCTATTAATATTTCTTTCATGTGAAATCCTCTGAAGGTTTAAGAGGGACACTAGAGATAACCTAATCTGTAGGTCACTTTGAGTTTGTATACCACAATCAACTTTAGAGAGAATTTAGAAATGTTACAATTCTAAAATTCTTTTATTTACTAGAAAAGCCAAAGGTTCCCGATGAAACACTAAATGATTTGCAAAAACAACTACATTTTTTTTTCAGATTTTATTTCCTGTAGGGGACATTGGGCAGTGTCGGGAGATGTTTTTGATTGTCTTAATTGGGGCGTTGCTGCTGGCATCTAGTGCGTAGAGGCCAGAGATGTTGTTGAACACCCTGCAATGCACAGGGCAGCCCTAACAACAAAGAATTGTCTGGTCCAAAATATCAATAGTGCCAAAGTTGAGAAACCCTGCTATAATCTTACTTTGGAACCCTTAGTGGATACTTTATGTCTTAAAAAAAGTCTTTAATGATCCTCAAATAATTTTAAGCAGCTACTCAGTACCCGGCACTTTAATAGATAAAGAGATAATCTAACAGAAAAAGGGTTTGCTTCATAGTTTTATAGAATACGTGCTAATGCCTCTTACTTTAGAGAAATTAAAATATAATTATTTTAGGAAAATACAAGTTTTATCTCTTAGTCTTGGTATAAAATTTACATAATATTTATAGTTTCTTGAGCAGTTTCTTAGGGTATAATAATATGTTTTTACTAGTCTTGGAATTAATTGGAATTATTTTTTGATTTGCTATTACTTTTTATATGTGTTTTACATGTACTTGGTTTAATGAGTCATATAAAACTTAAATATGAGGAATTGCATTTTGCTGCTAGTAGAGACCTGACTTAACAGCTCAAACAATAGTACACATTTATTTCTCACATGAAAAGTCTTGAATGGATAGTTTAGAGATGATATGGTAGCTTTATCATCATTTTTCCATTGTTCACTCTTTCTTATCAGTCATCCTTATCTTCCTATCTCAAGTTGGCCTCATGACCCAAAATAATTGCTGAAGTTCCAGCCATCACATCTGAGTTCCATGTAGCAGGAACAGGGTGTCTCTGGGGTAAGCCAAAAACATCTTGCCCTAAGTTCTACTCAGTAACTTCCATTTCCATCTTGTTAGCTATTCTCATCTGAAAAGAATGTTAGGATTTGGGGTTTTTTTTTGGTTTTTTTTTGTTTTTATATTTTTTTCCCTGATAGACACATGTCTATGATTCTATTAATAAGGAAGGAAGAAAACAAGAAGATATTTTAGAGGCAATTGTTGTTTGTGTTTTTATTTTGTTTTTGATTTTCTATTTTGCCACTGGTTATAATTTTATTATATAATATAGTATTTTTTAAATAGCAGTCATTCCTTGTCCCTTTTCTTCCCTGCATCTTCCCCAGAGGCAATTACTTGCAGCTCTTTTAGCAAGTATGATATTTATCTCCATGTTATTTATTATAATTATTATATTATATTCCTTATGTAATATTCCTTATTATAATTATTATAATAAGGAAAAACAAAACAAAATGAACCCTAGATCTTGTTGGCTGTGTTTGGAGAGCTAATGCTTTGTTGTTATTTATGCTTTTTTTATGTTGACTTTCAGAATTGAATAATGCTAATTGTTCATAATGACATTATTTGTAATACCAAATTATTGAAAACCTTTAGGCCAAAGTTAGGGGAATTGTTACATATAATGGAACCCTATGTTCTCCTAACAGTCGTGTATTTAAAGAATATTTATTCATATGGGAAACTGTTAGTGGTATAATAATGACTGAAAAGACACAGATGACAGGTGATTTCACTTTTGTAAATAAAAAAGACTGAAAACAAATATACCAAATCATTAACAGTGGATAATTTATTAGTGATATGTTTATAGCTAAATTTTTTTCTTTGCATTTATGTTTTATATTTTCTTGATTAAACCTACTATCTTTATAATCATAGGAAAAATATAAAAAACACATTTTATTTTTTTCTCTCCCTATTTCACAGATTGCTTATTTTCTGTGAATAAATGCAAGAATATTTTGAGCATGATGAAATTTTAACTCCTTGTTTCTCAAAAATAAGTGAAATGCTTTTTTTTTTTTTTAATGAGTTGGTTAAGTGAATTTATGAAGGTCATTTTAGGTTAACCAATGAGATCCTAAACTTATGTAACTTCTTTATACACAGCCTTGCATTAAAATATATGTTCATTACTGCTTTCTAATAAGCACTCATGACATTGGCTTAAAGAAATTTATCTCAATTTTTATAGATAAGATGGTAGAAGAAAATATTTTTAAATGAAGTTCATTGCTTTAAAATTTTTAGTGATACCATTATTTTGCAGTTCTGCCAAAGAGAAGGCACCAATTGTACTGTTATTGTTGGCACAGAATCTTTTTGATTTTCTTGCCAAAATGTGGTTAACTATACCTTAGCATTTACAAACAAAAGCAAAAAAGAAAACTTTAAATTAAATTTAAGAAAGCTATGGTAAAATGTGTGTCTGGTGAGGTATTTGAAAAAATAAAACATGATCAATAAAATATGGTCAATTAATATGCCATTTAAAATGTATATTAACATATAATGGACGGACTTCCTTCGTGGTGCAGTGGTTAAGAATCCGCCTGCCAATGCAGGGGTTATGGGTTCACCCCCTGGTCTGGGAAGATCCCACATGCTGCGGAGCAACTAAGCCTGTGCGCCACAACTACTGAGCCTGTGCTCTGGAGCCTGTGTTACTGAGCCCGCATGCCACAGCTACTGAGCCTGCGCTCTAGAGCCCGTGTGCTACAACTACTGGGCCCGTGTGCCACAACTACTGAAGGATGCACCCCTAGAGCCCATGCTCCACAACAAGAGAAGCCACCACAAGGAGAAGCCTGCGCACCACACGAAGAGTAGCCCCCACTCACCACAACTAGAGAAAGCCTGCACACAGCAACGAAAACCCAACACAGCCAAAAATAAAAAAATAAAAAAATAAATTTATATTAAAAAATGTAATGGAAAGGCTATTAGGCCATTTAAGATCTAATGTAATTTATTTAACTAAATATTAATTCTAGTTATGCTGTAAATACAGCAGTACCTAGTCTGTTTTGGAGAGCATTTTTAAGGTTTGTAATTTCGAATGAATCTAATACAAGGTAATCTTCAGCTTTCATGTAATATATATCACATTTATTTTTTAGCTCCTTATTTCTCTGACAGGTCAGTTCATCATTTCAGCAGTACACTCTATTCAGTTTGGGTCTGCTCTCTAGGATGAGACCCAGTCAACATCACCTGGTTAGAGCTATGGTGGAACACTTGGTGGCAACTAAACATGAGAGGAGGTCAATCTGTATAAAGTGCTACATAAGATCCTAAAGTTCAGTACATTGACACTCTTATACCAACCTTTTAATACCCTAAGTTCTCCAAAGCAGCCATGAATGTGAAAATAGCTGAAAGGCTTTCCATTTAAACAGTAGAAAAAAGAGTCCTTGATGTTAGGGTTGACGCTTGTTTATAGTGTTGGCCCTCCATATTTGCAGGTTCTGCAGCCCTGAGTTCAACCAACGGGACATGAAAAAATATTGGGGGAAAAAGTTCCAGAAAGTTCCAAAAAAAAAACCTTGAATTTGCTGCACACCGGCAACTATTTATGTAGCATTTACATAGTATTAGGTATTTAAGTAGTCTAGAGATGATTTAAAGCATATGGGAGGATATGTGTAGATTCAAATACCACATCATTTTATATGAGAGACTTGAGTACCTGTAGATTTTGATATCTGTGGGTGGGGGTAGGGGTTGGGGGGTGGTTCTGGAGCCAGTCTCCCAGATCCTGACGAATGACTGTATAAGGCACTGGGCATATAGTGATAAAGAGGCATTATCTCTGTTTTTGTATGTAGGTATAACTTTGATAAGTTCTATGAAGAAAAGGTATAATACTATAAAATGCAGGCTAATAAAAGGTATTCTTGGGCAAGTTGAACTTGGCTGAGATTCTTTGGTTTAGTTTGAACTTGTTGAATTTAAGGTGCGTATCCTCACTGAAGAAGAGATCTTAAAGATGGCTAGATTTACATAATCCAGTGCTCAGAAGTGAGATCTGGTCAATCATAGTTGTGTGGATGGTATTTGAAGCCGTGTGTGTGAATGAGCTCACATAAGGAGATAATATAGAGTGAGTAAAGAAGAGGACTTAGAAGTGAAGCTTCAGAAACTCCATAGTTAAATGGCCTGGTAGAAGAGGTTGAGTCTTCAAATGAAGTCTGAGAAGGATTAAAGAGCTTGGAGAAAACCAGGGAACTATGGTGTCACAGAAGACAAGAAAAGAGAATATTTCAGGATGGAGTGAATAGTAACTGGCATCAAAAGCTAATGAGATCCAACCATTGAATTAACGTGCAGGTCTTTGATGACTTTAAGCAGAGCTGTTTTGATGTAACGATGGGAGCAGGAGTCAGACTAGAGTAGTTATTCAGAGTTGAGTGATACACTGTAATTGATCAGTTAATTAACTTTGAGAAAGGAGGGGATATCCTCATTTTCTGGCTACATTTGTGGTAAAAGAGAGAAGTGAAAGGAGAAGGAGAAATTAGAAAAGTAGTTGTATCAGTAGATATTAATAGATAAGTGTACAACATTGTTCTATGTACCTTGAAAATATGTATACACATATGATACCCCAATAAAACATGTACACAATTTATTAATATATAGTTCTATAACTAGAGTTTACTAAAATTAACCCATATCTGTTTTGGTTACCCTAAAGTTGAAATGTTCTAAATATTCGCTGATCACTGTTGCCAATGACTTGATATGTGTGTGTTATATTTTTAGTATCTGGAAGATTTATTTATTTTATTGGAGTGCTATATATATGTATATAACTTATAATATTTTGCGTGTTTTCCATGTGTCAGGTACTGTGATAAGTCTTTTACCTGTTCTGTCTCATTTAATCCACTATCCCACAGGGTATGTGCCATTATTCTCATTTTACAGATCAGGAAACTTAAGGCCAAGAGAGGTTAAATGGTTTGATTAAGTCAGGTTGGAATCCTGGCCCATCTGTCAAGAGCCCGTGTACTTAACCATTCCAACATACACATATATTGTATCTAGGAATATGCACTTGGTATCTGTTATAGCATCTGCATATGTATTGGTATGTACTACAGCATACTTAAGCAATTATTGACTGAGTAAAAGTAGTGATTTAAAAAGACTCAAGGCAGCAGAAACTAAAGATGTTCATGAATGTAAAAGAGAGAAAAAAATCGAACTTAAGCTATCAGAGGTTCCCTGTAAGAAGTGATTCTCAACCTTTTTTATTTTTTCCCCCAACTTACCTGAGTGGGATATGCTTCGCTCTGAAGCAGTGGTTCACTATAATGGTTATTTTTTAAATGCAAGAGTTATGATGATTACAGACCTGTTACTTTATGTTATTACCTTGTGTTTTGAAGGCTGGAGGGTATGGAATATATTTTAGATGTTTTTCTTAATGATTAAAATTTTAAAGTTTGTTTCTCCATATTATTTAAGATTCAACCTTGAATATCTTGAAATCTTACTAACCCAGAGCACAGTGGATGTACATTTTTAGACTTTATTATCTATCCTTTACCATGTTTTGAAAGCTTTTGCGAAAGATCTTTCAGATTATAGAACTTGTTAGTAAAGTTTAAGATTTATATTCCATGCTCATGAGGGTATGGTGAAATGGATATCTCATTTTCAAATGGTGGGAGCAGAAATCACCACAACCTTTCTGAACCATAATTCATCAAAATATATTAGAAACTTTAAAAATAATTTGTACTTTTTGACTTATAGCATTAATTTCTGAGGAAATGTAAATTTGGATTAAAGTGCTTCATCATAGCATTAATTGTCATTAATGAAAGGAATGAGTTGAAAATGGAAAGCAACCAGAACATCTAAAACAGTTGAACATTTTTCAACCCTCATAAACTAAAATATTATTCAACCTTAAAAAATTATGTCCTCAATGACTATAAATGATCTAGGAAAATAAATTACAATGACAAAAATATTAGGTGGAAAAATTTGTAGCAGGATTATACAGTTTGAATATAGGCTGGTCCATTCTCACCGTATTTTAGAGGGGGAAAGTGCTATAAAGAAAAATCAAATGAGCTATTTCACTAGAAACAGGATTTCTTGATGATAATCCGTAGGGGCCATTCGTGTACTTCAGGAAGTCTGTGAACGCTGAAATTATTTGCAAAAAAAAGTTGTATTTACGTTTCCTTGGTGAGCCGGTCTAAGGTTTTTTGTTTGTTTTTATCACATTCTCTTAAGAATTTCAAAACTTGCTAAACAAACACAGACCACAATCATCCAAACACACCAACAGGTTATGAACCTTTGCTGTAAGCCATTGTGATACAAGCAGCACTGCCTACTTTTGCAAATAAAACTTTATTGGGGTTTGCCCTTTCACTTCTGTATTTTCTATGGCTGCTTTCATGATATAGCAGGGTTAAGTAGTTGAGATGGAGAATGTATGGCCCATAAGCTGCTTTCTGGCCCTTTCAAAAAAAAGTGTGTCAGCTCATGTCCTACTTTCTTATTTATTCTTTTCAACAACCCTGTGAGATAGATACTATTTTTATCTTCATTTTAGATGAGATGCAGAGAGGTTAAACAGCTAACCCCAAGTCACACAGCTAGAAAAGAGAAATTACCAAGATGTTAATAGTGGTGATATATGGGCAGAAAATGATGGATGATATTTTTAAGTATCCAGATTCACTATAGTGAGTGTACATAACATAATCAAGAGGGGAGAAAGTTGTGAAAAAGAATTAGATAGAACTGAGTTATGAGAATCTTAAAAGTCATTCATCCTTTTTTATTATTTTGATTTGCTACATTTCATCCTGTGTTTGTAAAGAGCAGATATGCTATTTCTGCTTCTCTTTATGGGACTTAACTCTTATGCAGTCCTTTCTTGATGTTTTTGAAAAAAATTAATTCTTCTGTTATTCTGTTGATAGTTTCTTAAAAACTCTTTATTAACTGAAGCCATTTTGTCCTTTAACTTTTTTTTATTATTGTTCAAATTTTATTATTTTGAATTACTAGTTAGCCTTTTTTAATTGAAGTATAGTTGGTTTACAGTGTTGTGCCAATCTCTGCTTACAGCAAAGTGACTTAGTTTTACCATTTACACATTTTTTTAATATTCTTTTTAAAATATTGCTTTGCATTATGGTTTATCCCAGGAGATTGGATATGGTTCTCTGTGCTATACAGTAGGACCTTGTTGTTTGTCCATTCTAAATGTAATAGTTGGCATCTACCAACCCCAAATTCCCAGTCCATCCCTCTCCCTTCCCCCTTCCCCTTGGCAGTTACAAGTCTGATCTCTATGTCTGTGAGTCTGTTTTTGTTTTGTAAATAGTTTCATTTGTGCCATATTTTAGATTCCACATATATTGCCCTTTAACTCTTTTTTTTAAATGAATTAATTTTTAAATTTTTGGCTGCATTGGGTCTTCGTTGCTGTGCGTGGGCTTTCTCTAGTTGTGGCGAGTGGGGGCTACTCTTCGTTGTGGTACACGGGCTTCTCATTGCGGTGGCTTCTCTTGTAGCGGAACACGGGCTCTAGGCGTGGGGGCTTCAGTAGTTGTGGCACGTGGGCTCAGTAGTTGTGGCTCACGGGCTCTAGAAAGCAGGCTCAGTAGTTGTGGTGCACTGGCTTAGTTGCTCTGCGGCATGTGGGATCTTCCCGGACCAGGGCTTGAACCCGTGTGCCTGACATTGGCCGGCGGATTCTTAACCACTGCATCACCAGGGAAGTCACCCTTTAACTCTTGAGATTCTTTATCCTCTCTTTTATATTTTGAATTTAACTTCAACAACTATTAATTGCTCATAACTTAATAGGTGGTCATAAAATGCTGCATATGTGCCTATCTGACAATGTATACGTAACTTACTTTTTCTTAATGTCAGTCAATTGAATTATCCTTAATTATCTTAGGCATAGATCTAGATACATAAAAGTGTTGTAGAAGATATTCCTGAAAGAAAACATTGGCTGTGTACTATGTGGAAAGCTTCATCCTAATGATTACAGGGGATTTAGGGAGGAAAAGGTCACAACCCCTTCCCTCAAGGAACTGAATCATCTAATAAGGGAGAAAAAGCATATCTGACTACTGTAACTGCTGTTACGACCTTGGTCCAAGCTACAGTTGTCTTTTTCCTGGACAATTTTATCTCCCAGCTTTTAGTTTTTCTCAGTTTTTTCTCCACACAGCCAAAGTGATCCTTTTAAAGACATGAGTGAGGTCTCTTCTAAACCTTCCATGCTTTTCTATCTCAGGGTCAAAGCCAGAATTCTTAGCATGGACTGCAGGGCTTTGTGATCCAGCCCCTGTCAAGCTCTTTGACTTGTCCCCTATTACTCTTTGTGTCTACTACTTACCTTCAGCTACCCTAGTGGTTTTGCCCCCTCCTTCGACTTGAATAACTATTCTCCTGCCACTTGGCCTTTGTTTTGTCTGTCAGAAACACTTCATTTGGGTCAAATGAATTGTTTCCCATTATCAACTTCACAAAGAGAAATTAAAAACTAGAGTCCCATAGAGGTTAAGATATGAAATTCTTGCCTTCCTGGAATATTGCGTAATCAGAGACAGAGTGTGCCTGTCTGGTTAGGGTTGGGGAGTTTTCAGGAGCTATAGCTTGGTCGTGTTCCTCTGACTGGGAGTGGCTTCTTTCACACCTCAAAAGGAAAATTATTTAGCCTCCAATCTTACTTTTTAAAGAATCCGGTAGGTCAGTGGGCAAACACTTAATATTTTAACCAGCCAACACCCATTAAATTTAGAAACACTAGTAATTCCTTGAATTTAGTACATAATACAGTTGACTCACATCACTTTCGCCAGTAGGATTTAGTGATATCACTAAAGATGGATATTAGAGGAAAGATGGGTGCACAAAAATCAGGGTAACAAGTCAGTTTTGGTTTCAACTTTACCAGGGTGCCAGTCAGTTACGGCAACTGCCAGTGTCTATAACTTGTAAAGTTGTACTGGGAAAATTCATCAAGTAGTTGTGCCACTGTGTGCTTATGGTATTTTTCTGAGGGGTGGAAGCACTTTACCTGAACGTTTCTACTTCCTTGAAAGCTGTGTCTGAATTTCTGTCTTGCAGAGTTTATAAATTTCCATGGATTATAGCCACAGGCACCAAGGTCATACTTGATGTTTCTTCCTTTAGATTTCCTTTATATTAAAAGCTTTTATGGGCTTCCCTGGTGGCACAGTGGTTGAGAGTCTGCCTGCCGATGCAGGGGACACAGGTTCGTGCCCCAGCCTGGGAGGATCCCGCATGCCGTGGAGCAGCTGGGCCCGTGAGCCATGTCCGCTGAGCCTGTGCGTCCGGAGCCTGTGCTCTGCAACGGGTAAAAAAAAAAAAAAAAAAAAAAGCTTTTACTTTCCATATTTTCTGTGTTGTCCTGGTACTCCTATGCTACAGTGAGTATAGATTCTGTTTAGTGGCACCAATTTCTATACTGCCTCTTGTAAAGAGTGTATCACTTACTTGCAGTGTGTAAAGCTCAAAGTATAATCTCTACAAGGCCCCACAAGGCTCCAGCCTTGCAATTTCCATAGCTCTAGTGTTCTGCTCTTGTCTCTGGACTCCTCTGTCCCCAACCTGTGCCAAGACATTTTTAGCCCTGTGCTACCTTGGCTTTTGCCACTTCCCCTGAAATTCTTAGGCCTATTGAGCTAAAATCATAAAAGCACTCCTTTTGTGCCCCATATTTGTATTATTTGGATAATAACCATAAATGGGTACCTGAAATGAAGCTACTTTTAATGTTTCTGATGTCTGCACTCATAGGAACCCAGTAAAGACAGTACCTCTTCAGCTACTTGCTTCTCTAGACCTTTTCTTTATTCTGCTTTTAACTGTTATAGGCCTTGCATAATTTGTTCTACCTCATTGGCAGTGTAAACATTCCTTTTTGTCACGTTCCTTTCAGCAATAATAGGATGTGCCATTTCAGATAAGCATAGTTGGTTTCTGTTTTTGTTTATATTTTAGCCTATTCTTAAGTTGGCCCCTCTTGTCTTCCTTTCCCTTTCTCTTTGCTTTTGGGCTTAGGTTTTATTATTCTTCAATTATGTCTTCTAAGATCTGCCATAATGTCAGAGATGAAAGTCAAGGAATTCTGAGCTTATCAAAAAGCATTTATTATCAAACAGATTTTTCCCACTCTCTTCTCCCAGGTTTAAGGAAGTCTTACCAGCTCAACATAAAACCTAGGTCTGACCTCTTATTTTGTTTTTCTTCAGTTTTGCTTTTCCTTGTCCACTCCCTGAGGCCTAACTTTGAGTTCCTGGGGCACTTTTCTTTGTGACACCATGCCATACCATACATTGCCCTCTGTAATAACTAGTAATTTGAAATGCACCTGAAATTCTTCAGGTATTTAAAGGTAATCTCTCAGCTTTTTTTAACCTTTCAAATCTGTACGTATTTTATGTTACTGTATAGCAGTCGCAGTCTTCATGGTGTGTTTTTTTTTCACTTTTATTATGTACTTTCTATTTCTTTAAAATACCATCTTACCATACTTGAATTTCCAGTTCAGTTCACCGAGATTTCCATCCTACAGTTACCTGCTATCCCTCTGTTAGATACCTTTGGATTTAGTCACCCTTCCTTTCTGATGAGTAGCAACTAAAATACTTTTTGCCCCCATTCCATCTTTAGGAACACATAGTTCTGGTATATATATTTCCTTTGTCTTTTTTCATATCTGACTAGTCTAGCTTCTGAGATTGAACTTACTTTTAAGGAAGTCCCTCTCTTCTTCCATCTTAACATGACCTCCTTTTATTTATTTACTTTAACTCTTCCACTGTTACTTTAATTGAAAGTTTATCATCTTTTTAAAACAAATTTAATTCTTCTTGAGACTAAGCAAACCTGGTACCTAAAGTTAGTTTTTGAGGCATAGGCCTTTTAAAAGTTTCCCTTTTGGCTTTGACTTTGTAATAATTCCATTGAGCTTTTCTTCTTCCTCATCCTAGGAAAGTGATTTATGCCCTAAACAATAAAGAACCTTGACCCTTCTTTATCTCTGCACTTAATAAAATCCACTGGACATCTTCACTGAACTCAGATAAAATCTTCACATCTATAGCTTTGATTAAATTTGTGTACATATCAATCTCAGAAGTTACTAGAGATTATATTATGACAGTGACTCTAGAAGCCTTTGGACAAGTGACATGAATATAAGAGCTGTTCTCTAAGAACAAAATAAAGAGGGACAGAATTAAGTCAGCTGATCTAAGACTAATATTAACAATTTAAAGTCTAGACATTAACACACTAGTGTGCTAAGACCCATATGGAACTTAACCAGCTTTTCAGTTTAATCCTCTGGCTTGTAGTCTTTGTTGAGAAACCAGACAGAAGGAACAAAAAGGATTTCCACCTACTAATATCTAAAAAACCTATATGGCTAATGGACATTTAAAAAATTCAATAATATAATTATTGCCTCAGCCACACCTGTAATACCATCTGTGGCCAGGCTATGCTAATTTTTTTTTTTAATTGAAGTATAGCTGATTTACAATATTGTGTTAATTTCAGATGTGCAGCATAATGATTCATTATTTTTGCAGATTATATTCCATTATAGGTCATTACAAGATAATGGGTATAATTCCTTGTGCTTTATGGTATATTCTGTTGCTTATCTCTTTTATATATAGCAGCTTGTATCTGTTAATCACACACCCCTAATTTGTCCCTCCCCCCTTCCCATTCCCCTTTGGTAACTACGAGTTTGTTTTCTATATTTGTGAGTCTGTTTCTGTTTTGCATATACATTCATTTGAATTATTTTTTAGATTCCACATATTTCATATAGTATTTGTCTTTCACATATTTCACCAAGCATAATATTCTCTAGGTCCATCCATGTTGCTGCAAATGGCAGTATTTTTAAATTTTTTTGTGGCTGATATTGCATTGTATATATATGCCACATCTTAATTCAGTTATCTCTTGATGGGCACTTGGGTTGCTTCCATGTCTTGGCTATTGTAAATAGTGCTGCTGTGAACATCAGGGCACATGTATCTTCGAATTAATGTTTTTGTGGGCTTTTTTCCATATATATACCCAGAAGTGGAATTGCTAGGTCATATGGTATTTCTATTTTTAGTTTTTTAAGGAACCTCCATACTGTTTTCCACAGTGGCTACACCGATTTACATTCCCACCAATAGTGTAGAAGGCTTCCCCTTTCTCCATATCCTCTCCAACATTTGTTATCTGTAGACTTTTTGATGATAGCCATTCTGACAGGTGTGAGGTGATACCTAATTGTGGTTTTGATTTGCATTTCTCTTATAATTAGCGATATTGAGCATCTTTTCATGTGCCTGTTAGCCATCTGTATGTCTTCTTTGGGAAAATGTCTTTTCAGGTGTTCTGCTCATTTTTTGATTGGATTTCTTTTTCTAATTGAGTTGTATGAGCTGTTTGTATATTTTGGATATTAACCCCTTGGTCGCATCATTTGCATATATTTTCTCCCATTCCGTAGTTTTTTTTCCTTTTGTCGATGGTTTCCTTTGCTGTGCAAAAGCTTTTAAGTTTAGGTCCCATTTGTTTATTTTTGCTTTTATTTCTTTTGCCTTAGTGGCCATGCTAAATTGAAGTCAGATTTAGATTTTTGCTTAGCCCATGCTAGTTAAGACATTATCATGTGCACACACATCTGTGGATATCACCAGCTGCAGGCAAATGAAGATATTTGTTCACCCAACATGTTCATTTGATATTCATATACATTTCCTTATATTTGGGGTTCCCTTGTCTGTGTGCCAATTTTAATGTTTATACAGGGAGCATTTAGTATATTATTCTCTCTAGTGAGTTTGAAATCAAAGAAAAAATTGACGGGTACCAAAACTGATCTAAAGCCTTTAAAATGAGCCTACTACTTACCTTTGGACCTACTTAAGAGAAAAGTTGGGTCTTTAAGTTGATACTCAGGCAGCCACAGGGAGGACTCTGGCCAGCCTCATACCATATGGATGCAATATACTCAAGAAGGGAGATGAGAGTCTTCTGGGAGTGATACTTTTCACTGGTTTTCCACCAATGCTCTTTTTCTGTTCCAGGGTGTTATTTCTGATCTCACATTGTATTTAGTTGTTATTTCTCCTTAGTCTGTTCTATTCTGTAACAGTTCTTCTGTTTTTCCTTTCATGACCTTAACATGTTTGAAGAGTACTGATCAATTTTTTTGGTAGAATATCCTACAGTTTGGGTTTGTTTGATGATTTCTCATGATTGGAATGAGTTTATGCATTTTTGGCAAAAGTACCACAAAAATGCTTTTGTATTTCTTGGGGCTTCATATCAAGAGATTTATGATAATAATATGCTTTATTACTTATTAGTGATATTACCTTGATGGCTTTGTTAAGTTTGTGTCCGTGGGGTTTCTCCACTCTAAAGTTGCTGTCTGTTTGTAGTTGATAACCGTCTTGCGGGAGATGCTTTGAAACCGCAAATCCTGCATCTCCTCAAACTTTTCACCCACTAATATTAGCATTGTTTCATGGATCTTGTCTGCAACATTCATTGCTGTGTACAGTATTTGCCTAATGGTGATTCTCTATTTCTCTCTTTTGTTCTATGTTTATTAATTAGTCTTCTTCTGTGAGGAAGAGCTGTCTCTTACACTTACTGATTAATTTGATTATTTGTAGGGACTCATGGATATTTATCTGGTTTTATGGATTAAAGTCCAATACTACCATCATTTATTTTGTTGCTCAAATTGTTCTAGCTTTAACTGCTCGGAGCACCTTCAGGTTGGCTCCCATGTTCTTATATTCCATCACTGTTTCAGCATTTCATTACTTAGTCCTATCTAGTTATTTTCCCTGTTCCATCCCTGCCGGAGGAGGGATTGAGGAGCCCCAAGTTCCTCATATTGGGAGAATAGTGTTTAGAAACCAAGATTTGGGCCCTAAGTGTGTATGTTGCTACTGAGGTGTCATTGCTCTGTGGCCCTCTCAATGGACAGAGCTAGGAAATTAT